>NC_052613.1:35330842-35655115 GCF_016545825.1 Eucalyptus grandis
GGTAGAGTCGTTGCATACGCCCCGTCGCTGAGACCTCATGAGCAGAACTATCCAACGCATGACTTAGAACTCGCGGCGATCATCTTTGCCTTGAAGAATTGGAGACACTATTTGTGCGGAGAAAGATTCCAGATCTTCACTGACCATCAGAGTCTCAAGTATCTGTTCTCTTAAAAGGAGTTGAACATGAGGCAACGCCGATGGATGAAATTACTAAAAGACTATGACTGTGATATTCTGTATCACCTTGGAAAAGCAAATAAGGTCGCTGATGCACTGAGTCGAAAGTCTTTAGTCGCTCAAATGGTGCTCAAGGAATGGAGCTTACTTGAGAATGCTCGAGATTCGGTTTTCAAATTTGAAGTAGGCCACCTTTCGAACCTTATGGCCACCCTAATTGAGCCGGAAAATGCATAAATCAAGACGCTTTAGTGGACGGATCCGAGATTCGAAGATTCGCATGAGAATACAGAGAAGAGGAATGCCGACTTTCGATTTTCGAGATAGAATGCTGAGGTTCCAAGGACGATTGTGTGTACCTAATGATGTAGAGCTTAGAGAAGAGATTTTATCAGAGGCTCATCGTAGCAATTACAGCATTCATCTTGGCAGTACGAAGATGTATAAGAATTTGCGTCAACACTATTGGTGGTCAGGTATGAAGGTGGACATCGCCAAGCATGTCGCCAAGTGTTTGACGTGTCAGTAGGTAAAAGCTCAGCATTGCAAGCCGGGAGGACTTCTGCAACCTCTAGAGATCCCAGAATGGAAATGGGAGCATATCATGATGGATTTCATGACCGGACTACCGAGGAGTCAGAAAGGTAATGATTCGATTTGGGTGGTAGTCGACAGGTTGACAAAGTCAGATCACTTCATTGCAGTTCGAAAGGACCTCAGGTTGGATAGACATACAGATTTGTATGTACGACAGATAGTTCATCTGCATGGAGTGCCGGTTACGATAACATCAGATAGAGACCCGAGATTTATTGCTGCTTTTTGGAAGAGCTTGCGGAGTGCTCTTGGTACAAAAGCTTCGCATCAAGATTGCCTATCATCCTCGACGGATGGTCGGTTTAAAAGGACAATTCAGACCCTTGAGGATATGCTGAGAGCTTGTGTAATAGACTTCAAAGGAAGTTGGGAAGATCAACTTCACCTGGTAGAGTTTGCCTATAACAATAGTTATCAACAGAGCCTCCGGATGGCTCCATTCGGGCGCCAGGCGGAGCATGCAACACCGTGTGTTGGGACGAAGTCGGGAAAGGAAACTCACAGCCCGGAGTTGGTTCAGCAGTCAGTAGATGCCGTGGCAGTGATCGAAGGCAGATTAAAGACCACTCAGAGTCGTCAAAAAAGTTACGCAAACAAGCGCCGGAGATTGTTAGAATTCCAAGTTGGTGATCACGTTTTTCTGAAGGTGTCACTAATTATGAGAATTTCGCGCTTTGGCGAGAAGGGAAAACTGAGTCTGAGGTACGTAGGTCCATTTGAGATTCTTGAAAGAATTGGGAACTTAGCGTATCGTCTTGCATTACCGCCGAAATTGGCGCAAGTGCATGATGTCTTTCACATGTCGATGTTGAGGAAGTATGAGCCTGACCCAACCCACGTACTCAATTTTGAAGAATTGGACGTGGATGATCATGTGTCATATGTTGACAGCCCGGTTCAGATTGTGGATCGAAAAGAACAAGTCCTGCGTACAAAGACCATCCCGTTGGTCAAAGTGGTCCGCAACACCACATTGAAGGAGCGACATGGGAGACTAAAGAGTGATGAGAATTGTACCCCACCTTTTTGTTTAAGTATTGTAAGGTTTAAATTTCGAGGACGAAATTTTTATAAGAGGGGAAGAATTGTAACATCCTGAAATCTAGGTTCTGCTTTCGATCGAAATAGTTGGGCATTTCATTGACGCATTTATAGTTCTTTTCCCTGAACTGATCACTCATGGGATAACTAGTCTATCAGGTGAAACCGTTAAAGAATTTTAACGCATTAGACTTGAGAATTCGATTAGGAAACGACTACTCGACCGTGCAAATCTGCAAGAGATCATCATGACACAGTAAGATCGATTAGAAATTGAAGATAGGTTGACTCGACAAATGTATGTGATTAAGTGTGGGTGATTCCACCAATTGCACAATTCTTGTCGATCGGCACTAGATCGATTATTCGTCGCTTCGATACCCTGCCTATATTTGGAACCTTGAGATTTCTACGACAATTGAGAGTCGCCAATGTATCGAAGATGTACTTTGTGGCTTGAGAATAATCAACCACGGGTCAAATGCAAGAAAATTTCCTAACAGCTACTCGGGAGATTAGGACGCACTAAATTCGCGTCGAATTGAAATTAACCGTGAAATCGAACCCGAATTCAGAAATTGAGAGTTCTGTCAAGTCACACCATTTTAGGAACGCGACTCATCTCCGGAAGATTTTTCTACAACCGAGATTTTTATGGAAAAGTAAAGTAAGGCCGTTTTGTTCGAGATTATCAAAGGGCCGTTGTTGATCGAATCTTTGGGAAGCAAGTTGGATCATTTGATGGGGAAAAGTCATAAGAAGGTTGATGACACATGGGTTAATTTAATTGAGTTTCAATTGGATGGGATTGATTGAGAATTGATTGAATTAAGTGTACGAGATTTTATGCCACGGCGGAAAAAGAAATTGGACCCATTGGACTAAGATTGTGAGAAATTGGAGATAGTGGAACATGACATGACCAAGTGATGTCATGGTGGGCCAATTTTTGGGAGATTAAATAAAGAGAAAAATAAAAGGTGCCCCCTTTTCCTTCTCTCTCTCTCCCTCTTCTTCCCGTCGACCCCTTTCTTCCCCATCTCTTCTTGCTCGACGCCAGGCAAGCGGACCCGAAGGGGCCGGAGGAGTCGCCGCCCGCCGCCGTTCGCCGCATGCCGCGTCTGAGTAGCCGCGCCTTGGCCGCTCGCCCACCGTCTTCCCCCTTCCTCTCGCCGCTGCCTCTCTCTCCCACCTGGGTTCTTGCTCAAAACCCAACCGGGATCCGAGGACGCCGGGCACCAACTAGTTGCCGGGACCGCCGCCTTGCGCTCCGCCTCCGCCTGCCGCCGAGCTGCACGCCGCTGCCTCGCCACACCCCCACTCATCTCGGCCTCCCTCTCGCCTCTCGGTTTAAGCGAGCTGTCCAGCTCGTCCCAGCTACTTTGGACCACCGCCCGAGCTCCTACCGCCACCGCCTGGTCCTGCCGCGGCCCTCCCCACGTCCATCTAAGCCCTTGCATGCCTCAACCGAACTTGATTTGCCTTTTTTCCGGCCTTAACCAACAGCGAACGGGGAGGAGAAAAATGGGTATGGCAGCAAGCCAGGGGCCCGTTTGGCCGGCTTCCCGACCCGGAAGCTAGGCCCACCTTGGAGTGAATCGATCCCTCGGCGTCCTGTCGATTTGAGCCGCTTGGATAGCTAATCGGATGAGTTTAACTCACTAATCCCCACTTAGTAAGTTAATCACGTTTAAGGGATGTTTAGATTAATCTAAGTAGGTTTAGGTGATTAGATTAATTTATTTAAATGTTAAGTGGATTAAGGGATGTGATTAGCTTAGTGAATAATTAATTAAGGCTAAGTAAATGTTTGGATTAAAGTAATCTTGTTTAAGCCTTAATTAATTATTTTAAATTAAATAATTAATTCGAAATTGTACTATTATAATAATATAATATAATATTATTATTTTAATTTTTGGGAATAAATTTAATTATTTATTATTTTCCGGAAATTTTGACTGGGATAGCCGGTGACCGGAATTTTATGCTAATGATCGTGGTGAAGTCCATTTGTTTAATTGAGCTCCGATTTGAGCTAAATTGAATTTATTGTAATTAATTAAAATTCGAAAATTAAGATTTAGATGGCCGACGACCGAAATTCCATGTTGATTATCGTGGTACAATCCGTTTATTTATTTGAGCGTTAATTTGTGCTGAATCGAATTAATTGTGAATTTAGGATTTATTCCTAAATTATATGATTTTGGTTATTAATGGAGAAATAACCGGCATTGGTTTACAGCGCCAAAAATATGTAATGGGCTGATGAAATTGGTGGGATATTTTAAAGTAAAATTATTATATTTTGGCTAAGGCCAACCGTGTACCCACACACAGCTATTTATCGTGAATGATAAAAATAATGAATTGACTATATGGTTGGACCGGTATACTATATCGGCCTTCGGGCGATATGTCAGCTTTGGGTGAGCAGATACCGGTATACTATATTAATCTACAGGCGATATGTCAGCTTTGGGTGAGCAGTATACCTTATTATCAGCTTTGGGCGAGCATATATAGTATACTAAATTGGCCTTGGGGCCTTAATCTATCAACTTTGGGCAAGCATATACATAGTATACTATATTTATCAGCTTTAGGCGAGCTATACTATCTATTATCAGCTTTGGGTGAGCAGTCCTAGACTATGGTCGGACTTTATAGATAGTATTGAATGTACCGACCAGGGAAAGGTCGTGGTGACATGTAA
Source organism: Eucalyptus grandis (assembly GCF_016545825.1). Lineage (NCBI taxonomy): Eukaryota > Viridiplantae > Streptophyta > Magnoliopsida > Myrtales > Myrtaceae > Eucalyptus > Eucalyptus grandis. The sequence goes on from NC_052613.1 coordinate 35,335,380, forward strand.
TCGCTTAAGTCGATTGATCGCTGAGTTGATTTGATTGGTGGAATGTGAGTGCTTGATGTAGTTATCGATATTATTAATTGAACTAATGTGCAGGAAATGAACTGATGCCAAGGTAAGCCATTTGACCTGTGTTGTGCTTAGGCAGCCCTTATGGCGTATTGGCTTCCTAATTAGGTCTTAGTGGGGTAGAACTTGTTTCAGACATAGTCTAATCCCGGTTTGGGAAAATATTTCAGTTCCTAGATGACGATCGTGGAGGACCTAAGTCCCTGAAGTTCGGAAGGTGGAGGCCGAAGAATCGGCAAATGGGTCTGACTAGTGGATGTTAAGATAGTCCCATTTTTTGATAAGTCGTAATTTTGTAAAATGTACCTAAGTTTGTAATTAACCGCTTGTCTATAAAGACTCGTCTTGGTTTGAAAAATATGATCCTACTTTTCTATCCTATTGTTTGATTGTCTGGAGATTTTATTAAGCTTCCGCATGCGTATATAAATGAATGGGTCGGCGACGTCCCAGGGATTTTATTAAGCTTCCGCATGCGTATATAAATGAATGGGTCGGCGACCTTCCTAGGACGTCGCAAATAAATCGACCAAGTAAGGGATGGGCGCGCGTTCGAGGATCGGGGCGTGACAACTCTACTCGTTTCTGACAATTAGTCAGCAAATCTACTAAGCAAGTTTGATATTGGAGCATGATCGGACAGATTTGGTTTGTTGCTAGGAAGGAAGCATAGAGAATAAAGGCAAGGAAGCGAAGGTACCCGTAAAATGATCTCCACGACTTCGCTCACGGCGAGCTTGATCAACTCCATCGTGGGTAGCATCGCAACCGACGAGCTTGATCAACTCCATCGTGGGCAGCATCGCAACCGACGAGCTTTCTGAGAGTGAACATCGTCGATGGTTCGAGAGAAACAACCACGAAGAAGAAGAAGAAGAAGAAGAAGAAGAAAAAGCAAGCTCCGCAAATTGAGAGATCAGAGCTCGAAGAGAATGTGGTGGGGGAAGCGGGTGCTGAGAGTAAGTGAGTAACCATCGAGCACAGAGTTATGGGAGAAGGCCCTGCAATGCAAGCGATCCCGCCATTTTTGGTCTGGAGGTTAGAGGATGAAGACGACGATAAAGATGAGCTTGCAAAGGTTCAAAACGAAGACAGACCTAACGGTCGACCTCTCAGGAATCAATGTGGGCCCCATCTGAATGTCGTGGTACTTTGGGCTCGCATGGCTAGGCCCAAAAGAAGATTGGCCTCTCTTCTCTTAATCAATCAGGTCACGTAAACCACTCGATAAGTTTGCATTTTGCCCTTTTTGGGTGGATTTAATCATTTGAAGGCATGTGCGCTAAAATCTAAATATATTGGAGTCGTGGGAATTTATCCATCTCTAGTTAATTATGCAAAACCTAAATCTTCAGATGAAAAAAATTGTGTGATTTAAGTTTATTTTTTATGTCACATGAAAGTTGAAGTTTTAATGTGAGGCATGGCTCGTTGATGCAACAAAAATAGTGATATTTTTTTACAGAAAAAAGAAGTAGCAGTGATCTTTTACCAGCAAAAAAGAAAAAAAAAATAGTAATGTCTAGCACCTAATTTGCACAAATACGTGTTGGACTCTAAACGACTAAGGCAACTTCATGTGATTAATTTGGTCGATCAATTTCTCTAATTGCCTAACATTGATGGTAAAAAAAAAATCGCTTGACATCCATAACTATGTCTTTCGTGCGTGCCACAAAAGGATTGCATGGGATTCAAATGGCCCTTTCCGTCATTGTATGAAAAGGTTTTGGTACTTTCTCTATAAAATAGCAGCTAACCACCAAAAATTAATCATCTACTTAATTGCTGATTTGAATATTGACTTTACAATTACAAAACTTTAGCAGCATTACAATCCTTGGAGAACTGTCGCATCTTGTTTTCAAGTGCTGCAAAATCAAATATGTATTGCCAAACATATGAGCTACAAAAGTCTCACGACAGACCCAACATCAACCAATTTTTTTTTTTACATGAGACTGTTTTGTACAGTATTTCCAAAACAAGTTAAGGATGTTGCAACTTTGATAAGGTATTCAGTAAACATCTCAATGCTGCAAGCCTTTCAAAGCAAAGCTTGGTATTTAGCTTCCGATTCAGCTATGTGAATACCGAATGGGCACGAAACCATACAAATCTCTCTCCTTCACACCCCTCCTAACTCTGAGTTTAATTTCCCTATGACAAAATTTTCTCACTCCAGCAAATTCATCTCAGTTTGGTAGATTGGAGTTCACTGAGAGCAAACACTTACCTCATGGATTTGTGATTCTAAACACACAGGTGAATGGCCCAAACAAGATAGGTTACTTTCACATTTTTGGTGGCATGGATGTGGAATTCAATCCAATGTGGTGCGCCCATTTCATACAAAAGCATTCTATTTCTTTCGATCTGAACCGATAATAGAGAAAATCATCACTCAAGACTCAACCACACATAGAACATATCAGCTGAAAAAGGTCTCTGCTCATTCAATGCATTACCAAACATACAAGTCAAATCTCGTGAATCATCACCACATCAATGAAAACATTTCGACATGAGGCTATTTGGTATGGTTTTCCAAAGCAACTTCAATTGTGAACAAGAATGTTGCTACTTTGACGAAGCATTCAGCGAACATTTCATAGTTGTAACATATCGAAAACCATAGCAATTTCCAATTCAGCCACAACTAGCGAACAAGCGCGAAACTTACAAAATTCCTTATCTACTCCACACCGTGTAACAACTATGAAATGTTTCAAATGCTTCATCAAAGTAGCAACATCCTTTATGACAATTTAAGTCACTTTGGAACACCATACTAAATAGCCTCATGTCAAAGACTATAGCAGCTTCCAATTCAGCTGCAGCTATATCAAACCACTGCGAAACCTTACAAATCTCCTTCTCTCCTTCACACCCTCCTAACTCTGAGTTCAATTTCCCTATGACAAATTTTTCTTACTCCAGCAAATTCATCTCAGTTCGGTAAATTGGAATTCATTGAAAACCACACTAACCTCATGTAGTTGTGATTGCAAATACATATGTATTTGCCCAAAACAAGATAATATTCACATTATTCATGGTGAAATGTGGAATTCAAGTCAATGTGGTGAGCCTATTTCATACAAAAACAGTCTGCTTCTTCCGGTCTAAACCGATAACAGAGAAAACCATCACTCAAGACTCAACCACTCATGGAAACATATCAGCTGAAAAAGTCTCTGCTCCATGCATTTACATACTCTGCAACACCAAACTTCAGCTAATTACAGATATGCTTCAGACATTCTCTACTCCACAAGATCACATCACCCTTCTCTTGACATATCGCATAAACTACACACAGCAAGAACTCCCATGGCAGACTCTCTTTCGTGGGTAATGGGTATCAGCAAGAACAGAGAAACATACAAATCAAGGTAACGACGGCGACGATGATTCCTCAGCGATGGCCTTCTTGGCAGTCTCGAGATCCTCGTCGAAGAACATGTCCCAGTGGCCATCCCACTTGATGAAGAACTCCGTCTCCTCGTGATACTGCACCCTGTGCACGTCCCCGGCCGGGGTGAACAGGTAGTCACCGACCACCAGGTCGTACCTCTCCTTCTTGGTCAAGTTCCACACGCTCTTCTTCCCTTGCAGCACCACCAGATCGTGCCCGAACGTGTGGTGGTGCGCGGGCTCGACGCTCCCGGCCTTGAACCTCACGATCGCCGACGTCGGGGTCTCCCGGAGTATCTTCATCGACCCCCCCGGGATCATGTCGATGGGGTTCAGCTCCCGGCGCTTCACCAGGCAACAGATCGCGCAGGAGGCGGATTCGTCGGGCTCCGAGGCCAGCGCGCCGATCTTGGGCGTCTCGACGAGGGCCCGGTCGAGGAACTCCTGGATGTCGTCGCTCCAGGGGCGGTCGCCGTTGGCGGGGCAGGGGGACTTGAAGGGGGTGTCCAGCCAGGCGCGGAGGATCTCCACGGCGGGCTCGGGAGGCGTGGAGACGGCGGAGACGGCGAGGATGTTGGAGTTGTTGATGGAGCGGGCGTTGACGGCGTCGGCCACGGAGAGGCAGGTCGCCGCGAAGGCGCCGGGGAACTTGTTGGCGAACATGGAGACGCCGCAGCCGGTGCCGCAGGCGACGAGGCCGCGGGTCTCGGGTCCCCCGGAGGAGGAGATGCGGCGGCCGACGTCGGCGGCTATGGAGTAGTAGGGGCCCGTGCCGAGGTCCTCGACCTCGATGTGCAGGGCCTCGCGGAGGTGGGTGACGAGGGCGTCCTTGAGCGGAGCGCCAAAAGGGTCGGCCCCGGCGATGATCTTGGTGGGGCGGGCGGCGGCGGCGGGGGCGGCGGGGTCGGCCATCGGCGGCGGCGGTGGAAGGAGAGTAGAGGAGGAGATTGCTGCGACTGTTCACGATATTTTTCTAAGTGATTATTTTACTAATGATAGAACTGCAGAGGTACGGTCCACCCAAGATGAACAGTTTCCGATGGCATTTTCTAGAGTTTCTTTCTTAGAGACGACTGTGGTTTTTCAAAGTAGATCTGAGAATAGGAGATGAAATAGATCCGATTCGATTTCAAATTATTCGCTTTCATATTCTAGAGTACATAATATAGATTCTATGTTTTAAAAATTGGCAAACAAGTTCCGATAGATAAAAAATGAAACTTAGAACTTAGAAAAACATGTGTTTTTCTTATTTTATATTTTCGTACTATTTTATAATATGTCATATCAATATATAAGTTTGAATTATTAGTATGAGCTTTAAGGACTTAGATTTTAATTTTGTTAATGTTTCATAATTTTCATATTTATAAATATGAGTTTTAAGAATATAAGTGCAACTTGAATAAATCTTGAAATTGACCTTGAAATCTATAATATTTTGAAAACTTATTCAAATGAGTAAGTTTTAGCTAGAACCTAAATTGGCCCTACACTCCTCAGCCCTAGTTTTTTTTTTTTTTTTTTTTTTTGATTTAATTCTACTTCTCTATATCCACGCTTTACAAATAGACATAGAAAGAACTCTAGAGAGAGAGAGAGAGAGAGAGAGAGAGAATGACAAACAAAAAATAAATTAATTAATGATATACAGTTTAAGTTTTTTCATGATAAGTAAAGCAACAATGAAAGGATGCCAAGAAATAATAGACTTATTTTCTAAGTGCTCAATAAACTTCATGCGAGAATGGGTCTCCATTCTGTGTGGGCTTACGTGTGGAAAAGGAGTCTTAAGAAAATTATTTTAATTTTCCTACATAGTAAAGCCTTTTCAAGGAGATGACATGAATATAAATAAAATTTTACTAATAGGGAAATGAATTGCATTAACTTTGATATTATGTTAGAAAATTCAACTTAAAAGTTTAAACTCATAGATGAATGGAGAAAACATATAAAGAGCATTCAAGATCCATTATCAAGTGATATGGGACAATACTTTAATAATCGATTGTGTCAACCTATCTCAAATTTTTAATGTTAACGTGAGCATAAACAAGCATGATCACTTAGGTGAATAGATTGTAATTACAATTTTATCAATTGAACGTCTTCGAATCAATTGTTAAACAATCAAATACTTCCTTCGCACTATGTGGTACCGACTGTGCGTGTCCGTGTCTCTTGCCATTTCTGTTGTTGTCAACTGTCAAAAGCTCGAGCTGGTTCTCATCATCATTCGATCTTCGGCTCCCCGTGTAAGAAAAAACTGATGAGCACAAATAAATTTGTCTGAGGCGTGCAAGCGTAAGCACTGTCCTTAAGGATAATTCCGCCCCTCGAAGTGTGAAACTCGGTGCAATAAACTTCTGACGGCTATCCTCCTAAGATACAACATACCTTCTTCTATATTCCGCACTAAATATTAGAAGGAACAAAAACAACATTGTGTATAACCCAGCAAGGAAAAGGAAAGGAAAGATTTTAAAAAAAGAAGAATATTCTCCGTTTCATTTAGTGTATTTTTAAGATTACCTTATGAGATTTTATATTCAGATAAAATAGAGCCATTAAAAGTGCCGTTGTAAAATAATGAATGATTTATTTGAGAAATAAATAAAACGTTACAAAACGATTGAAAAGCCGTTGTATGATTGCTAAAAAACCGTTATGCGACCATTAAAAATAATGATGGTCTTTAACGGTCATAACTATTATCGAAGTTATTATTGTAAATATTTCAAAATATTATTGAAATATCCAACAATTCCCCACATATTTCAAAAGATTTTGAAAATGAAAAATTAATATGATGCTGGGTTATTGGAGTGTAATGCATCGGAACTGGTGCTTGTTAGGCTATGAACCAGCTATAGAAAAAATGAAATATAATTCACGAAATTTTGGTGAAGTTTGAAACTTCTATGAACCAAAAAATTTATTTTGTGAATTAATCACATTACACCCCCACAAACTTTGTTATTCAATGCGGTTTTGCACTAATAGGCCATGCGCGTGCTTGGTTTATTCATAAGTGCTTTAGAGATTTTCGACAAAAATTCTCATAGGAGCGGCCCTACTCCACACTTATATAGGTGATTCCATCAATTGTATTCTACAACTTAATACACCACCAATAATGGCTATAGAATTTTATTAAGAGCTTAGCTCAACCTCTTTTTTCCTTGCAATTTTGCACCATTCTCATTTTAGGATGAACAATAATTTTTAATAGTGCATCACTAGAGCAACAAGTGACTTGTTATTACCCATATGAACATAATTCATGGATCGCTAATTACATAGGTTGGGTTACCATCACTGTTGCTTTTCCTCAATTGGCTTAAGTCCCATTCCCCTCAATGTGTCATAAATTAATTTTCTTCCCACAGGTTTAGTTAGAGGATCGGCTAAATTCACTTCTGACTTTACAAAATCGATGGATATAATTCTATCTTTAAGCAGCTGCTTTACTACATCACGTCTCAATCGGATGTGTTTATTTTTACCATTGAAAGTTGTATTCTTTGCAATGGTTATTGCCGCTTGGCAACCATAGTGCATAGACACAGAATGTGTTGGTTTCATTCCCAAATGAATATCTGCTAAGAGGTTCCATAACCACTCAGCCTCATTGCTAGCCAATTCTAGAGCCACAAACTCTGACTCCATGGTGGATTTAGCAATTATTGTTTATTTGGCTGACTTCCAAGTTATAGCACCTCCACCAAGGGTAAACACATATCCACTAGTGGATTTTGTCTCATCTGAATCCGAAATCCAATTAGCATCACTGTATCCTTCTAATACATCGAGAAATCCACTATATAAAATACCATAATCCATGGTTCCTCTCAAATATTTCATTAATTTGCTCAAAGCAGTCCAATGATTATCATTGAGGTTTTGTGTATATCTACTCAGTCTATTTATAGCATAAGCTATATCAGGTTGAGTAAAATTCATCAAATGCATCAAACTTCCAATAATTTGGGCATACTTAGACTGAGCCACACCATCTCCTTTATTTTTCATTAATTGGATATTAGAATCATAAGGAGTATTCATAGGTTTGACATCAAAGTGATCATATTTTTTAAGTAGCCTCTCCACATAATGTGCTTGAGTAAGCATTAGGCCACTATCACTCTTTATGGTTCTAACACCCAAAATAATATTAGCTTCCCACATGTCTTTCATATCGAATTTAGAAGTCAAAAAACATTTTGTTTCATTCACTACATCATTACACGTACAAAAAATAAGCATGTCATTAACATATAAGCTAATAATTATAAATTCACCATCAACAGTTTTTGTGTATACACATTTATCTACTCCAATAGAGAAAAATCCATTATTAACTAGAACATCATCAAATTTCTCATACCATTGCTTTGGTGCTTGCTTTAAGCCATATAAGGATTTAATAAATTTACAAACTTTGTTTTATTGGCAAGGAAAAATACAGCCCTCAGGTTGCACCATATAAAATTTATCTTCCAAATCATCATTTAAAAAAACTATTTTAATATCCATTTGGTGAATAATAAGTTTGTAAATAGAAGCCAAAACACGAATTGATGAAATTCTTGTAACTGGAGCAAAAATGTCAAAATAATCAACATTTTATTTTTGAGCAAAACCTTTTGCAACTAATATTGCTTTATATTTATCAATAGAACCATTAGGATTGTATTTTCTTTTAAAAATCCATTTACAACCGATCGGTTTTGCACTGGGTGGTGAATCAACTAATTTCCAAGTTTGATTTTGTAAGACATAATCGATCTCGATTTTTATAGCTTATTTCCAAAAATTGCTTTCTGAGGAAGATATTACTTCATAATAAGTCAAATGATCATTATCAATAAGATAAGTATAAAAATCATTCCCAAAAAAAGTTTCTTTCCTTATTCTTTTTGCTCCTTCTCAATTCATTATTTGAATTTTCGAAAACGTTTTTATGAAGAGGTGCAGGAGAAATAGTATCAACATTTAATGGAAAAATATGCTAAAAAATTCTGCATTTTTTGTCTCAACTATAGTATTATTATCAAGCACATTATTTTTTAATACAAGAAATTTATATGCAGCACTATGATCAGCATAATTAATAAACATGCAGTCATATGATTTAGAGCCTATTTTCCTTTTCTTAGAATTAGGAAGTATAACCTTAGCAAGACACTCCCACACTTTCAAATATTTTAAATTTGAACGATAACCTTTCCAAAATTTATAGGGTGTTTTACCTGTTTTCTTATGAGATATTCTATTTTGGATATGGCATGCAAATAAAATAGCTTCACCCCATAAATTATTTGGAGCATTAGAACGAACAAGCATAGAATTCATCATCTCTTTCAAAGTCCTATTTTTTTTTTTTTTTTTTTTAGCTATGGCATTAGATTAAGGGGAATAATGAGGCGTAGTTTAATGAATTATGCATTCCTTTTCACAAAATTCGTTAAGCAATACATATTGTCCACCTCTATCCAATCTATTTCTTTTTATCATTTTATTCAATTGGTTTTCTACCTCAGCTTTATACAAAGAGAACATATCAAAAGCTTCATCTTTATGCCTAAGCAAATAAACTTTAATAAATCTAGAATAATCATCAAAGAAGGTCACGTAATATTTTTTACCTCCTCTGGTCATAATTTGTTTTAAATCTCCTAGATCAGTATGAATTAAACTTAATAAATCAGATTCTCTATTTACAGAAATACAAGGCTTTTTTGTTAATTTTGTTTCGGCACATATTATACATTTATTAAAATATGGGTTTTTAATTCCAGAAGTCAAACCTTGTTTTTGCATTTTCTTAATATAAGAAATACTAACATGACATAATTACCATGCCATAAATCAACAGATTCAGCCAAGTAAGCGAAAGTAGTAGCATTTTCATTGATAACATTAGAAACGTTAAGAACAAAAAGTCCTTGATTACAATAACTCTTTCCCACAAACACATTATTTTTTGTCATTACAATCTTATTAGATTCGAATGACACCTTCACCCCAACCTTTCCCAAAATAGCTACTGAGACTAGGTTTGCCCTTATATTAGGGATATGTAATACATCATTCAGGGCTAAAGTCTTGCTAGCTTGAGAAGAACTTTTCCTTTCCCAAGAACTTGAGCTGTTCTTGAATCACCAAGATAAATAATTTCTTCTCCTTCCCCTACTGGCATGTAGGAGGAAAATGCATTCTTGTTTGCACAAATATGCTTGGTAGCACCTGAGTCTACCACCCACTCTTTCACATTGGCCACAATGTTGGCTTGGAAAATAACCGCAACAATTTTATCATTAGAGTCATCTGCTTTAATCAAATTAACTTTTGGTTTAGCAGAATTGTCATTTCTCATTATTCTCTTTCTATAGTGCGCTGCATGATGACTTGGTTTTCCACAAACAAAGCAAAAGCCTTTCTTTTTTAAGGTGGGGTGAGCAACCTTGGTTTGTAGTCAGGTTTTTTTGTTATGATACCTGTTTTGGTGATGTTAAAATTTGCCTTGCACCAAATTTGCCTTGGTAGCAATTTCCTTAGCTTTGGCAGCTTTGATCTCTTTACGAGTTGTATCCTCAATGATAATATGCACGATTAGATCGGCTAGCGACAATTGTTTATCCTTGTGCTTGAGTTGTTACTTGTAGTTATTCCAAGACTCATGCAACTTTTCAATCAGTAGGCCCACAAGAAATTCTTCTTGTAAATTGATGTTTTCTGCCTTCAAGTCCTCCACTAGCTTGTGATATTCATTGATTTATGTCTTGATCTCCTTATCATCGGACATTTCCCATCGATAATAATTTTCAATTACAAATTTTTGTCTGCCCACATCTTCGGCAGTGTACTTTGTAGTCACGGAGTCCCATATTTGTTTCGCTTCCTTGTATGGACAATAGACATCAAACAATTTATTAGAAAGAGTACTAATAATTGTATGCCTACATACCTTATTAGCGTGTATCCATTGATCTCGAAGCTTGTTATCAGTTGGTTCGGCCTCCGTAAGTGCGAAAGCCATGCCGTGCACATCTAAGATGGAGAAAACCCTTTCTTGCCACCTTCTGAAATTGTTGCCATTGAAAACTTCGATCTTCGATATGTCGGGGAATGGTTTGGCATATGACATATGTGGTAGTGGTGGTAGTGCAACTGGACTGGTGGAGATTGAGGCATCAATATCAATTTGATGCTCCAGAGGATTTATCCTTAAGATTGTAGGAAAAAACTGATGAGAACAAATAAATTTGTGGGCGGAAACTCGGTGCGATAGGTTTCTGGCGGCTATCCTACTAAGATACAACAGACATTCTTCTATATTCCTCACTGAATATTAAAATGAATAGAAACAACGTTGTGTATAACCCAGCAAGGAAAAGGAAAGGAAAGATTTCAAAAGAAAGAATATTCTATGTTTCATTCAGTGTATTTTAAGATTGCCTTATGAGATTTTATATTTAGATAAAATAGAGTCGTTAAAAGAATCGTTGTAAAATAATGAATGATTTATTTAAGAAATAAATTAAACGTTATAAAACGATTTAAAAGCCGTTGTATGACCGTTAAGAAACCGTTATGCGACAGTTAAAAATAATGACGGTCATCAATACGGTCATAATTATTATGAAAGTTATTATTGTAAATATTTCAAAATATTATTGAAATATCCAACACCCCACTCATCGCTGCCTTGCATTGCCTCTGCACGTTCGCTTCATAAAGGTGCCTACAATTTTTCATCAACTCCTTCTTGTTGGAGAAGTGGGATTATCCGCATTTCTCTCTATCGACTCGATGATCGTCTGGCGGTACTTTTAGATTTGCAATTTTCGGGAAAAGGGTGGTTTGTTATTGCGTGATCTAGTCCTTCTTGTGCTTCAAAGATTTCGGGTTATGTCGACTTTTCATGGTGGCTTTTTGGCGGACCTTTTAGCTTTAGTTCTCATCGGGTCTTTCACTTGGCTAGATCGCGGCCTTACTCCAATTATGATTTTTTTTGCTTTTGTCTGTATCTTTTGTAAATTCTCTTTTTGATCTACTTTGGTGATGCCTTTTTTGTGGTTCCAAATTCTCTCTCGGTCAATCTTGCTTGTCAGCGGCAGAAGTTTTGGGAGCTGGGGCTGTGGAGTGAGGAATGCAGATGATATGTTTGATAATTTGCCTCTTCGTAGTCAATGCTCTTGTGCAGTCAGACTTAGAAGCGCTTTTGGAGCTGAAGAAAGGGATTTAGAGGGACCGCTCAGGGCAACTTCTTGATTCATATGATTCCAAGTCCTTGGCCTCTGATGGGTGTCCCCAGAATTGGCACGGTGTCACGTGTAGTGAAGGTCATGTCACAAAAGCTTTTTTCTTGACATTGTGGGCCTAATTGGGAAATTCAGCTTAGTTGCTGTTTCTGGCCTCATCATGCTTCAGAATTTTTCATTATCTAAAAACCAATTGACAGAGATCGTCTCGGAGGTTAGCTCAGGCTTAGATCAATTGAAATAGTTAGATTTGCAAAATTCGAAGCCCTTTTCGATAAATGCTTGAAAAAACCAATTCAAGCAAGCAATGAATAGCAAGTAATGAATATTATTTCAAGCAAGTAATGAATATTATTCGGATTTTAAGCCAAAAAAACTTAACGGATTTGCTGGAGATGTCACGAAGCTGCTCTCTGTTTTCTGTAGCGTAGAGTATGCTGATTTGAGCTATAATCAGCTCTCCATTTCACTTGACCAGGTGCTTGGTAATTCTAGTTTCCTTTCCTCAATTCGCTATCTGAACTTTAGCTCCAATTCTTTAGCAGGGGAGCTATTTTCGCACAATGGGATGCCATTTTTAACAGTTTGGAGGCGTTTGATGCTAGTAACAATAGGTTAGTGGGTAAAATACCCCCCTTCAACTTTGTAGTCTCTTTGGATTCTCCGGCTCGGGAACCAGTTGATGGGTCTTTGCCGCAAGTGCTGTTGCAGGAGAGCTCTATGATTTAGTCTGTGATGGATCTTAGTGATAACCAGCTTGAAGGTGTCTCAGATTCACCGATTTACTGCACTCCCGTTTGATGCAGGTTTCTGTTGCTTTTCTCCAAATTCTCTTGCCCCGTTCGTTCAGTCCATTTAGAATCATTCTGTGCAGGGGATGATTATATCTACAGTGAAGATCGATTTCCTGCCATGTGAAGATGACATGTTTCTTTAGCTACAACAAAATGTTTCTGAAATCTTTTAGAAGCATGTGTTTGGATTTTTACCCTTTGCAAAAAAGAAAAGGAACCCCTAGAAGTATGTTAGGCAAATTTTACAAGTCTCTGCGCCTCCTTTGAAACTTGAAGAAATCGGAGAAACTGTCCTAAAAATCCTTTTACCTTCTGTTCGGTATGTGTTGTACCATGACCAACCTTTAAAAATAATTTTGGGAAAAGTAACTTTAATGGAGACTCACTCTGCACGTTTCCATGGAGTTTGCATTTGGCATGTTATTCTGAAATGATTATTTCTCTAAAAGCACTTATATGGTTCCTATAATTATTGCCGTTGCTCTTGCCATGCGATAATGTACTGACACAAAATATCTGTTCAAGGGAGGTTTTGATTAATATTACAAACTGGAATGAAGGTGAAGCCTGAATTTTTTAATGAGATTAGCATATGTGATATGTGAATTTGGTTCTTGGCTTTCACAGCTTTTTATGTACTACACAGATTATAGTTAGCAAAACAAAATTCCCAGATTTCTTCACAAAACTGAATCTGATTGTAACACTTACAGTGATTCTGATGTCATACATCATCTTGGCAGGCCCAATTGGATGTTACCACTGCAACTTTGAAGAAGTTTAATTTATCTTCAAACAGACTGTCGGGCTCGGTACCGTCTGTATAGAGCATTGTGCCACGATACTTGAGCATGCCCTCTGGCAATTTTTCATGAATATAGAGTTGGGGAAACTCTGGAAGGAGTTCCAACTCATTGACAGGAACATTACCTATCCAAACTTCTCAATTTTTGAGACTGGCTTCATTCAAGTCTTAGGCACATATCCAGAATTGAAAGTAATAGGTCTTAGCCTCAACCAGCTCAGTGGAACCCTTTTTCCTTAGTTTGTTTAGCTCAACCAAATTCACTGATCTTAACTTATGGTTCAATCCCTTTTGAGGAAAATTTAGATCATTCTTCTGTAGTCTCCGATCAGAACTTCAGCCTTTGAATTATTGATCTGTCAAGTAACTCATTGAGTGGCTCTCTTCCTTGGGAAATCGACAGATACTGTGACTTAGTATATCTGGACCTTTCACCCATTTACTTTGAAGGTGGCCTTCTCGATAATCTGCTTGATGAACTTCAAGGATTTAATGTGTCTTACAATAATTTCTCAGGCACTGTTCCTGAAAACTTGAGAAGATTTCCTGATTCTGCATTGCATCCAGGAAAATCTTAGCTGGTTTCTCCTTATGCACCAAAATCTCCGGAAGGGCCACCATATAGGATTGAGTGAACTTGGGAAACGTATGAGAACTGCTACTAAGATTGCCCTTATTGCAGATCTGGTTGGAGGTGCTTATATGATAGCTCTTCTATGCTTCCTCATCTCTTGCAGCAGAAAACAAATAAAAGATGAAGATTTGAAAGAAAATATATGGAAAACTGGTCATTCTCTAGGCGATTCTGCAGCTAATCTCGCATCATTTTTCCAAAAGATATTGGAGCCCCATCGTCCTCAGTTACTTTAAATCCAGATAGCTGCCATATGCTCAGATGGGCTTTTCTCCTCAATCAGAATCAAATTCATGAGTTGCAAAAGTAAATGTGGATCTTAGCTATGTTGAAAGAGTAGATGAACTGGTTTCTTCTCCTATATCTCTGTTGTCTTCTTCAAATCCATTGCCTTCTAACGAACCCAGTGTGCTCAATGTTGGTTCTCTGGACTAGTTGGATGGTGACTTGCATCTATTTGACAGGTCCTTTATCTTCACAGCAGGAGAACTTTTGTGTGCTCCTGCAGAAGTCATGTGAAGGAGTTGTCATGTAACATCATGTAAAGCTACACTTGCATTCTGGCCATGTTTTGGTTGTCAAATGGTTGAGGAAAGGAATAGCAAAAGGAAGGAAAGACTTCACTAGGGAATTCAAGAAACTTGGGAGCATCAAACTTCCAAATCTAGATCCTATGCAGGCTTACTAACTGCGGGCCGGGGGGGAGGGAGGGTTGTTAAAGGAGCATGAAAAGGTTGTCATATCTAATTATATCCATGCAACAAGCATGGACCTTTATCTTGAATGTAATCTTTCCCGTATTTATGCTTGACTTAATATTAGACCTTTAATATGTGATCCAAACATTGCCATGGTCTTGCTATCGATACACATGTTTCATGTCTAAGTATTTTAGCTTGTGATTCTTAAAGCTTAAACTGGCAATGAACTGTTGCTTAGAAAAGCAGAAGTTGATAATCCATATTCAATTTTTTTTTTTTGGTAAAAGGTAAGAAATATATTAACTGCTAATCCATATTCAAATTGATTTTTATATAATTGAATAAACTGCAATCCTCTTTGTGTGATGCTCTACCCTTATTAAACTCATGGTCTATGTGAGAGATTATTCAGATGAGGTCTTAGTGCTGTCTTACTATGGTTTCTCTAATTGCCTAACATTGATGGTAAAAAAAAAAAAAAATCGCTTGACATCCATAACTACGTCTTTTGTGCGTGCCACAAAAGGATTGCATGGGATTCAAATGGCCCTTCCCGTCATTGTATGAAAAGGTTTTGGTACTTTCTCTATAAAATAGCAGCTAACCAGCAAAAATTAATCATCTACTTAGGCTGCGTTTGTTATTGTTTCTCTTTTCTATTTTTGAACACTTTTTCTGTTTTTTTGTTCCCAGTTATTGTTTCTCTTTTCTATTTTTGAACACTTTTTCTGTCTTTTTGTTCCTAGGAACAAAAAAAAAAAAACAACTCGTTTGTGTGCGTTTTTGTTTCAAAACTATTTTTTTGTTCCAAAACACATCTCGGAACAAAAACAAAAACAAAAAAAAGTTATTTCTTATTTTCAAACAAAATTTTTTAACACTTTTCTCTTTTTCTTTTTCTTTTCTTCTTATTTTTCTTTCTTTTTTCTTTGGCTGATCGCCGGCCTCGACCATAGCCGGCGACCGGCCGAGGGTCGGCGACACCGTCGAGGGCCGGAGACCTTGCGAGTCGTCGCCGCCCCCGAGGCCGAGCCTCGCCGTAGGCCGGGTGAGCTCGGCGAGGCTCGGCCTCCCGCACGAGCGAGGCCGAGCGTTGCCGTGGGCTGGGCGAGGCTGTGGGCTGGTCGCCGGAGGCTAGGGACTGGCCAAAAGAAGAAAAAAAAAAAAAAATAAAGGAAAAAAATAAAAATAAAATAAAAATAAAATAAAAATATTAAAAAATTAAAAGAAACAAAAAAAGAATTGTTCCCGGAACAAGTTTACCAAACGCGTGTTTCTGGTCAAAAATTGTTCCCCACTTTTTTTTTATTTCTATTCCCCGAATAATTTTTGAACGAAACGTTACCAAACACGCCTTAATTGCTGAGTTATATATTGACTTTACAATTACAAACCTTTAGCAGCATTACAATCCTTAGAGAACTGTCGCATCTTGTTTTCAAGTGCTGCAAAATCAAATATGTATTGCCAAACATATGAGCTACAAAAGTCTCACGACATACCCAACATCAACCAATTTTTTTTAACATAAGACTGTTTCGTACAGTATTTCCAAAACAAGTTAAGGATGCTGCAACTTTGATAAGGTATTAAGTAAACATCTCAATGCTGCAACACTTTCAAGGCAAAGCTTGGTATCAGCTTCCGATTCAGCTATGGGAATACCGAATGGGCACGAAACCATACAAATCTCACTCTCCTTCACACCCCTCCTATGAGTTTTATTTCCCTATGACAAATTTTTCTCACTCCAGCAAATTCATCTCAGTTTGGTAAATTGGAGTTCACTGAGACCAAACACTAACCTCATGGATTTGTGATTCTAAACACACAGGTGAATGGCCCAAACAAGATAGATTACTTTTACATTTTTGGTGGCATGGATGTGGAATTCAATCCAATGCGGTGCGCCCATTTCATACAAATACATATGTATTTGCCCAAAACAAGATAATATTCACATTATTAATGGTAAAATGTGGAATTCAAGTCAATGTGGTGAGCCTATTTCATACAAAAACAGTCTGTTTCTTCCAGTCTAAACCGATAACAGAGAAAACCATCACTCAAGACTCAACCACTCATGGAAACATATCAGCTGAAAAAGTCTATGCTCCATGCATTTACATACTCTGCAACACCAAACTTCAGCTAATTACAGATATGCTTCAGACATGCCTCAACTTCACAAGATCACATCATCCTTCTCTTGACATATCACATGAACTACGCACAGCAAGAACAACCCCCCATGGCAGACTCTCTTTTGCGGGGAATGGGTACCAGCAAGAACAGAGAAACATACAAATCAAGGTAACGACGATGATGATGATTCCTCGGCGATGGCCTTCTTGGCAGTCTCCAGATCCTCGTCGAAGAACATGTCCCAGTGGCCATCCCACTTGATGAAGAACTCCGTCTCCTCGTGATACTGCACCCTGTGCACGTCCCCGGCCGGGGTGAACAGGTAGTCACCGACCACCAGGTCGTACCTCTCCTTCTTGGTCAAATTCCACACGCTCTTCTTCCCTTCCAGCACCACCAGATCGTGGCCGAACGTGTGGTGGTGCGCGGGCTCGACGCTCCCGGCCTTGAACCTCACGATCGCCGACGTCGGGGTCTCCCGGAGTATCTTCATCGACCCCCCCGGGATCATGTCGATGGGGTTCAGCTCCCGCCGCTTCACCAGACAGCAGACCGCGCAGGAGGCGGATTCGTCGGGCTCCGAGGCCGGCGCGCCGATCTTGGGCGTCTCGACGAGGGCCCGGTCGAGGAACTCCTGAATGTCGTCGCTCCAGGGGCGGTCGCCGTTGGCGGGGCAGGGGGACTTGAAGGGGGTGTCCAGCCAGGCGCGGAGGATCTCCACGGCGGGCTCGGGAGGCGTGTAGACGGAGGAGACGGTGAGGATGTTGGAGTTGTTGATGGAGCGGGCGTTGACGGCGTCGGCGACGGAGAGGCAGGTCGCCGCGAAGGCGCCGGGGAACTTGTTGGCGAACATGGAGACGCCGCAGCCGGTGCCGCAGGCGACGAGGCCGCGGGTCTCGGGTCCCCGGAGGAGGATGCGGCGGCCGACGTCGGCGGCGATGGAGTAGTAGGGGCCGGTGCCGAGGTCCTCGACCTCGATGTGCAGGGCCTCGCGGAGGTGGGTGACGAGGGCGTCCTTGAGCAGAGCGCCAGAAGGGTCGGCCCCGGCGATGATCTTGGTGGGGCGGGCGGCGGCGGCGTCGGCCATCGGCGGCGGCGGTGGAGGGGGCGGAGACGACGGAGATTGAAGGAGAGTAGAGGAGGAGTGGGGTGCTACTGAGCCGGCGCGGATGAATATAATATGGAGAAGGGGTCCACGTACATCCGGTGTCGTGAGGCAGGGAGCGAGGGAACAGCCTGGACTGTTCACGATATTTTTCTAAGTGGTTATTTACTAATGCTAGAACTGCAGAGGTACGGTCCACGAAAGATGAACAGTTTCTGATGGCATTTTCTGGAGTTTCTTTCTTAGAGACGACCATGGTTTCAAAGTAGATTAGGAGATGAAATAGATCCGATCGATTAGGAGATGAAATAGATCCGATTCAATTTGGAGTTCTAGAGTACACAATATAGATTCTATGTTTTAAAAATTGGCAAAGGAGTTCTGATAGGTAAAAAATGAAACTTGGAATTTAGAAAAAATTATATTTTTCTTATTTTATATTTTCATATCATCTTACAATATGACATATCAATATATAATTTTGAATTATTAGTCTGAACTTCCATGAGGAAGATTTTAATTTTGTTAATGTTTCATAATTTTCAAATTTATAAATATCAGTTTTAAGAATATAAGTACAACTTGAATAAATTTTGAAACCGATCTTGAAATCTATGATATTTTAAAAACCGATTCAAATGAGTAAGTTTCAGCTAGAACCTGAATCGGCCCTATACTCCTCAGCCCTAGTTTTTTTTTTCTGATTTAATTCTACTTCTCTATATCCATGCTTTACAAATAGACATAAAAAGAACTCTAAGAGAGAGAGAGAATATGACAGACAGAAAATAAATTAATTAATGATATACATTTTAAGATTTTTCATGATCAAAGTGAAGCAACAATGAAAGGATGCCAATATTACCAAAAAAAAAAAAAAAAAAAACAATGAAAGGATGCCAAGATTTAATAGACTTATTTTCTAAGTGCTCAATAAACTTCATGTGAAAATGGGTCTCCATTCCGTGTGGTCTTACGTGTGGAAAAGGAGTCTAAGAAAATTATTTTAGTTTTCCTACATCGTAAAGCCTTTTCAAGGAGATAATACGAATATGAAATTTTTTTTACTAATAGGGAAATGGATAGCATTGACTTTGATATTATATTAAAAAATTTAACTCAAAAGTTTAAACTCATAGATGAAGAAAACAAATAGAAAGAACATTTAAGATCTATTGTCAAGTGATATGGGACAATACTTTAACAATCGATTGTGTCAACCTCTTTCAAATTTTTAACATAAACGTAAGTACAAACAAGCACGATCACTTAGGTGAATGGATTGTAATTACGATTTTATCAATTGAACATCTTCGAATCAATTGTTAAACAATCAAATACTTTAAAATTGACACGAGAAACACATGATCAATATATCATCTTATTGGCGTAGATATGTCAATTGAATCATTAAGCAGTTTCCATGGTTACAATCAAAATGACTATGATCTTGATATACATATATATTGTGCTTCCAGAATGACCTCTCGCTAAAAAAACACTAAATAGAAACCTGTAGTAGACTGATATAGATTGGGAAAACGTAAGACAGAAGTGAAATAGAATCATTACAATGCGAGAAAACGTCTTCATTTTGCTTTGTGTTTAACTTCCACTTCTTTGGCACTACATGGACCGACCGTGCATGTCCGTGTCTCTTGCCAACTTCCACTTCCTTCGCACTACGTGGTACCGACTGTGCGTGTCCGTGTCTCTTTGCCATTTCCGGTGTCGTCAACTGTCGAAAGCTCGAGCTGGTTCTCATCATCATCCGATCTTTGGCTCCCCGCTCATCGCTGCCTTGCATTGCCTCTGCATGTTCGCTTCATAAAGGTGGCTACAAATTTTCATCAACTCCTTGTTGTTGGAGAAGTGGGATTATCCGCATTTCTCTCTATCGACTCGATGATTGTCTGCCAGTACTTTTAGATTTGAAATTTTCGGGAAAAGGGTGTTTTGTTATTGCGTGATCTAGTCGTTAGCTTCAAAGATTTCGGGATATGTCAACTTTTCATCGTGACTTTTTGGCGGACCTTTTAGCTTTAGTTCTCACCAGGTCTTTCGCTTGGCTAACTCGCGGTCTTACTCCAGTTATTTTTTTCTTGCTTTTGTCTGTATCTTTCGCAATTTCTCTCTGTTTTTTTTTTGGGTGATCTTATTTGGTGAGGCCTTTCTGCGGTTCCAAATTTGATCCGTTGCTCACTCAGTTCCCTTTTCTGGGCTACATTTTGAGAATGTCTTCGTTTTCTCTCTGTCAATCTTGCTTGTCAGCTGCTGAAATTTTGAGAGCTGGGGCTGTGGAGGGAGGAATGCAGATGATACGTTTGATCATTTGCCTCTTCGTAGTCAATGCTCTTGCGCAGTCAGACTTAGAAGCGCTTTTGGAGCTAAAGAAGGGGATCCAGAAGGACCGCTCAGGGCAAGTTCTTGATTCTTATGATTCCAAGTCCTTGGCCTCTGATGGGTGTCCCCAGAATTGGCACCATGGCACGTTTAGTGAAGGTCATGTCACAACCGCTTTTTTTCTTGGTTATGTGGGCCTGATTGGGAAATTCAGCTTTGTTGCTGTTTCTGGCCTAATCATGGTTCAGAATTTGTCAGTATCTAAAACCCAATCGACAGGGATTGTCTCATAGGTTAGCTCAGGCTTAGATCAATTGAAATACTTGGATTTGCACGGTAATGGATTTTCTGGAGATGTCGCAAAGCTGCTCTCTGTAGCGTAGTGTACGCTGATCTGAGCTATAATCAACTCTCCAGTTTGCATGACCTGGTGCTTGGCAATTCTAGTTTCGTTTCCTTGAGGTTAGCTCAGGCTTCCATCAGTGGTCTATTTATGGATCCACCTTATATCAAAACACACGCCCATTTGATCAATCTCATAACCCATCACATCTCAAAGCCCCAGAGGTGACTTCCATGAGATCACATCATTGTGTAACACTTAGTCTTTGAGTAATACAAAGCTCTAGAGGCGGCTCTCACGAAATTACATTGCAGTGTAGAAGTTAGTCCTTGACAACATATATCAAGTACCAGGCCCTAGAGATGGCTCTCACAAAATTACGTTATTGTGTAGCATTTAATCCTTGACCAACAATATCAATAATATAAGGCACTAGAGATTGTGGCTCCTACGAAATTACGTTATTGCGTAGCAATTAGTCTTTCACTACAAAGCTCTAGAGGTGGGCCTCCGAAGTTACGTTATCGTATAGCACTTAGTCATATATCCATTTATATCATAGTTGATTTTACAAGGCTTTCACAAATTAATTCTTTCCACAAAACCAATCTAAAATCTGCAACATACTTTCTAGAGCTTTCATTGAACCATACTCCAAGTCAATGTAATTCTTTCACTAGAAGGTTTCGCAAACCCAAAATATATCATTTCACAAACCTTTTATTGAACCATACATTTCACAAGGCACATCTCACATTATTTTCATAATCTATTTCATAAACTCACGACATTTCAAAACGCATTTCATAAACATTTCTCAAATTGTTATAGAACTCATATCATGAACCAAGTTCATACATACATACATACATACATACATACATACATACATACATACATACATACATACATATATATATATATTATATATATATTTGCAATACATTTCCTAAAACATTTCTCAAGCTATTCACAATTACCAAAATATAGTAAATGCCCAAACCCTCGTTGGGTTCACAGTCATATTGAGTACAATCCATCCTCTAATATTAGAAATCCAATTCAAAACCCAATCTCATAAACCAAGTAAATAAATTTTTGCAACATAACCATCTGCCATTTCTCATTCAATTCTCAAATCATTTATAAGCCTTTCCATAAAATAATAAACATACGCAAACTGTCACGACACATTTTATAATACATTTCTCAAACCGTTCTAAAATAACCGAAAAGTAATGACTACTCGATCTCACTTTATGCAACAAAATGCTCTTTTCAATTCAATATGTATATATATACATACTTCAAGGCATGGGTTTTATAAACCCAAAGAAAATATAGCACTACTCACCTGAAACGAGGCTCCCTCGAATCAAAGAACTTGTATTCATATCATATAAGCAAGAAATAATATCAAAA
This sequence comes from Eucalyptus grandis, assembly GCF_016545825.1. Classification (NCBI taxonomy): domain Eukaryota; kingdom Viridiplantae; phylum Streptophyta; class Magnoliopsida; order Myrtales; family Myrtaceae; genus Eucalyptus; species Eucalyptus grandis. Next base: position 35,357,425 of record NC_052613.1, read on the forward strand.
TCAAGTAAAATGCTATGTTAACTAATGACTCAACTAAACTATACTAAAATGACACCTATGTGCTAATAAATCGCATATCTGAAGTGATTATTCAAGCCATCCGTAATGTGGAACTTGAGCGTGAAACTTCGTTGCGCCATAACTCTTTCCACCAAACCCTATTTTAAATGTATTTATAGTTAATAGAAAGCCCGTCAAATATATTACAAGAATCCTTACTTAACCGTCCCAAAATCAAGCGGAAAGCTAACAAAAAATGGGCCTGGATTTGTTGGACGCGCACTGTTCATCACGCGGAGGAAACTTTGAAATTTTGCTTCAGGGAAAGGTAAGATCCGCAAAATCTTACAGCCCCACAACATTATAAATTATAATTTCGATAAAAATATGTGGTTCATCTATTTCGTCGCTCAATTTTTTTAAAATTCTGAATTTGAGTCTTAAACTTGGAAAATAACTTCGGTTGAACGAATGAGGGGTGCAAGCGCTTACTAGTTGACTCCGCTCGACGAGTCGTCCACGGCTTGCTCATGCCGACCCCACTTTTTCTTCTTTTTCCTCCATGTCTCTCCTTTTCTCCTGTCGGTGCTCTCAGCAGCCAATGGTTACTTTTTCCCCTTAATAACACTTCTTTTTCTTTATTTCCTCTTTTTGTCTTTTCAAACCTATCGACACGCTCTCAGCCGATTGTCCCTTTTTCCCCTTTAGAACACTTATTTTTATTTTTCTTTTTGTTTGTTCCCTCTTTTTTACTTTTCAAACCTATCTTTTACTGGTAGAAGGCACCGCCAGGCCAGGCAGGTACTGCACTCTACAATGACATGCACTCCATTCACGTTTCGGTTACTCAGTTTATCTCTGCTCTTGCACTCAATAAATTGAGGCAGTGCGCACAAACAAAGCAAAGAGAAATCAGCAAATTAAAGATCCAGAATAGCTGCAAAAAGAAGAGGGAAGCATAGCTGAGGGTGATCTATCCATGACCAGGATGAAGCTTGGGTGAATAATGCGAAAAGAAGGCCCGGCTCCAACTTCATCTTGATTCTTTGTATTGTGATATAATTTAGAGATCATCATTCATCATCTCCTCCTTTTATATCAACTGTGTGCTTTATCTCTACTTCTTAATTTTTTTCTCATTTCTATCTAACTAATAAGCCAAAGTCATGACTATGTATTAGTTTAACCCATATCTTCGATTGAAACCCATAGATTCACAAGTCAATTCGATTAGGAGCTAGACATGTAGGTCACGATGATGGGAGAGGAACTGACTCCAAGAAACTTTGTCAAGGATGGCAAGGTTTTCCCGAGGACGGATTGGTCCATAGATTGTTGAGAGATATTGATGAGGTAGTAGCGTCTTCTTCCATGGCTTGCAATTTACCACGTCATGCATGTTAGCATTTGAAAATGGTTGATATCATGAAAAATCCCAAACTGACATATATGTGATAAATTTATTTCAAACTAATTTACCTCAAATTCATAAACCCGTGATAAGTTTACTATATGTTGTTCTATTAAATTTTACATTCAAATTACTAAGTTGGATAACATATGGTAGTTGACAAGCATACCAACTTAGGGTTTTACCTTTTGTTTGTCATAAGTGTACTAGTTTATAGTTTTTCATGGTATTAATCTAATTTAATAAAAATTAATAGAATGTAAATTTGTCATAAATATATAAGTTTGGGATTTTTTGTAATAAAAAAATTATTTTATAATAAATTTGTTATAGGTGTACTAATTTGGGTTTTTTTTTTATAATAATATTAACCCTCTAAAAAGTCAGTAGAAATGTATTTATTGAATAATATCATGTAAAATTTAAGTCAGATATAAACCGTGAGAGTATCTTATAATTAATTATTTTGAAAAGTTTTGACACAAAGCAACGTTCAGAAAATTTTAATACTAAACCGGATGTCAGATCATAGTATGAGTAATTGTATTTTGTAGACTAAAGCCTAGTCAGGTGTATCTTGATCACACTACGGTCATTTTCTTAGGAAGTAAAATATTTTTCTCTCTGAATCATCAGAAATCAAATTTCATGATTCAAAATTTATTTACGATTTTATTTTTCAACTGTCCTCCTTATCTTGCTATGGCCACAAACTAGTCCTCCTTTTCTTTACATTATATAAGCTATTTTCACTCCATATACGACTAAATCCACCTAAATTTCCCTCAATTATTTAATTTCAATTTAAAATGATGCTCCAAATTTATTTATTTATCCTTCCATCTTTTTTTAGCTTTTTCTATTTATGTTGGATCTAGTTGATATAATTAAAAATATTACATGTTTTTTTTTTTTTTGTTTATTGTTGGTTTGCCATGAATATTAAATGAATTATTTTTTTTTCTTTTTAAATTTTACTTTAGCTAGAATTAGGTTTGTCGAAGAGAGAAATTTCTATACGATGTCGAGAAAATTTATGAATTGATTTTTTTTGGTCAATAAAATTTATTAATTGATCGTCAAGTAGAATATACAAAATTTTGGCACAAACCCACATTTTAACACGGTATTATGTTTATAAAATTCCTATTTTTGTTATGTACATATTTTTCATTGGTTGTCTTTTACATAGTTATACGTTTAATAGATTGATTAGATGAAAAAGAAGAAATCACCATCAAAGGTTTTTAAAGACAAAATCACAGTTCCGTTCCGCAACATGAAACTTGAAAGACGGTAACAAAATTAAAACAACGCTTTGCACCAAATAATAATCTCTTTCAAACTGTCGGTGAATTATTATTCATTTTGGATTAACAAAAGTTAATATCATTCATGGAGTGTCTACCGGAAGATATCAAAATAACTCAATGTCCATAACTTTTTCATACCAATGATTTTTGGGTTTTGAATACTCCTAATACGTCTTACATGGAACAAAACACATTCTTATATAGAAAATAGATAGACTGGAAATAATTTTTAGACAATGAAATCAAAATTAGAATTAGGAGGGACAAGGAATAGATAAGTTAATATAAGAGCAATGATGAGGAAGATATCAGCTTTTATTTTCTAAATAGCAATAAGTTTAAATACAGAAAACCGTAAAAGGAAAATAACTAAGTTAAAGGAAACCGTGCGAATATGAAAACCGATAAGACCGATCTTGTCCATCTAGTAAGAGAGGAGGGGATTTAAGTAGAGATGAAAATAGCACCTTCCTCCAATCTTATCTTTCTTTGTCCCTATGAAGTATTTGAGAAGACAGCTACCAATGTACGTCCAGATAGAACTCAATGCTATTGTAATAGCAATCGGTGAAGCTTTTCGCTCACAACCATTTTTTTCCTTGTAATGAAAAAAAAAACAACAATATTTTTCCCAAACATTGCATGATAGTCTAGTTTTATTACAGTACGTCGTCCGACCTTTCGCTCACCCCTCTCCCTTCTCTTCCAGCACTTGAGAGATCAGCTTTGCCTCCATTTTCCACTCAAACGCACACTTTGGTTCACAACCATCTGCATTGCGGTTCAATCCTCCTTAAGGAGATGGAACCGAACATTGGAGAGATGCTTCTTAGCACCTTCCTCAAGGTGCTCTCCAACCGGTTAGTCTCTGGCGAGCTGCTTAGCCTCATGCAGCGCGAGGGACTCCCCATCCTGCTGAAGAAATGGGAGAAGGAGCTCCGGCGAATAAACTGCGCTCTGGAAGACGCGGAGGAAAAGCAGTTGACTGGTGATGCTGGAGTCAAGTTGTGGCTTGAGGACCTCCAGAACTTGGGCTACGACATCGAGGACTTACTCTCTGACTTCGATGCTCAAGCCAGGCAAAAGAAGCAGAAGGTGGATTCCAGGAGGGCGAGCAAGACACTTCTGGTCGTGCCGAGCTGCTTCACTCCCAGAGAGTTCGTGCGTGACCAGAAAATGAGGTCCAAAATAGAGAATATCGACAGTCGACTGCAGGAGATTATCAAGCTGAAACATAGCCTGAGCCTGAGAGAGAACGACGCCAACCAGCTGGCGTCCAACCGAGGCCAGCGGCGGCGTCTCACCACGCATGTCCCAGAGTATTGTTTTGTAGGTAGGGAGAAGGAAAAGATGGAGGTCCTTCGATTGTTGATTGGAGAAGAAGAAGGCATCAACAACATAAATGCGATCCCGAAAATGATTCCCATAATTGGGATGGGAGGGGTCGGTAAGACCGCTCTAGCTCAGCAAGTGTATTGCGACAATAGAGTCGCCAGCTATTTCGATGTCAAAGCATGGGCTTGCGTGTCCGATGACTTCGACATGGCTGCTATTACAAAGAGGATTTTGGAGAATATCACTGGTTTGTCTGGCGAAGGCAACGACCTAGACCGGCTCCAGGAGAAGTTGTGGAAAAATCTGTCTGGAAAGAAGTTTCTTATCGTTTTGGACGATGTTTGGACCGAGAAGTACGGAGAGTGGACTGATTTCCTGAAGCCTTTCCAAGCCGGAGCTGAAGGGAGCGTGGTCGTCCTTACAGCTCGTAACCTCAGTGTTGCTTCAATGGCCGGTGCTCCGGCATACCATCTGAAGGAGCTGCCTGAAGATGCTTGCTTGACTTTACTGGCCTATCACGCTCTTGGCGCCAAAATTTCGACCACCACACCCCTCTTAAATCATTCGGGAGAAAATAGTGATGAAGTGCAAAGGCTTGCCGTTGGCTGTGAAGATGTTGGGCGGACTACTACGTACCGACGTCGATCCCCACCAGTGGGAAGCTATATCCAACAGCCGAATTTGGGATCTAGCAAAAGAGAGAAACGAGATCCTTCCCTCTTTGAAACTCAGCTATCACCATCTCCCTCCTCATCTGAAGAGATGTTTTGCTTACTGCGCGATCTTTCCCAAGGATTACGAAATAGAAAGGGATGAGTTGATCCATTGGTGGATGGCGGAGGGCTTGGTACACAGAAGCGAAGGAGAGAACCTCTGGAAGACAGGTCTTAATTATTTCAAGGAGTTAGTATCGAGATCGTTTTTTCAAGAATCAAGCAGCAACAGTTTGTGATCCTCGATGCATGATCTTCTGAATGACCTCGCAAAGTCAGTTGCTGGTCCGACGCACTTTAGCTCACGGGGGTTTGAGTCAGAGATCAATGAGAGTAATGCATCTTCAGCTCGTCACGCATCCTTCATTTCGAGCTACGGAATTGCATCCAAAAGACTTACGGTGTATCACAGAATGAAGCGACTAAGAAGCTTCATCTCATTGCAACCGCGACCCAGGAAGTTCGCGATGTTGCATTTGTCCCAAAGCGTGCTAGGTGACTTGCTGTCGGACTTGAAGTATTTGAGGGTGCTTTCGTTGAGTCATTATTGCATCAACGCGATACCAGACTGTGTAGGTAAACTGAGGCATCTGCACTATCTTAATTTATCTTACACTGAAATTGAAAGGCTTCCTGAATCCATCGGTGGGCTGTTCAACCTAGAGGCTTTGATATTACGGGGTTGCCCATACCTTGCTGGATTGCCTCAAGGTGTTGAGAAGCTGATTAATTTACGATATCTCGACATTCGAGAAACCCAGAGCCTACAAACCATGCCACGACGTATAGGTAACTTGGTGAATCTTGAGATTTTGCCCAAGTTTATCGTGGGAACAGAGAACGGGCGGAGGTTAAAGGAGTTAAAACACCTTGAGCAACTTAGAGGGGAACTGTTAATCTCTGAGTTGCATAAAGTAAAAGACGCTGGAGATGCTAAGGATGCTAATCTACATATGAAGCGTGGAATTGACCGGTTAATCATGAAATGGAGCGAACCCCTTGTAGATTCGCGGAAGGCAGAGCTTGAAATGAAGGTCGTTGACTTTCTTCAGCCTCATAAAGACCTTCAAGATCTCACAATCTCCCACTACAGCGGCATTGAATTCCCTTTCTGGTTGGGAAATCCATCGCATCTCAACATGGTCTCTTTGCGCTTGTGTGGCTGTCGTAACGTTGGATCATTACCATCACTTGGGCTGCTATCCTCCCTGAAAGAACTGCACATCGAAGGTCTGGATGCTGTGTGCTCGGTGGGCTCCGAATTTTACGAAACTATAGAGCCTTTTCCATCATTAACAACTTTGGAGTTCAAGGATATGCCATTCTGGCAGGACTGGACTCATTTTAATGGCGCTGAAGATACAGAAGTGCCGTTCCCTTGTCTTCAGCATCTAATGGTCCGCAATTGTCCCTTGTTGAAGGGACGATTGCCGGAAAAAATAGATGCCCTTGTGAGGCTTGATATCGATTCATGTCCGCTTCTGGATGCCTCACCTGCCGTTAGTCTTTCGTCTCTCCGCAAGCTATACTTCAGAGGCTGTAACGAGGTGACTTTTAAGAGCTTGGTTAACATGACTTCTCTCACCACTCTTGCCGTTGAAAATGTCGAGGGGCTCGCTTGCTTTCCTATTGGGTACACAAGCTCCTTGACCAAGTTAGAGAAGTTAGAGGTAAGAAGATGCAAAAACCTGATACACTTGTGGCAGGACAGAGATTATGCTCAGAATCTTGCTTGCCTGAAGAGCCTGAATGTCACAAGTTGCCCTCAGTTCGTATCTTTTATAGCTGGAGAAAGTGATAAAGAGTTGCCTAGCCGCCTTGAAGCTATGAAATTGAGCGATTGTTCAAACCTAGAGAAGCTTCCAAACGAGATGCACAATCTGGCCTCTCTTCGTAGCTTGATCGTTCTTAACTGTCCAAAACTCCGGTCCTTTCCAGAGACCGGTTTGCCAGCATCTATGACATCATTGACCGTTGAAAACTGCCAGAATCTCCAGCATTTGCCCATAGGCACTAAGATTGGCAATGAGACGTCTCATCTGAGAGAATTGAGAATCTACGGATGCAATTTGCTGCCCGCATCACCATTCGGCAAGGGCGGACTACCGGTGACTCTCAAGGAACTTAAGATTCATAACTGCAGGGGAGTGAAGTCACTGGCGGAGATAGTTTCAGACTCGGGCCACCAACACCACGTCCAGTGGCTTGAAGATGTAAGAATTTTCTATTGTGAGCAATTGGGAAGCTTGCCCCGGAGCCTGCACAAGCTCTCCCACCTCACTCGCTTGACGATATTTGGGTGCGCCGCTCTGGAGCTGGAGCACTTCCCTCCACTTCCGGCCAGCATATCTGAGTTCAGCCTCTGGAGTTGCCCGAATGTAAAGTCTACCTGATAAATTACATCACCTCACATCCCTCCGGAGCCTATATATTGTCGATTGCGAGAACATCAAATGCTTTCCCAGGGGAGGGTTGCCTCCCAATATAGAGACCTTCGAGGTGAGGGTCTGCGTGAACATGGAGCAGCATGTGAGAGAGTGGGGCTTGCACACACTCGTGTCGCTCCAATCTTTATGGATCGACGGGAGTGTTGGCGGACTTGGAGATATGGTGTGCTTTCCTCCAGAGGGTGACGGCAATGACCATGATCTCCTCCCTTCCTCTCTCACCTATCTTAATCTCTCTGACATGAGGAACTTAGAGAGTCTATCGAGTGGCCTCCCTTGCTCTCTCCATCGCTTATACACTCGTGGATGCCCGAAACTGAGGTGCTTGCCCAAGGCCGGCCTCCCTTCCTTGCTCAAGCATTTGTCCATCAGCGACTGCAAACTTCTCGAAGAGCGATGCTTAAAGCACGCTGGCAACTATTGGCACCTCATCAAAGAAATCCCGACCATCTACATAAACAATGATCTGATCTCATGAAGAATTCCGCCTGCGTCTTTATCTCCCATTTTCGGTATGATTTCGACTACTGGCATTGGTAAAAATATGCATTGACTTTTCCCGTGTAGGCGCTTCCATTTCATTCTGTTCGATTTTGGTGTTATATTTGGCATAGACTATGATGTGAAGGTATTGTATACGTGTGTATGAGACTTATCAGCAAAGGGACAAATCGGAAGGAATTTATTGTATTATAATGGTTGGTGTTCATGAGGAAGCTAGCTAGATATAGTTGAGCTGACTGATCAGTGTACAATATGCGAGCTCTATGAGCCTATTTTCCATCGACATACTCGGCAAATTATCCATGCTTGCATCGGAGATACGTTTGTTCAACTGCGTCTGTTATCTGCATGCTTTAACCATGGACAAATTAAGAGTCCAGTAAAGTTGAAGTGGCCAGTTCTCCAGTGCCACAGCTATGAATGATTAACCTGAGCTTTTCTGGTTAGATTTCTAGCAATTTTTGTGTCAGAGATCTGTTTCGATTGCATCTATCATATACATGCTTCAGCCATGGACAAATTATTAGCCATTGCATAACAGTTCTTCTAGGAAACTCTACAAATTGGACGGACAATTTAACAGCTTCGCATAGTTTTGACAAACCAACCCATTTTTGCTTAGAGTGGGATGACATTTGGGTGTGTAGAACTCGGATTATTCAAGCTTTTTTTTTCTTGGAAAATGTGGGTGAAAATCGTGACAATGGGGAAATAATCTAGCCGCAAATTCGTCTGTTGGACTTGAGGAAATCAAATGGGGCAGCCAAATTTGATGCTGTCGTTTCCGTTGTCATCTTAGACAGATTAGCGAAATAATTAGCTTTCAGCTGCTGGTGAGCAGGGTCATACCTTTTACACAGCGAGACGGGCTACTTCCGCCAAAAACAGATGCAGAGAGATGGCCTCAGAGTCCGATGTCCACGGCATTTGAATCATTTAATGACTTCCTCGTGTTCTAACTGCATGAAAAGCCCAATGTTAGTTTTTCTTTCTGTCATTTTTCCAATCCTATGTAGCTGTTAATGTTTGTGTTTTTCTTATATTATGTATTCATGCCATCTTGCGATATGTCATATCAATGTATAATTTTGAATCATTGATTTGAACTTCCATGACTATGACTTTAATTTTGTTAATGTTTGATAATTTTCAAATTATAAATATGAGTTTTAAGAATATAAGTACAACTTGAATAAATCCTGAAACCAACTTGAAATTTATGATATTTTGAAAATCGATTTTTTTTTTCTATGTGAAAAACCGATTTCAATGAGTAAGTTTTAGCTAGAATTTGAATCGATCCTACACTGCTCAACCCTAAGTCTCTTTTTGTCGATTTAATTCTCCATTTCTATTCCCATGCTTTGCAAATAGACATAATAAGAATATGAGAGAGAGAGAGAGAGAGGAGAGTTAATTAATTAATGATATACATTTTAATTTTTTTCAGGATTGAAGTAAAGCAACAATAAAAGGATGCCAAGAAATAATAGACTTATCTTCTCAGTGCTCAATAAACTTCATGTGAACCATCCCGTGGGAGCTCATGTGTGGAAAAGGAGTCTAAGAAAATTGTTCTAGTTTTCCCACACCATAAAGCCTTTTCAAGGAGATGATATGAATACTTTTAAATGGGAAAATGGATTGCATTAACTCTAATATTATGTTAGAAAATTCAACTCAAAAGTTTAAACTCATACATGAAGGGACATCATGTCTAAAATATATTTAAAACTCATTATTAAATGATATAAATAATACTTCAATCAATCAGTTATGTCAATCTATCTCAAATCTTTAACCTTAACGTGAACATGAACAAACACGATTACTTAGCTAAACATATTATAAATAGGATCTTACTAATTGAACATCTTCGAAGCAATTATTAAACAATTAACTACTTTAAAATCGACATGCAGATCACACGATCAATACATCATCTTATCAGCCTAGGTATGTTAATTGAATTGTCAAGCGGTTTCCATGGTTACAATCAAAATGGCAACGATCTCGAAACACTAACAATAGAAACCTGTAGACTGTTGTAGACTGATATAGATCGGGAAAACGTAAGAGAGAAGTGAAATAGAATCAATACAATGCGAGAAAACGTCTTCGTGTTGGTCTGTGTTTAACATCCACTTCCTTCGCACTACGTTGTTCCGACCGTGCGTGTCCGTGTCTCTTTGCCATTTCCGTTGTCGTCAACTGTCGAAAGCTCGAGCTGGTTCTCGTCATCATCCAATCTTTGGCTCCCTGCTCATCATCGCCGTGCATTGCCTCTGCATGTTCGCTTCATAAAGGTGCCTACAAATTTTCATCAACTCCTTGTTGTTGGAGAAGTGGGATTATCCGCATTTCTCTCTATCGACTCGATGATTGTCTGCCGGAACTTCTAGATTTGCAATTTTCGGGAAAAGGGTGTTTTGTTATTGCGTGACGGGATCTAGTCGTTCTTGTGCTTCGAAGATTTCGGGTTATGTCAACTTTTCATGGTGGCTTTTTGGCGGACATTTTAGCTTTAGTTCTCATCGGGTCTTTCACTTGGCTAGCTCGCGGCCTTACTCCAATTATGATTTTTTTGCTTTTGTCGGTGTCTTTTGTAAATTCTCTCTTTCTCTCTCTCCTTTTGATCTACTTTGGTGATGCCTTTTTGTGGTTCCAAATTTGATCCATTGCTTTGGGCTAAATCTTGAGAATGTCTTCGTTTTCTCTCTCGGTCAATCTTGCTTGTCAGTGGCAGAAGTTTTGGGAGCTGGGGCTGTGGAGTGAGGAATGCAGATGATATGTTTGATAATTTGCCTCTTCGTAGCCAATGCTCTTGCGCAGTCAGACTTAAAAGGGCTTTTGGAGCTGAAGAAAGGGATCCAGAGGGACCGCTCAGGGCAATTTCTTGATTCATATGATTCCAAGTCCTTGGCCTCTGATGGTTGTCCCCAGAATTGGCATGGTGTCACGTGTAGTGAAGGTCATATCACAAAAGCTTTTTTCTTGACAACGTGGGCCTAATTGGGATCAGCTTAGTTGCTGTTTCTGGCCTCATCATGCTTCAGAGTTTTTCATTATCTAAAAACCAATTGACAGGGATCGTCTCAGAGGTTAGCTCAGGCTTAGATCATTTGAAATGGTTAGATTTGCACAGTAATGGATTTGCTGGAGATGTCATGAAGCTGCTCTCTGTTTTCTGTAGCATAGAGTATCCTGATCTGAGCTATAATCAGCTCTCCATTTCACTTGACCTGGTGCTTGGTAATTCTAGTTTCCTTTCCTCAATTTGCTTTCTGAACTTTGGCTCTAATTCTTTAGCAGGGGAGCTATTTTTGCACATCGGGATGCTGTTTTTAACAGTTTGGAGGTGTTTGATGCTAGTAATAATAGGTTAGTGGGTAAAATACCCTCCTTCAACTTTGTAGTCTCTTCAGATTCTCTAGCTCGGAAACAACCAGTTGTTGGGTTCTTTGCCGCAAGTGCTGTTGCAGGAGAGCTCTATGATTTAGTCTGTGATGGATCTTAGTGATAACCAGCTTGAACCAATTTACTGCACCCCTGTTTGATGCGGGTTTCTTTTGCTTTTCTCCAAATTCTCTTGCCCGCTTCATTCAGTCCATGCAGAATCATTCTGTGCAGGGGATGATGTTATATCTAAAGTGAAGATAGATTTCCTGCCACGTGAAGATGACATGTTTCTTTAGCTACGACAAAGTAATGTTTCTGAAAACTTTTAGAAGCATGTGTTTGGATTTTTACTCTTTGAAAAAGAAAAGGAACCCCTAGAAGTATGTTAGGCAAATTTCACAAGTCTCTGCGCCTCCTCTGAAAGTTGAAGAAATCGGAGAAACTTTCCTAAAAATCTAATGCTTTCACCGTCTGTTTGATATGTGTTGTACTATAACCAACCTTTAAAAAATAATTTTGGGAAAAGTAACTTTGATTGAGACTCACTCTGCATGTTTTCATGGAGTTTGCATTTGGAATGTTATTCTGAAATGAATTGTTTTTCTAAAAGCATTTATATGGTTCCTATAATTATTGCCATTGCTCTTGCCATGCGATGATGTACTGACACAAAATCTCTGTTCAGGGGAGGTTTTGATTAATATTACAAACTGGAATGAAGGTGAAGCCTGAATTTCTTAATGAGATTAGCAAATGTGCCACATGAATTTGGTTCTTGGCTTTCACAGCTTTTTATGTGCTACACAGATTATAGTTAGCAAAACAAAATTTCCAGGTTTCTTCACAAAACTGAATCTGATTGTAACACTTATGGTAATTCTGATGTCATTCATCATCTTGGCAGACCCAGTTGGATGTGTTACCTCTGCAACTTTGAAGAAGTTCAATTTATCTTCAGACTGTCGGGCTTGGTACTGTCTGTATAGGGCATTGTGCCACAATAGACTTGAGCATGCTCTCTGGCAATTTATCATGAATATAGAGTTGGGGAAACTCTGTGGAAGGAGTTCCAACTCATTGACAGGAGCATTACCTATCCAAACTTCTCAATTTTTGAGACTGACTTCATTCCAGATCTCGGACAATTTAGTGGGGGGCCCTCTTCCCCAAGTCTTAGGCACATATCCAGAATTGAAGGTAATAGTCTTAGCCTCAACCAGCTCAGTGGAATCCTTTTTCCTAGTTTGTTTAGCTCAACCAAATTCACTGATCTTAACTTATGGTTCAATCCCTCTTGAGGAAAATTTAGATCATTCTTCTGTAGTTTCCGATCAGAACTTCAGCCTTTGAATTATTGATCTGCCAAGTATCTCATTGAGTGGCTCTCTTCAACTACTTTGAAGGTGGCCTTCCCGATAATCTGCTTGATGAACTTCAAGGATGTGTCTTACAATAATTTCTCAGGCATTGTGCCTGAAAACTTGAGAAGATTTCATGATTCAGCATTGCATCCAGGAAACTCTTTGCTGGTTTCTCCTTATGCACCAAAATCTCCGGAAGGGCCGCCAGATAGGATTGAGTGAACTCGGGACACATATGAGAACTGCTGCTAAGATTGCCCTTATTGCAGATGGTTGGAGGTGCTTATATGATAGCTCTTCTATGCTTCCTTATCTCCTGCAGCAGAAAACAAATGGAAGGTGAAGATTTGAAAGAAAATATATGGAAAATTGGTCATTCTCTAGGCGATTCTGCAGCCAATCTTGAATCATTTTTCCAGAAGATATTGGAGCCCCATCGTCTTCAGTTACTTTAAATCCAGATTAGCTGCCATATGCTTGGATGGGCTTTTCTCCTCAATCAGAATCAAATTCATCAGTTGCAAAAGTAAATGTGGATCTTAGCTATGTTGAAAGAATAGATGAACTGGTTTCTTCTCCTATCTCTGTTGTCTTCTTCAAATCCATTGCCTTCTAACGAACCCAGTGTGCTCAAGGTTGGTTCTCCGGACTAGTTGGATGGTGACTTGAATCTATTTGACAGGTCCTTTATCTTCACAGCAGGAGAACTTTCGTGTGCTCCTGCAGAAGTCATGGGAAGGGGTTGTCATGTAACATCATGTAAAGCTGCACTTCATTCCGGCCATGTTTTGGTTGTCAGATGGTTGACCGAAGGAATAGCAAAAGGAAGGAAAGACTTCACTAGGGAATTCAAGAAACTTGGGAGCATCAAACTTCCAAATCTAGTTCCTTTACAGGGTTACTACAGGCGGGTTAAAGGAGCATGAAAAGCTTATCATATCTAATTATATCCATGCAGCAAGCATGGACCTTTATCTTGGAGGTAACCTTGCCCGTCTTTATGCTTGACTTGATATTAGACCTTTAATATGTGATCCAAACATTGCCATGGTCTTGCTATCGATAGACCTGTTTCCATGTCTAAGTATTTTAGCTCGTGATTCTTAAAGCTTAAACTGGCAATGAACTGTTGCTTAGAAAAGCAGAAGTTGATAATCCATATTCTAATTTATTTTTTTATAATTGAATAAACTGCAACCCTCTTTGTGTGATGCTCTACCCTTATTAAATTCATGGTCTATGTGAGAGATTAGTCGGATGAGGTCTTAGTGCTGTCTTACTATGTGCACTATCTTCTGCAAGTGAAGGCATTGCAAATAAAGTGCATCTCTAGAAAACGTAGAAGATGGTCATCAGGAGTCAGACATGCCATCCACGGAAGAGCACCTTAACCATCTCGACATATGGAGCAAAGCTAGTACAGTATGACAATTTTCAACTGGCTAGGTTTTTGGTCCTGAACATAGTAATAGTGGATTTGATGAACAGAATGACTTAGTCGGTTATACAGAGGGTTGGTGCTTATACATTAATTTTTTCTATGCTTGGGCAATGTAAAATATACCCTTATTTATTTGGGAATTGAAGTTGTTCATCGTCATTTCACTCTGGAAAATCCTATTGGCATGGATTGAGATAATACTGAAGATAACATAGGAAACAATTGAATGTTACTTAGCATTGATTAAGAACACCCACGAGTCCATGGCACATGTTTGAAGCTCTTTGCAGCAAAGATGGATCCAAGGAAACTATCGCCCTTGTCTCTCGACACAAGGCTCCAGATCACTTTATATATGGCACGTTGCTTGAACTTCCTCAATAATGAGAAAGGAATACCGCACAGCAACCTGAGGTCAACTAACATCTTGTTAGAAGCTCCGGACTTTAATGTTGGAGGTGGCTCTGAGATGATCCTTCCAGCGTCTGACAGGTCTGACATTAGTAAGACAGTTTTTTGAAGATCTTATTTCTCTACGGCCATTATGCGCACGCCAAGCTAATTGATAAATTTGGTCATTGTTACTTCCTGTACTAACTCTCATTCTTGTCTATTTTTGGTTCTTCCAATTAATTCATATTTGGTCTTTGTGTTTAATTCTTCACTTGATTAGGTCTAGCATATCTAGTTCTTGCCAAGATTTCTTTTTTGGTATTCTTCCGGAGAAATCATCCAAATAGCTGCATCTAGATGTAAGGGGGATAATCATCATTCTTTTTCTTATTTGTGACCGTTTGCTTTTTACTTCTGAATAATTTGTTGGCAATGTTTCTGCCAGAACGGCCGAGCCGTTACTTATTGCGCTCCTTTCCATTGGTCCTGTAACTCATGTTTCATCACTTTGCTAAACAGACAATTTAGGACCGACAATCTACTGTGGCATTTTCTTTCTCCTTCTTCACCTCTTCATTTTGTTGCAGAAAAAGTTCACACCATCTTGATCAAGCCAGTGTACTATTTCGCTCCAACCGTGGCCGAAAAATTTGCAGAGTGGAGCTTTATCTCGGTCCATATAATTGTCTGTGAATGCAGCTGGACTTCTGGTTCTTTGGAACTTCGTGAGACTACTTGTTCATTTGAATTGCGTCAGTTTCTTCCTGAAAGTGTTGGGCCCGACAAGCACATACAATGCTTCAACAAATGTGACACTCAACACAGAAACAATCATATTGACAACTCTTTTCGTGAAAATCGGTTGATTTGGGCATAAACCACCCACCTCTTTATTTTCCCTTTTTTTTTTGTTGCTGATTGTGAGAAAATTTCAATAGCACGTGACATGGCCTGAGACATATCAACCCGCAAACACGAGGCATCTGAACGAAATAATGCACACCAGCATAATTGTGCGTGTGACAATGCATGATCAAGTGAGCTGATCGTATATCGCATCCGAAGGAAAGAAACATCAACCTAGTTAAGTAAGAGCTTGTTAATGAAGGCACTGATTCCACATTTGTTATTGGTTCTTTTGTTTCTGTGGGGATATTACAATGGCTACACGTTTGGGATCTCAACTTTTATGGTCCTTGCTTATCATGCATAGGAGCTAGAAGAAGCTTCATTTTGACGGACCGGAGAAGCTCTTAACTTAACGCCATGAAATTTTTTGCCCCAAATTCTTCGGAGAAAGTGACGGTGGGAAAGTCATTGACCAAATTCTTCAACACTGGAGACAACAATGGCATTGAACATAGTCAATAGAAAGGGTTAGTTCTGTCAATTACAGCGAAATTATTGTGATTGAGCAATCTCAGTCTAGGATATACCCAAAAGGAAGGGAAATGAAAGGATCAAGAAATGGGATCAAATTGGAAGACTTTCTTGTTGGCTGGTTCTAAATAGTTCGGATTCTTCTTACGGGTGCTAAAGAAAAACTCACTGATTGACACTCGACAATGACATGCACTCCATTCACGTTTCGGTTACTCAGTTTATCTCTGCCCTTGCACTCAATAAATTGAGGCAGGGCGCACAAACAAAGCAAAGAGAAATCAGCAAATTGAAGTCCCAGAATAGCTGCAAAAAGAAGAGGGAAACATATCTGAGGGTGTGAGTCAGGTGACATCTTGATTCTTTGTATTGTGATATAATTTAGAGATCATCACTATCATCATCATCTCCTCCTTTTATATCAACTGTGTGCTCTATCTCTACTCCTTAATCTTTTTTTCATTTCTAACTATCTAACTAAAAAGCCAAAGTCGTGACTATATATTAGTTTAACCCATATTTTCGATTGAAACCCATAGATTCACAAGTCAATTCAATTAGGTAGGCGAGGTAGTAGTGTAGCTCGTGAGGGTGGGAGAGAAACTGACTTCGAGAAACTTTGTCAAGGATGGGTTTGAGCTCGAGAGGATGAATTGATCCATAGATCATCAAGAGATATTGATGAGCTAGTAGCGTCTTCTTCCGTGGCTTGCAATTTGCCATGTCGTATATGTTAGCATTTGAAAAGGGTTGATACCATTAAAAATTCCAAATTGATACACAATGTGACAAATTCACCTCAAAATAATTTTTTTACTACCTCAAACCTCAAACCTCAAGCTCATAAACTTGTGACAAGTTTACTTTTTGTTATTCTATTAAATTTTACCGTCAAATTACTTAGATTATACATGATAGTTGACAAGTATATCAATTTAGGGTTTTATCATCCATTTGTACTAGTTTATGTTTTTCATAGTATTGATATAATTTAATAGAAATTAATGTAGGATAAATTCGTCACAAATATACAAATTTGAGATTTTTTTTGTAAAAAAATTAATTTATGATAAATTTGTTAGAGGTGTACTCAATTGGAATTTTTTATGATATTAACCATTTTAAAAAGTCGCACAAAATGCGTTTATTGAATAATATCATGTAAAATTTAAGTTGGACATAAACCACGAGAGTGTCTTATAATTAACGATTTTGAAAAGTTTTGGCACAAGTTCGAAAATTTTTAGTGCTAAACTGGACGTCAGATCATAGTATGAGTAAATCATATTTTGTAGACTAAAACTTAGTCAGGTGTATCTTGATCATTCTATGGTCATTTCTTAAGAAGTAACATATTTTGCTCTCTAAATCATCAGAAATCAGATTTCTTGTTTCAGAATTTATTCACGATGTTATTTCTCAACAGTGCTACTTATCCTGACATGACCACAAGCTAGTCCTCTTCTTCTTTACATTATATAGGCTACATTCACCTTTATATGACTAAATCCATCAAAATTGCCCTCGATTATTTAATTTCTACTTAAAATGGTGCTCAAAATTTATTTATTTTTCCTTTGTTTTAGCTTTCTATTTATCTAGTTGACATAATTAAGAATATTACATGTTTTGTTTTTATTTATTGTTGGTATGCCATGAATATTAAATGAATTATTTTTATTTTTATTTTTAGATTTTACTTTAGCTAGAATTAACTTTGTCGAAGAGAGAAATTTCTATGCGATGTCAAGCAAATTCATGAATTAATTTTTTCATATCGATAACATTATGAATTGATTGCCAAGTAGAATATACAAAAATTTTGGCACAAACCCACTTTTTAACAGTCTCATATTTATAAAATTCGTATTTTTGTTATGCATATCTTCTTCATTGGCTGTCATTTACATAGATTGATCGGATGAAATAAAAGAAACCACCGTTAAAGATTTTTCAAAACAAAAATCACATTTGCATTCCACAACGTGAAACTTAAAAAATGGTAAAAAAAAAAAATTAGAAGAAAGCTTTGCATCGAATAAGAATTTCTTTTAAATCGTTGGTGTATTATTATTCATTTTGGATTAACAAAAGTTAATATTATTCATGGAGTGTCTACTGGAAAATATCAAAATTCCTCAATGTCCATAACTTTTTTACGCCAATAATTTTTGGGTTTTGAATACTCCTAGAACGTCTTACATGGAACAAAACACATAATTTTTAATAGAAAATAGATATATTGGAAATAATTTTTAGACAAATGAAGTCAAAATTAGGATTAGGAGGGATGAGGAATAGATAAATTAATATAAGAGCAATGATGAGGAAGAGATTAGCTTTTATTTTTGAATAGCAATAAGTTTAAAAGGGTTTTCGAGGTCAACAATTCAAAAAAGAAGTGTTTTTTTTTTTTTTTTGTAAAAATTTCCCCTGCTGAAAAGTACTGCAGAAAGTACAACAGCAAGAGGAGAAGACGTGAGAGGGACAGGTCAGAGAGAGAAAAGAAAAAAAAAGGGAAAAGCAGGAGTTGCTGTTCAGAAAAATTCAGAAAAATTTTCAGAGGTGCGAAAATTTACTCAAAATTATTTTTTTTACCACCAAAACCCCAAACTAGTATACCTTTGACAAATTTATCTCAAACCGGTACACTTGTGATAAATTTACCCTATGTTAGTTTTTATTAAATTTTATTATCAAATTATTAAGTTAAATAACATGTGATAGTTGATTAATATACTAATTTGGGATTTTACGTTCCGTTTATTATAGTTTACAATTTTTGTGATTTTTTTGTATTAATGCAATTTAACGGATGGTATATTTGTCACAAATTTATCAGTTTGGAGTTTTTCACGGTCAAATAAATTAATTTGGGATAAATTTATCATAAATGTACTAGTTTATGATTTTTTTATGGTTAATCGGGGTAAATTTGTCATAAGTGTATTAGTTTAGGATTTTTCATGGTCAAAAAAATAGTTTGGAGAAAATTTATAACATGTGTACCAATTTGGTTTTTTCAGGATATTAACCCTAAGTTTAAATATGGAAAACCGTAAAAGGAAAATAACTAGGTTAAGGGAGACCGTGCGAATATGTAAACTGATAAGACCGATCTTGTCTATCTAGTAACAGAGGAGGGGATTTAGGTAGAGACAAAAATAGCACCTTTCTCCAATCCTATCTCTCTTTTGTCCGTATGAAATATTTTAGAAGACAACTACCAATGGTATGCCCAGATGGAACTCAATGCTCTAGTAATAGCAATCGGTGAAGCTTTTCGCTCACAGCCATTTTTATTGTCCAGCAAAAAGGTCAAATGACATTTTCGTTGTAATGAGAAAAAAAAACAACAATATTTTTCCCAAACCTTACATGATATTCTAGTCTCATTACATCACGTGGTCCGACCTCCCAGGACCTGAGAGATCAGCTTTGCCTCCATTTTCCACTCAATCGCACACTTCGGTTCACAACCATCTGCATTGCAGTTCAATCCTCCTTGGGGAGATGGCAGCGGCCATTGGAGAGATGCTTCTCAGCACCATCCTCCAGGTGCTCTTCGACAAGTTAACCTCAGGCGAGCTGCTTAGCCTCATGCGGCGTGAGGGACTCCGCACCCTGCTGAAGAAATGGGAGAAGGAGCTCCGGCGAATAAACTGCGCTCTGGAAGACGCGGAGGAAAAGCAGTTGACTGGTGATGCTGGAGTCAAGTCGTGGCTCGAGGGCCTCCGGAACTTGGCCTACGACATTGAGGACTTGCTCTACGACTTCGATGCTCAAGCCAGGATTAAGAAGCAGAAGGCGGATTCCAGGAGGGCGAGCAAGACACTTCTGGTCATGCCGAGCTACTTCAGTCCCAGAGAGTTCGTGCGTGACCAGAAAATGAGGTCCAAAATAGAGGATATCGACCATCGACTGCAGGAGATTATCGACCAGAAAATAGCCTGAGCCTGACGGAGAAGGAGGCCAGCCAGTTCGCATCCCACCGAGCCCGGCAGCGGCCTATCACGACGTGTGTCCCAGAGCCTTGTTTTGTAGGTAGGGAGAAGGAAAAGATGGAGATCCTTCAATTGTTGATTGAAGAAGAAGAAGGCATCAACAACATAAATGCGATCCCGAAAATAATTCCCATAATAGGGATGGGAGGGGTCGGAAAGACCACTCTAGCCCAGCAAGTCTATCATGACGCCAGCTATTTTGATGTCAAAGCATGGGCTTGCGTGTCCAATGACTTCGACGTGGCCACCATTACAAAGAGGATTTTGCAGGTTATCCCTGGTTTGTCTCGCGAAGGCAACGACCTAGACCAGCCCCAAGAGAAGTTGTGGAAACATCTGTCTGGGAAGAGGTTCCTTATCGTTTTGGACGATGTTTGGACAGAGAAGTACGAAGAGTGGACCAATCTCCTGAAGACTTTCCAAGCCGGAGCTGAGGGAAGCGTGATCGTCCTTACAGCTCGTAACCTCCGTGTTGCTTCAATGGCCGGTGCTCGGGCATACCCTCTGAAGGAGTTGCCTGAAGATGCTTGCTTGACTTTACTGGCCTATCACGCTCTTCGCGCCGAAAATTTCGACCACCACACCCCTCTTAAATCATTCGGTGAGAAAATAGTGATGAAGTGCAAAGGCTTGCCGTTGGCTGTGAAGATGTTGGGCGGACTACTACGTACCGACGTCGATTCCCACCAGTGGGAAGCTATATCCAACAGCCGAATTTGGGATCTAGCAAAAGAGGAGAAACGAGATCCTTCCCTCTTTGACACTCAGCTATCACCATCTCCCCCCTCATCTGAAGAGATGTTTTGCTTACTGTGCGATCTTTCCCAAGGATTACGAAATAGAAAGGGATGAGTTGATCCATTGGTGGATGGCGGAGGGCTTGGTGCACAGAAGCGAAGGAAAGAACCTTTGGAAGACAGGTCTTGATTATTTCAAGGAGTTAGTATCGAGATCGTTTTTTCAAGAATCAAGCAGCAACAGTTTGCGGTTCTCGATGCATGATCTTCTGAATGACCTTGCAAAGTCAGTTGCTGGCCCGACGCACTTTAGCTTATCAGGGAGCAATGAGAGTAATGCATCTTCAGCTCGTCACGCATCCTTCATTTCGAGCTATGGAATTGCATCTGAAAGACTTAAGGTGTATCGCAGTATGAAGCGGCTAAGAAGCTTCATCTCATTGCAACCACGACCAAAGAAGTTCGCGATGTTGCATTTGTCCCAAAGCGTGCTAGGTGACTTGCTGTCGGACTTGAAGTATTTGAAGGTGTTTTCGTTGAGTCATTACTGCATCAGCGAGGTACCAGACTGTGTAGGTAAATTGAGGCATCTGCACTACCTTAATTTATCTTACGCTGAGATTGAAAGCCTTCCCGAATCCATCGGTGAGCTGTTGAACCTAGAGGCTTTGATATTACGGGGTTGTCCATACCTTGCTGGATTGCCTCAAGGTGTCGAGAATCTGATCAATTTACGATTTCTTGACATTAGAGAAACTCAGAGCCTACAAGCTATGCCACGACGTATAGGTAACTTGGTGAATCTTGAGATTTTGTCCAAGTTTATCGTGGGAACAGAGAACGGGCGGAGGTTAAAGGAGTTAAAACGCCTCGAGCACCTGAGAGGGGAACTGTTAATCTCTGAGTTGCATAAGGTAAAAGACGCTGG
The DNA here is from genome assembly GCF_016545825.1 of Eucalyptus grandis. Lineage (NCBI taxonomy): Eukaryota > Viridiplantae > Streptophyta > Magnoliopsida > Myrtales > Myrtaceae > Eucalyptus > Eucalyptus grandis. Next base: position 35,378,791 of record NC_052613.1, read on the forward strand.
AGATGCTAGGGATGCTAATCTACACATGAAGCGTGGGATTGACCGGTTAATCATGAAGTGGAGCAAACAGGTAAAAGACGCTGGAGATGCTAAGGATGCTATTGAACGCATGAAGAATGGAATTGACCAGTTAATCACGAAATGGAGCAAACAGGCAATATACGCTACAGATGCTAAGGATGCTGTTCTATGCATGAAGCGTGAAATTGACCGGTTAATCACTGGAGATGCTAAGGATGCTAATCTACGCATGAAGCGTGGAATTGACCAGTTAATCATGAAATGGAGCAAACAGATAGAAGACACTGGAGATGCTAAGGATGCTAATCTATGCATGAAGCGTGAAATTGGCCGGTCAATCATGAAATTGAGCAAACAGGTAAAAGACGCTGGAGACGCTAGGGATGCTATTCTACGCATGAAGAGTGGAATTGTCGAGTTAATCAAGAAATGGAGTGAACGCCTTGAAGATTTGCGGAAAGCAGAGCTAGAGCTTGAAACGGAGGTCCTCGAATTTCTTCAGCCTCATAAAGACCTTCGAGATCTCACAATCTCCTACTACAGCGGCATTGAATTTCCTTTCTGGCTGGGAGATCCTTTGCATCTCAACATAGTCTCTTTGCGCTTGTGTGGCTGCCGTAACGTTGGATCATTACCATCACTCGGGCTGCTAACCTCCCTGAAAGAACTGCACATCGAAGGTCTGAATGCTGTGTGCACGGTGGGCTCCGAATTTTACGAAACTACAGAGCCTTTTCCATCCTTAACTACCTTGGAGTTCAAGGATATGTCATTCTGGCAGGATTGGACTCATTTTGGTGGCACTGAGGAAATAGAAGTGCCGTTCCCTTGTCTTCAGCATCTGATGGTCCACAATTGTCCCATGTTGAAGGGACGATTGCCCGGAAAACTGGATGCCCTCGTGAGGCTTGAAATTGATTCATGTCCACTTCTGCATGCCTCACCTGCCGTTAGTCTTCTGTCTCTCCGCGAGCTATACTTCAGAAGCTGTAACGAGGTGACTTTTAAGAGCTTGGTTAACATGACTTCTCTAACCACTCTTGCTGTCGAAAATGTCGAGGGGCTCACTCGCTTTCCTCGTGGGTACACAAGAGCCTTGACCAAGTTAGAGAAGTTTGAGGTAAGAAGATGCAAAAACCTGATACACTTGTGGCAGGACAGAGATTATGTTCAGAATCTTGCTTGTCTGAAGAGCTTAGATGTCATAAGTTGTCGTCAGTTCGTATCTTTTATAGCCAGAGAAAGTGATAGAGAGCTGCCTAGCCGCCTTGAAGCTATGAAATTGAGTGATTGCTCAAGCCTAGAGAAGCTTCCAGACAAGGTGCACAATCTGGCCTCTCTTCGTAGCTTGATCGTTCTCAACTGTCCGAAACTCCGGTCCTTTCCAGAGACTGGTTTGCCAGCATCTATGACATCATTGACCGTCGAAAACTGCCAGAATCTCCAGCATTTGCCCATAGGCACTAAGATTGGCAATGAGACATCTCGTCTGAGAGAATTGAGAATCTACAGATGCGATTCACTGCCTGAATCGCCATTCGGCAAGGGTGGACTACCAGAGACTCTCAAGGAACTTAAGATTCATAACTGCAGGGAAGTGAAGTCACTGGCAGAGATAGTTGCGGACTCGGGCCACCAACACCACGTCCAATGGCTTGAAGATGTAAGAATTTTCTATTGCGAGCAATTGGGAAGTCTGCCCCGGAGCCTGCACAAGCTCTCCCACCTCACTCGCTTGACGATATTCGGTTGTCCCGCTCTGGAGCTGGAGCACTTCCCTCCGCTTCCCGCCAGCATATCCGAGTTCAGCCTCTGGAGTTGCCCGAATGTAAAATCTCTACCTGATAAATTGCATCACCTCACATCCCTCCGGAGTCTATATATTGTCGATTGCAAGAACATCAAACGCTTTCCCAGGGGAGGGTTACCTCCCAATATAGAGACCTTCGAGGTGAGGGTCTGCGTAAACATGGAGCAGCATATGGAAGAGTGGGGCTTGCACACACTCGCGTTGCTCCAATCTTTATGGATCGACGGGAGTGTCGGCGGACTTGGAGATATGGTGTGCTTTCCTCCAGACAGCGATGGCAACGACCATGATCTCCTCCCTTCCTCTCTCACCTATCTTAATCTCTCCGACATGAGGAGCCTAGAGAGTCTATCAAGTGGCCTCCCTTGCTCTCTCCAGCGCTTGTACACTCGTGGATGCCGGAAGCTGAGGTGCTTGCCCAAGGCCGGCCTTCCTTCCTCGCTTGAGCATTTGTCCATCAGCGACTGCAAACTTCTCGAAGAGCAATGCTTAAAGCACGCCGGCAACTATTGGCACCTCATCAAAGAAATCCCGACTATCTACATAAACAATGATCTGATCTCATGAAGAATTCCGCCCACGTCTTTATCTCCCACTTTTGGTGTGATTTCAACTACTGGCGTTGGTAAAAAAAATGCATTAACTTTTCCCATGTAAGTGCTTCCATTTGATCCTGTTAGATTTCGGTGTTGGTATTTGACATAGACCGTGATGTGAAGGTATTGAGTATGTGTGTATGAAATTTATCAGCAAAGGGACAAATCGGAAGGTATTTATTGTATTATAATGGTTGGTACACATGAGCAAGCTGGCTTGGTACATGGGATTTATAGTTGAGCTGATTGATCTGTATACTATATGCAAGCTCTACGAGCCTATTTTCCATCGACACAATCAGCAAATTATCTGTGCTTGTGTCACAGATACTTGCTTCAACTGTGTCTATCATCTGCATGCTTTAACCATGGACAAATTAAGAGCCCAGTAGAGTTGAAATGGCCAGTTCTCCAGTGCCACAGCTACGAATCATTAACTTGAGCTTTTATGGTTAGATTTCTAGCAAATTTTGAGCCAGAGATATCTGCTTCAATTGTGTCTATTACATACATGCTTCGGCCATGGACAAAATATTAGCCACTGCAGAACAGTTCTTCTAGGAGCTTCTAGATAATTGTAGTTCAGAGAATTCCAGGAAACTCTACAAAATGGATCGACAATTTAACAGCTTCGCATAATTTCAACAAACCAACCAAGTTTTGCTGAATGTGGGATGACATTTGGTTGTGCGCATTAGAATTCGGATTATTCATGCTTGTTTTTTGTTGAAATTGTGTGTGAACATCATGACAATGCGGAGATAATCTAGCTGCAAATCCGTTGGTTGGACCTGAGAAAATCAAAAGGAGGCAGCCAAACTTGATGCTGTTGTGTGTGTTGTCGTCTTAGTCAGATTATCAAAATGATTAGCTTCTGCTGCTAGTTAGCAGGGTCATAGCTTTTACTCGGCGAGACAGGCTGCTTCTGCCATAAACAGATGCAGAGTGATGGCCTCAGAGTCCGATGTCCAGGTATCCAAAGGCCTTCAAAATGCCGCCGCCGCAGACTTTCTTGTCGAATGTTCGAGGCAGCCACTGCTTAAGATCTTTCAGTCTTTGTGAAGACTCCTTCAAAGGTAGCGGTAGTTCTGAATTTCTTACTAGAATTTGTACTGAGGCGTTTGAAGTTTTGATACTTGAACTCTATTGATTTGGGTACTGAGACTTGTAAAATCCAAGCATTTGAGTCATTGAATGACTTACGTCATGTTCTAATTGGATGGAAAATCCAATGTCCTTTATTTATTTATTTTTATTTTTTATTTTTTTCAGTCCTCCGTGGCCGTTAATGGCGGACGGAATTTCCTCGAGTACAAAACGGTATAATTTCATGGCGCCACATCAGACGAAATAACTAGAAAAATTGAAAATTAAAAATAGAAGCAGTTAAATGATAAAAGTAAAAAAGTCAATGGGGAATGCGGTTGGGGTAGGAGCAAAGGGTGGCACCAATGCCTCCCTTCTCATGCGAGGGTTGATGAGGATTGCCCAAGTCCTTGCGAAGGTGGCTGGCGTTGTCACGTCACCCGTCATGCCAGTTGGTGGGGGCTTGCTTGTCCTCGCCGGATCTAGCCAAGGTCAAAGTGGTGCCACAACTGCCACCATAGAGCGTGGGTGGGTTGGCCCTCAAGAGCCCCCGTCCTTCGTGACTTTTGAAGGCTCAATGCTCCGGTAGCTCACTAATATTTTGTTGTCTCAACTAGCTCCATGGGACCTGGCGACCGTGTGCTTGTGCTCCATGCGCCACTATTCCTACTCTGCCTCTTTCTCCCTAGGAGCCAAGGTACTCACTTGAGGCACAGCTCGACGGTTGATGCCCTCACCGACATGATCGATGTTCCGCTAGTGTGACATCTTTAGAAATTGCTCGTGAGGCTCGGCCCACCCTCTCTTGACATTGACAACCATGACGCCACCATTATGCGAGCGATGGTAAGCAGATAAGATTCACAATATATTATATATATCAAGATTTATCAGCATGTTGTTCTGAGCAGACAATACGTCCTGGAAAATTGGGATGGTTACATAAATGGATCGTGATTATTGACCTAATGTGCAATGCTATCCATATACCTTTAATTTTTGTGATATGGAAGTCCCTAGACTCTATAATAATATTCAATGTTGTTGTTTCTTTAATTCAAGTTACCAAAAAAAACATTGAATAATTTCATATAATTCGGGGACTAAATTGAATAAGTACAAAAAATTTAAGGAGTACACTGAAGAAGTTAAAAATTCAAGGAGAATATTGCATACTGAGCTAAAAATTAAAAATCATCCATGTCATTTTTCTTGAAAAAGTTAGCCATCATAAACTAAGGAGAAGAGGTCCTAGTTCTCATCGTGTGGAACATGATTAATATTAGTCTGCTTTGACCACAAAAAAAAAAAAAAAGAAAAAAGAAAAAAAAAGTAGTAGTCTACAAAAAGTGTGGAATACAATTGTGGTATAAATGATATTAATTCCAAAAAAAAAAAAATACAAGTCTACAAAATGTGTGGGATACAGTTGTGCTATAAATGATATTAATTTCCTCTAAGGGCGACAAATAGGGATATGCAAAGGAATTGAAAACAGCCCGGAATCAAACTGGACTGGTGAGTATCGGTCCAATTCTTAATTCCACCCACCTTGACCAGCTCGGTATCTATTAAATATATATTATATATTTAAAAAAATCCAGCTCATCTTTCCCTTTTATTATCTCTTTCCTGCCTCATGTCCGCAACATTCTACATTCACTCCATCTCTTTCACTCTCGGCGACTGATCCTCCTCCCTTCGTGATTCTCCCTCTTTTTTCCTGCATTTGCCCTCTCTTTCTCGCGGGCCAATCCTTTGATGGAACGAACTGAGGCATGTTAGTAAACGTCAATCTCATTTCTCATCTTCCCCCGCGATTTTCCTTCCTACAGTTGGCGAAAGCTTTCTATCTCGCGCCGTAGTCTCCCCTGCACATCCGACCTAAGGCATCTTCGGATTCTGTGGCCGGTGGATTGAGGAACAGCGATCGGCATTTCCTCCGAGTTGCGTTTGGACTGCGGTTTCGATCTCGACAAAGTTTCCCACGTGAGTGTTGGTAATGTGGGGAGTTTGATTGGTTGAAATATTTTGAGTTTGGGAGGTTTGAGAGAAGGACGGGTGGAGATGGCGAAACAAACAGGGGGAGATAGCGAAACAAACTTTTGCTTTTTACTATGTGTTCTATTAATTGATTAATGCAATTTTGTAGGAATTGGTGACTGGTTCTATAGACCCACTCGAAAATAAGACCGGACTGACCATCCGGTTTTCTATTAGATCCATGGAACCAATGGACGGTTCTTGATTTTAATTTTTCGAAACCGATCCTTAGTGGTGGTGTCTGATTTCAAGCAAACTCATCCTTAGTGATGACTAATGAGTGGTTAATTATACCACTTGTGTGCAGAAGCTTTTTGACTCTACCTATGCTTGTGATCATTAGTTTTCCTTTTAATAATTTTTGGTTTTTGCATCAAAATAAGGAGAATCTTTCAATATTTAGATTCACTTAGCATGACGGTACAATCATTCTGAATTTTAATGATTGTCTATTGACACGATTTTCACTTTGTAAGAGGCGGGCAACTGAATTTGATAATTGTGGAAGGGAACGTTTTGGTGTTTTTATTTTAATTAAGGAATGATGTCACATTTATTCCTCCATTTTTGTCCGAAAAATAAAATCGCCCTCTATATTTGCTATGTTAAAAAGCCCCCTTCAACTTTTTATAAAATGTCTCTTCTCTTATCAGTTGATTTTTGTTAACATGTATAGCAAAAATGTTGACACAAAGGTCGGAATACACGTGTCGTGTTATACTTCGCTCAAAGATATTATATGATGCGAAATAGGTGCCACACTAAACAACATAAATGAAAACAAAATTAAGAGATAGAGATAGGGGCTCCATCGCAGCTATCAGGGTGCAAGCTCAAGCTCTAGCATCTGGCAACCATAAATATTCCAGCTCAAGTTTGTGGACTCCGTAGCCGCTTGAGCTTGTAGCTATGGCCGCTTAATTTAAGCTCGCAACAGCCATGAGCTTGAGTCATGAGGCTCACAACGATCATGTCCTCTCAATCTTTTTGAGTCACGAAACTTGAGGCCACAATTGCTTGATTTTAACCCTTGATTATGGTCGCTCAATTGATGATCGTGTAAATGGTTACAAATCATAAAGCTTATGATATTAAAGGTATTTATTGGTTTTCCTCACATCAATCACGTTCCTTATTTTATTCTAAACATATAAGTCATCCCATTGTCATCCCATTAAGGGATATTTGCCTTCCAAATTTTCGAAGAAAACCGGCTAAATAATGTAACCGGTTTCCTTAATGAAAAGCAGGGAAGGCACTGTCTCTTTTCTAAGAAGACGGTGTCTTTTTTTTTAATTATTTATCATAATGGTGCCGTTAGCCAATCATTTCTCTTTTCACTTATCTATCCAAAGCCAACGAGTCGGGTTTCACGGGGAATAAATGCTAAGAAGTCATGTTGGGCTCCAAGGATACCTTAGAGGGGCTGACACATGGCCCTGTTCACTAACGACACAGTCACTTTTTTTTACTTTCTTTCCCAGTTTAAAAGTCAACATCATATCACGAAAATAAAAAATAATACATGATTTGAAGAGAAGGAAGTGATCACACCGGTGCATATATTCTTTCCCCTTTTATGTACTTTCTTTCCCACTTAAAAAGTTTGCAACGTAGTGAGAATTTCAGAATAAAAATAGCATGAATTGAAAAATATATATAATAAAACAAGTTGAACGTATAATGAATTTGGAGATATTTCTTTTTGGACATTCACAAATCTCAGATGAATTTCATTCTTCCTTTTGCTTTATATTTTTGCGTTCATAAAATAAAATTGGCATGAAAAAAAAAATACACAAAGTCAAGAGATTTTTTGTAACTTGATATCAAGAGATAGATCTAAAAGCGACGAAGAAATAATTATGTTCTACTCAGAAATCAATATCAAAAGGGACGAAGAAATAATAATGTTCTATCCAGAAATCAATATCAACTTATTACGAGTGAAATTTTTCTAAAAAAAATTATGAGGAATGATCATGCTTCAACATTGAAAAATAAATCAAAGATAAATGCTTCGGGTTTTTTCACTGTAACAGAAAAAAAAATTGTTGAACATGGAAGCAAACTAAAAAGTTTGTAATAGAAATTTGATAGGTGGTCTTTTTACGCTCTTATATTGAAAAAGAAAAAGAAAAATGATATTAACACAGAGTGACCACTGACCAGTATTGGAATAGAACGAAAACCGGAAATAATTAGTAAAGTGAAGGAAGTGATTTTGTGAGGGTGAAAAATAATGCATTTTAAGAAGATCTTCCGTGAGCTAAAAAAAAAAAAAAGATCTTCCCTACGTGCAAGTTGCATAGCAGTACTAAAAACTTGGATGCTTGCGTAGAAGAAAGATATTATTCCGACAGCTGTAGCACCAGAGGATGCCGCGTGTAGCATCTAACAGTTTTTCATTCTTTATGTCCATGTGACACGTCAATCTTCTTCAATAATGTTGATGAACTGTAGGCTCATTTGAATGGATGGATACAGTGTAATGAAAAGCATCCTTATATCTTATATCTATCTGTCCAAAGAAGAAACACTGTAAAGAATGGTTTCGTAAGGCTTCAACCTCAAATGACTTGTGGTTATCGGAAGGACTGATTTGAGCAAATATATATATATATATATATATATATATATATATATATATAGGGACCACATTGACAAAAACAATAGGCAGCATTAAACAAATTGAAAAAGTACATTGGCAATTTAGTTACATCTAAACTATTAGCACAAGCTTTATTGAGAGAGTTTTCTAGAGGACTTGTTATATGCTTGGGGATGTACTGTTTTCTGCTCTCCTCCCATTATACTTTTAGGAAAAGTGACCTACAGGCCCCAGAATCTATTCCCATTTCCACCTGTACTATCTTTTTTGTCGTGACATAACTCTCAAAGAATAGCATCACGTTAAAAGCTAATTTCCACTATGGACACCTTAACACCAACGCAAGTATCGATTCTCTCGTTTAATGGGCATGGAAAGCAACGGGTCGCCTATCTTCACTTTGATTTGTCTACAGGGGTATTATTCTCGCCAATCGATGGTCTCGGACAAGAGGTGAGGGTTAAAGAAGTAAATTGCCTCGTTAAAGATTTCCTATATATTGAGCACATGTGGCTCATCCTTTGGGGCTAGAGAAAAAGTAAAGCTTGTTTCAGTGCAAGGGCTTGTGCTTGAAGAGGAGAAGTACATCGGTAAGATCACCATGCCAATCACGAGATTATAGATACACTCATTTCGGTTTTGAAATATTTTTTGATAAATTCAGGTCGAGATGTGAAAGTAATCCTCCGGTTCACTGCCTCTCAGGACTCGGACATAACTTGATTTGTGCGAAGGTAACTTTATTATCAAACACAAAACCCATTACGTAATTTCAGCTCTAGGTTGCTCCTCTAGAGTAGCATTTGGATCTCCAGATCTCTTTAAATCAATCGAATCATGTGACTAAATTCAAGCAGAAATAGACAAATTGCACCAAGAGCCACTTAGATTGCTCCACGGTTCCTTACCTCACGCACAAATTGCACGAAATGGCGACTCGACAAAGTGTGAATTTATGCGAAACTAAATGCGGAGAAAAATAAAAGATTGCAAGCAAAGCGTAAATTGTACTGAAGAAGTAAATTGGGAGAAAAGAAGAATTATGTAATCAAAAGCAGAGATAAAAATAGATCACAAAGTATCTTGATTGTCGAAAGAGAGAGATTTTTAATCCCATGTCGCTGGTATTTGTAAGCCTACTACTAGTAATAACTGTTCAACTCATCATGAGCTTTTCCTACTAACTTCCCCCAACGTCCCTGACATATGAAGCTGGTGGAGAGAATGCTTTGCCAACAGTAAACAATTTTCATTTAATAAATTCATCACTTGGGGCTGCACGGCCAATATAACAAGTACATCTCGAAAGCCACAAGTTCCTTATGCTTCTTGGCCGAAGTCTCCGTAAGATCAACTAAATCAATTCTTTAAGGCTACAAAATGACGCAGGATCAAAGTGAGCACCAGCCTTATATCAAACATATCTAAAAATGGCAGATTAGTAAAAGTTGTTACCAACATTTGTTGTGATATTTTTGTAATAGCCCACTATTGTTCATGTTGAAAGGTCTTCGGTTTGTATTGGATGATCTTGAACGCATTTAGACTATATCAAGCATACGGATACGATGATACTCCAATAGAATGTGCTTTGTCCTTGAATGAAATAGTAAAATGACTATCCTTGAAAAGAACAAAACAATCATGCTCGTTGTTTATCTCGTCCAGAGAATTCTTTAACCAAATCATCTCTTTGTCAACTTTAGATATAGCAACATACTATAATTTAGTGGTTAAAAGGGACACAAATTTCTCTAGTCTAGACATCCAATTGATTGAAGTGCCACCTAAGGTAAAAACATAACCCGAGGTGCTCTTTCCTTTGTCTAAGTCACCACCAAGATCTACATCAGGAAAAACTTGCAAAATCACATTGTTTTCATAGAATAAATTGACATACCTGAAGTACCTTGCTGACATTTAAGTAGCTACTTTATAGCTTCCCAATGCTTTATTCCTAAATTAATCATATATTGGTTCACAATTACCACTACATGAGCTATATCTAGTCCGGTAAACACCGCAACATACATCAAGCTACTAATAGTGGACGCATAAGGCACCTTAGCCATGTACTACCGTTCCTCATCTATCTTTGGTGGTTGCTTCTTTAAGAGTATGAAGTGACTTCCTGAAGGAGTGCCTCTAGGCTTTGCAATTTGAACTTTGAATCCGTTCGGCACATTCTCAATGTACTTTCCTTGAGATGACTTTTGAATTCCTTAAGATCTTTCTTGCACGATTCTCATCCTGAGAATCCAATTTGCTGCTCCTAAATCTTTCATTTTAAACTCCTTTAACAATTGCTACTTCAATATGTTGATCTCCCTCATGTTAGATCATGTAATGAGCATATCATCCTCATACAACAACAAAATGATTTAGAACTCATCAAATTTCTTGAAATAACAACAATGATCCATTTCACATCCAGTGAACCCGTAGCCGCATAGAAAGGTGTCAAATTTCTTTTATCACACTGTTTAGGAGCCTATTTAAAACCATACGGACTTTTCTTTATCTTGAAGACATAATTTTCTTTGCTAAGAACCTAAAAATCAACCGGTTGCACCATGTAGATATCCTTCTCTAAGTCACCACAGGGTAATGTAATCTTTACATTTATTTGTTTTAGATGTAAATTCTTAACAATAACAATACTTAACACAGACCTAATGGTAGTCAACTTCATAACTAGAGAGAAAATTTCTATATAATCGATTCCTTTCTTTTAGTGGAAAACCTTTAACAACAAACCCTGTTTTACATCCCTTGCTGCCATTAGGTTTTAATCTTATACACTCAATTGTTTTGCAATGCTTTCTTCCCATTTGATAACATAGTTAACACCAAGTTATATCCTTCTAGAGTGAATAAAACTCATCTTGTAGTGCCAACTACCACTTAATAGAATCTTCAACCTCAATACTTTTTTTTTAATTCACTGACATTGGTCAAAAGCAAATAATACAATGATGGAGAGTATCTCTACATAGGATTAGATGTTCTACTATATCTTCTTAAAGTGGGTGCAGGTGTAGGTGTAGGTGGTTCTTGTTCTAGTTTATGATTAGAGTCTATAACAACAGTTTCAAGATTCCTAACTAGAATACTCTTAGAAATCCTCTCCAGTTCAACTTCTTTAGTCTCCTCTGTTGGTTTCATCACATTAGATTATGCTATAGACTTGTCCTCGTACAACACATTTCTATTGAATGTAACATTATTAGTTCTTATTATTCTTCTACTTTGTTTATCCCAAAACCGATAGCCAAAATAATCAAAACCATATCCAATGAAAAACATTTACTAGCCTTTGTATCAAGCTTGTGTATAGTTTCAGAATCTATGTGGACATAGAAACACAATAAAAAAAACAATTCAGATGCAAGAGATTCTTCTTATTTCCAATTCACTCTTCTACCGGTAGCTTGAAATCAAGTGAAACTGACGGTCCTCTATCGATCAAGTAAGGTGCTACGGTAACCGCATTGGCCTAAAATGTCTTGGGTAATCCTGCATGCATCCTCATACTTCTTGCATACTCATCATAGTTTTGTTCATCCTCTTAGCATATCTATTTTGATGTGTTCTATTGGAATTGTTCTTATCATGCTAATTCCATTTTCTTCATAAAACTGCTTGAACTCATTGCTATCATACTCACCACCATGGTCAAACCTTCAATAATGAATCTTCACACAAGTCTAATTCTTCACTTCAGCTTTCCATCTCTTAAAAGTAGTAAACACATCATATTTATTTTTCAAAAAGTAAACTAATAACTCCCTAGTGGAATTGTCAATGAACATAATGTAGTAATGTGAGCCTCCCATATGGGCTAGTCCTCAAACATCTATATGCACCAACTCTAACTTCCCCTACTTTGATTCTCTTCCAATCCTTAAAGAACTGACACGTGCAATCCTCAAATAGACCAATATTTATGGATTTCATATCAGACAGTTTTCTATTTGATTCTACCACCTTCATCCCCTTTTCACTCATGCTCAAATCTGTGGCGCCACAATTTGGAATCGGTTTCCGAGTTAGCAACTACTACTATTTTCTCTATTGGTTTCAATCATGTATAGTGTTCCCAATTCTATTCCTTGTGCTACAACTATAGCACCTTAACAACCTTTAACAAGCCATCCCCAAAATTAGTACTCTATCATATGCTATCTAATTGACCTATAGAGATCAAATTTTTCTTAAGGTTAGGAATATATATGATATCATGCAACTTCCACTGAGACCTCTTAGTAGTCTTTATGTAAACATCACCCTTGCCAATAATATCTAAAGGTTCATCATTAGAAAGTTGAACCTTTCTGAACTTCCTAGCAACAAAATAGTTCATTAATTCCTAGCATGAAGTAGAGGGAAACAGTGCACTCAATCTAGAATCCAAGACTCAATCGGATTGTTAACATTCAAAGTTAAGGCATCATGGACAAGCGTCTCTTCAAAGGTTGCATTCATAGATTTCTCTTTATCTCAATTTCTTTAATGATTTTCTTTTTTGGGACTCTAAAATCTCGTTTCAATGGACCTTCTTTTTGCAATTCCAGTAGATTAATAATTTCACCATAAGTTCTCAATTTGCTTCTCCCTTTGGACTTTCTAGTTCTAAACTAGTTGATTTCTTCTTCTCTGCTCCTAGTAGTCAAGGGAGTGCCTGAAGATTTACCCAACTCTCTCCTGCGAATATCCTTGTTATGAATCAAATCTCGGGTATCCTGAAATTTCAACTTTTTCTAACCAAACGGACTACTCACCACAGTCACAGTTGTACTCCAACTTTCAAGTAGAAAAGATAACAGAATTTATGATTTTACCTCACCAAATTTGATTTCCACCAAGCTCACCAAAGTCGCAATTACGTCAAATTTGTTGATGTGATCTTTCGCAAAAGCACCTTCAACCATCTTCATATTGAACAGATAAAAGCATCAAATATACCTTATTTGACGCATAGGGTTTCTTATACATGTTGGACAAAGCCCTCATCAAATCCGATGTTGTCTTTTCTTTGGTGGTGTTGAAGGCAATTTTTTGCACTAACTTGAGTTGAATCACATCTAGTCGATCAAACAATTCACAGTTTTCTTTCTTGATTGAATCTAGTTTCTCTCTTGACAGAGGCTAATGAAGGTTCTTCTGATATGACAAATGCTCGATCTTATACATATTAGATTTCTTGTCATCAAACTTATCAACCTCCACCTTTCCTTCTTCCATCTCCACCGCTTCTACTATGACATCAAACTAAACTTTGATACCAATTCTTAGGAATGCGAAAGTAAAAGAGAATAAAATAAGAGAAGAAGACACGCGAATCTTTTGTATGGAAAAACCTATCAAGATCAAAAAGGGAACAATCACAGGACCACAATAAGCAACCTTTTCATTATCAGGATCGTTATCGAGTCTTAAGTTACATTACAAGAGAAATTGCCCTAATATACAACAAAAGTCTAGGGCAAATAGGGTTATGAACGAAAATTACATCCATACCCTCAGCAATAGTACTTTTCCGTCTACTTTAATAATACTTTTATCTGTAAGACTCCACTATCCATAAAAAAAACAAATGATCAAACCACAAACGAAATATAAAAATTCACCTCGATTTTTGTTAATTATTTCCTTTTATGAGTTGAGACATCATTTCCTTTTATAATATCTTTAGATATATTTGTTTAACTTTTTCCCTTTTCATTTAATTGTGTATATTCTTTCTCTTATAATATCTTATTTAGTTATATTAAAGTGGCTATCTTTACCAATTTTTTATTGTTTAATATTATTATTGATATCCATTTTTCTTAAATTTTATTTTGGTCAATTTAGTTTTCTTGCATTTGATATTTTCTTTATTTTTTATAGCAAGTAAGCGCAAAAGAGAGATTTCCTTAAAAATGAGATGAAAATATACTTTCACCTTTTGGAAGTTATGTTCAACGTACATGCTAACAAGATTATGTCGGAGGGTTAGCGGATTGGAACCCCTCTTTTAAATGGAGAACTTGCTTGTTAACCAGCAATTTTTTTTTGCTCCTGTGAAGGGCATGGTAGTCCTGCAATTTTTATTTATAATGTGATGGAATTATCAATTATTAAACCGCACATTCAAATAACAATTCAAACTTTTAGAACAGTTAGCAATAGTTCCACTAAATCTCACATGATATCAAAATATTCGAACTACCACTATTTGGCCTCACTTGGTGGAATTGCTATTCAACTTGGCTAGGTTGAGGGACCGCCCCTTTTTATAATTTGTTTTCATTTTGAAGAAACGTCTTTTAATTTGTCGTAATGATTCCTGATTTTACTTTTTTTTCTACCCAATTATGTCGGCAGATTTTTCAGCATTGGACCTGTTAACGATGTCATTTTTCGACTGCCAAATTGTCGACACGGTTTATTTCTCTTTTGAGGCTCAGATTATAATTTCCTGTACTATCGAAAAATGGTGCTCCTGATACTCGAGCGAGAGCTGCCCGAGCATCAGATCGAGCCACTAGTTATGGCGTCAGTTCACTCACTTCCAAAAATATTAATCATGATCCTCCGATTCTTCTGGGGGCAAAAATAAATTGATTAACATTATTCCCTCCATTTTGGCTCATGAGCATTTTGACTCGAAAGACCTGTAAAGCAAATTATTATATAAACCTTTTTCACTCATGTTAAAGTTTCGATCCTTACAAATGTCTTTAAATGCATCAAGATTTGCCTGAGAAAATATTGGACGTGCGGACCCCGAGTGTCATAACTTGGCACAAAAGAATACTTAAGTGCCATAACTTACGAAAGTGAGATTTAAGTGCCAAAATCGGAGTAAAATGGATCACTTAAGTGTCAATTCGACCAAAACGCCGACATGTCAATTTTCTGTAAGTAAGTGCAAAACAGCGTCATTTTAATGTTGACGTGGTAAAAAAATCAATATAAAAATTAATTAAATTAAATTTAAAATTAAATTTATTTAAAACATTTATAAAAAAATACAAATATTAAAAAATTAAAACAAATTAAAACAAAAAAAAAAAAAAAGAGAGGCACTGAGGGCTCGGCCCTTAGTCGCCGCCGCCTCCCGCCGTCACCGGCAAGGACCGGCGATGGAGGGGGAGGGTTGGTCGGGGTTTTCGGGCCCTAGCTAGGGGCCGGCAAGGGGCCCGCAAGCCCTCGCCTCGATCTAGGGCGAGAGGAGAAAGGAGGAGGAGGAAAAAAAAAAGGGAGGAGGGGAAGGAGGAGGAGGGAGGCAGCCGGCGGCTAAGGGCTCAACCCTTGTCGCTGTCGCCGCCGCCATCTCCCCTCCGTCATCGGGAGGTGGGGGAGGGTCGGCGGGCCGTCCGAGCCTGGCCGAGGGCCGACACCCACCGACCCAGGGCGATGGCGAGGAGGAGATGACAGCGGGGTTGAGCCCTTAGCCGCCGGCTGCCTTCCTCCTCCTCCTCCTCCTCCGTTTTTTTTAAAAATATAAATATAAATATATATTATATTATTATTATTTTTTAAATTAAATTAAATTAAATTTATATTATATTAAAATTCAAATTATGCCAAAGCGACGTCGTTTTAGCCGATTTAAGGGCTCTATTTTGGCCAACTATAGAAACAACGTCGTTTTGGGTGAATTAGAGCTGAGTTAGCTCTCCAACGAGCCACCTCGGTGAGAAATATTAATTTTTAATTGTCACGTATGATTTCTGGCCGGTTTCGCCGGAAGTTGCACTCAGGTATCCCACTTTTTTTAAAATGTGATATTTAAGTGTCACTTTCGTAAGTTATGGCACTTGAGTGTCCATTTGTGCCAACTTATGGCACTTGAAGCGATCTTTTGCCGAAAATATTAGCTACGTCTGGTGCTCCAACGTGACAAATAAGAAGACACCTCAAATTGCGCCACGTGTCCAACGTGGGCTCACGTTGTCAGGCCAATTTCTCCCCACTTTTCTCTCTTCTCTCTCTTCTCTCTCCCTCCTCCGCACGCTCTCTCACCCGACTCTCTCTCTTCGCAGCAATTGAAGCTGCATGTCACCAAGCAAACAAGAAGAGACGAACAAAAACAATCGTCTCTATTCCTATCTGAAACTCAATCGATTTCCCATTTCGATTCTGATTGCCGATTTTTTTTTTTTTTTTGTGAGTTTCTATGCGTTTCCGATTCAACCCATTTCAGGCTGCTTCTGTGTTCACCAGCACTAGGAATCAGGGCTTCTTGGAGGGGTGTGGGTTCTCCACCTCGTCATCCACGTTGCCAGAGACCGCAAACCAGGAGGAGAACTCCGGGAGTGCCGGGATGTTCAAATCAAACTCACAGTGCCCCTAGCTCTGCGTGTGAGTTGACCCCACACCCACCGAGACGCTCACCCCGTTAGTAGCGAGGCGGCGACGGCCGAGGAGGCAGGAGTGGGGGCCTCGTAGTGGCACTGCTTGTGCCTGCCAAGAGCTTGGCTGGTGGGGAAGCTCTTGTGGCAGATCAAGCACTCGTGCACCTTCCCGGACATGCTGGAGGAGGTGGTCGCCACGGAGGTCGAGGTGGTTGGCTGTTCGTCCGCGCCAGCGAAGAGAAAGTGTGCTAGGAGAGAGAAGAGTGGGGAGAAATTGGCCTGACAACGTGGGCCCATGTGGGACACGTGGCGCAATTTGAGGTGCCTTCTTATTTTCCACGTTGTAACACTAGACGTAGCCAATATTTTTTGTAGCACTAGATGTAGCCCAATATTTTCTCGGCCTACTCCCCCCGGGGGCCCAAAAAAAACAACGCATTAAGACTTCGCTTTTTAAAGTCATGGGTCGAGTTTGTCCAAAAAAAAAAAAAAAAAAAAAAAAAAGAAGTCATGGGTCGAGTAAAGACCTTTACCACAAATTACACAATTTACCTATCATACTGTTTTCGACAGTTGAGGGAGCAACTCCACGTACGCTTTCACACTCTCGCCAATTGCCCCCAAAAGCGTATCAAAGCCCGACTCATTGTTTAAGCTTGGTTTTATTTCGCTGTTTTGACTATTTAATCGCTTTGCTCTTCCTTTCTTTTCATACATGGAGTGACTAGTTATGTTCTCCGTTCAATTTCATTCGCAACCATTTGTTTTGGCAAATAATAGGAGGCAACAACAAGAGGAACAAAAGAGGGAGGAAAAAGGAACTTCTAGAGATTAGAGAAGAAATTATGGCCGCATTTGTTACTTCTGTTGCATCAAAGCTTGTGTCGAATCTCGGTGAGTACCTGATTGCTCCCATTGGACGTCAATTTATGTACGTGTTGTGCTACGAGAGATATGTCAACGATCTCAAAAATGGAGTCAAGGAGCTAGAGGTTGCAAAGGAAAGGGTGCAGCACTCCGTTGATGAAGCCATGTATGACAGAAAACTTATAGAATCTGATGTTAAGAATTGGCTAAAGAATGTGGAGAGTAAGGCTAAGGAAGCAGAAAACTTGTTAAAACATGAGGAAACTGCAAACACTGCTTGCTTCAACGGGTGGCTTCCCAACCCTGTGGTGCGCCATCCACTTGGCAGGAAGGTGAAGAAGACGACTCAACTCATTCAAGGACTCCATAATGAAAGCACAAAAAACATCTTCCAGAAGGTCTACTATGAGAATACTCCAACAGGAATTGTCACTTCTACCACTTCCGCTGCAAGATCTGTTGACAAGAAAGAAGATGTCCTGGAGTCGAGGGCTTCAATCACAGAGCATGTAATGAAGGCTATAACTGATGACAAGATCTGTGTGGTTGGGGTGTACGGACCAGGTGGGGTTGGCAAGTCCAAGCTTTTGGAGGACGTTGAAAGGCGAGTTAGGGAAGAGAAGATATTTGATGTGGTCACAATGGCAAATGTATCACGCAATCCAGATTTAAAAACAATCCAGGGAGAAATTGCTGACGCACTAGGCCTAAAGCTAATGAATGTGGAAACTGCTCGTGGGAGAGCCAATCGTTTGCGTGAGAGGTTAGAGTGCGATCGTGAAAAAAAAATTCTCATAATTTTAGATAATTTGTGGAGGAAGCTAGAGTTGAAAGATGTTGGAATCCCTTGCGGTGACGATAATAAAGTAAGAGGTTGCAAGTTATTATTATCATCTAGATATCGAGATATTTTGTGCATTGACATGTGCTCTGACCCAGTATTCCTACTTGGTGAGTTAAAGCATGAAGAAGCACGGAGACTTTTTGAAAGGATAGTGGGGGACAAGGTGAACGATCCTGACTTTAAGCCCTTGGTAGATGGAGTGGTTAAGAATTGTGGAGGCTTGCCACTTCTGATTGTTTCGTTAGCAAAAAGGTTGAAACACGGACATCTGGCTGCATGGAGCAATGCTTTGACCAAAATAGAAGGGTCGGATGTAAAATCAGTAGTGGAACTAAGTTACAATGACTTAGAAAATGAGAGGATCAGATCATTATTCTTGGTTTGTGCTCTATATAATGGGAGATGTTTCATGAAGGATACCCTAGTCTACTCCATGGGTTTAGGTTTATTTGAAAAATTCAGCAAGACCATCGAAGAAGCTAGAAATAGGTTGACTACAGATCTATTTAGCCTCCAGGGTTGCTCTTTGCTATTAGATAGTGACGTCACGAAAAAGCTCAAAATGCATGACATATTTGTTGACGTGGCTATCTCTGTGCATGACAAGTTTATTGACACAGAATGGAACGCCTTGTTTGGGACGAAGGATCGTGGGTTTAAAGAATGGCCAAAGGATGAGCTCAGAAGATGCACTGCGATATCTTTCCAATATGTTGGCATTGATGAGCTTCCTGAAAAATTGAACTGTCCAAACTTGAGGATGCTTCTGTTATTCGAAAACCCGTCTCTCAAAATTCCTGGGTCATTTTTTGAATCTATGGAGAAGCTCCAAGTCTTGGACTTGGCTCGCTTATCTTTCACCTCGCTACCTTCGTCGATTGAGTTCCTCGGAAACCTCAAGTCGCTATCTCTCGATCTCTGCATTTTGGAGGATGTGACTATTCTTGGAAAGCTGACAGGTTTGCAGTTCCTAAGCTTCTTCGGATCTACCATCGCTCGGCTGCCCAAAGAAATAGGTGAACTAACAGAATTAAGATTTTTGGACTTGAGAGAGTGCACCAGGCTCAACGTTATTGAACCTGGCGTACTTGGAAGCTTGTTTAATTTAGAAGAACTGGATATGGAAGACAGTTTTCATCGGTGGGAGGCCGAGGATGAAGCACCGCGAAGTAACGCCAGCCTAGCTGAGTTGAAGAACATGAAAAATTGAGCGCTTTGTCTATTGCCAGTCCTCATCATGCTAATCTCTCGGGAGACCTGCCATTTGGGAAACTAAACAAGTATAAAATCCAAATTGGGGACGTCTGGGATTGGTCGAGTGACCGAGAACCCAAAACTTTAAAGCTCAAGCTGAATTCAAGCAATCTTCTTGATGAAGAGTGGGTGCAGAGTTGTTTGCAGATAACGCAAGATCTCCACTTGGATGGATTGCAAGATGGCGACAATAGCATTCACAATTTGTGCATTGAAGGCTTCCAAGATTTGAAGCATCTTCACGTACAAAATAGCCCCTCGATTGCGTATGTTATTTGCTCCACACCGAATTTCCAGAGCAATGCATTTACAAAATTGGAATAATTTTTTCTCGAGAATTTGGAACAATTGGAGAAGATTTGTCATGGCTGTCTTGCCCCGGAATCTTTCAGCAAATTAAAGACTGTGAAAGTGGATAACTGTGGTGAAATCAAACATTTGTTTCCTTCGTCCTTTACGAGAGTATTTTTACAGCTCGAAGAGATTGAGATAAGCACATGCCACTTGATGCAGCAAATTATTGCAAATTCCGAAGCAGATGAAGTCGAAGATGAAATAGATGATGATCCCAAAGTGAAGTCGTGCAATTTGCATGGACTGACATTACGAAACTTACCAAATATAACGAGCTTCTGGAAAACCAAGGACCATTCGATTGTTTTCTTCGATGGGCAACAGGTAGATTCATGCTTTCTTAAATGGTCATGGTTTTCTTCATCCGAATCATTTTAATTGAGTTACAAACAAGGACATTACGTTCATTTGAATATACTAGTCATGGAAATATCCTTGGTTGGGCTAGCTCATTACTCAATTAAAGATACCAACGATAGTTAAATCTAAGCAAAGACAAATGAATAACATCAATAAAGTTTCCGACTTTTATAGCCTTTTTCAATTTTTTTTCCTTACCTTTCAAAGTTATAAGTTGAAGTCCCACATTGTGCAGAATTTTTGGAAAAAAATTGACCTGCTTAAATATTTACTTCGGAAATATAGTGTCCAAGAGTTTTGTGTAATTTTACAAAGTAATATGCATTCACAAAAGTTTAGTTTTTCACTGCTAAGTAGCACCGACACCGACACGCGACACGACATCTCGACACGTCATTTCTCAAAAAATAGAGAATCCGACGTGTTGGGACACATTGTATATTAAATATTATACATGCTAAATTATCATTTTTATGATTATTTTAATCAAATTAATTTGATTCAAATTCACATATAAATAAATAATAAAAAAGAGTCTGGAATGAATTTACACTAAAAACATTAATCTACAATTTATTAATATTATTCATTGTTTCAATTTAACAAATTCAACTCCATTCTAATAATTCATAAAATTTGGAGGAAAAAAATAAGCAATCCACATTATAGATTCGTGTGTCAAACCATGTCGATGAGAAGAGAAAAAAATGAATTTAGGGAGTGAATTGTGTATCACAAGAAATTGAAGTCGAAGAGAAGATATGACAATGTTTTTCTTTCCCATTTCATTATTTTTATAATTTTTTTTTATTTTTTTCATATTTACATTTTGATATCTCATTTATTGAAAATTTTAAAATTGACCTCGTGCATGTCAAAATCACATATCGAACTCCGAACTTGTATGTCAGAATTTCGGACTTGTGTGTTGGATAGTGTAGAGAGAGTTGATCAGGTGTTGGAATCCAACACCTGTTAACTAAGTATCGGAGAGTGTCCAAAAGTATCCAAAAATGTTGGACACGTGTCGAAGTGTTCGAAGTGTCCGATACGATAGAAAGGCTCCCAGAGTATCGGTACTTCCTAAGTTCACTGTATATGAAAGTCTCAACAAAACGGCACAAATTTCAATAATATTTGGATCGTTTAGTACTTGGTGTTGAAAAGTATTGACTTTATTCGAATGTGATTACATAAGTATTTGATTTACAAACACATCAAAGTATTGACTTTAGAGTTATATTGATTTATTTTATATATGTGAAACTAAATGCTGAGTACTAATGTGATACTTTTCCCATTTTGAAGTAAATGAAATTTTATGCATGGACTTTTTATAGGATAATAGCGCGTAGAAAAATTGGATAAATAATTTTTTTGAGCTTTTGTTTTCTAGAATAAATAAGACAAATAATAAATTAATTTCTCAAGATGGAATTGCTATGTATGTGAATGAATAAAAACATTTATATATTAGTTAATCACATCTCACTTGTTTTGTGTTATGTTATCAACATAGTTAAAGAAGCACCATACGATGTGTGGATTTTTCAAATAATCTAAAGTCTATAAAATCTATCATTTCTCAATAGTAAAATTATTCATGTATTTGCATACGTTTATGGATACATTCAAAACTTGTAGAAAGTATATACTACCTATATAATTTTGTTTGACCTACGTATAGTTCTATTATATCCTCTTGATTAAAGGAAAAAAAAAAGGTACTAAAAAAACTTTCAATAGTTGAATTTAACATAAAGACTATGTCGCAAATTACATCTAGATTCTAGATCAATGAATTACAAAACTTAATTGTACAATTTCTGTCTTAAGTACTTCAATATTAAAGTAATTCAGACGATTGATTTGCTTCTTTTTTAATTGTAAAAGTTGCGGTAAGAGAATGGACCTTTATGGAAATGTGGTTCTACATAAAGTTCCATTATATGATTTTTTTTTATACAAATGTCCATTAATGGAACTATCATGTGACTACGAAATGAAAAATCTAAAATAATATTCTATAGGCCAATTTTTTTGTTACGCTCGGTACATTAATGAGATAGTGGGAAAGTTAAATTCTTTTTTGTTCTAATTCATGTAAACTAGGACCTTTTGTGGTGATCAAATCTATCACAAATCTTTATCCTAACCACTTTTCTAATATTATTAGTAGAATTTATGCGGGCTGCACATATTTAAATTTCTTTTTGTGTAACATATTGCTTGAAAGTATTAATTAGAAACACATCTAGCATTCATTTGTGCACTGTCACTTGGATTTAACAACTTCTGTAACTATTCCTGTTAGTACAAAACAAAAACAAAAATGGAAATCCTATCTTAAAATAATTTCTGTAATTATGTTTATCATATGACCCAAACCGCAAAATATTTACTAAATTAAGTAATTCTTTTGCATGGCTACATGACTAAAACTTTCCATGTAAATTAACTTTGTTTATGGAAAAGAAAGATTATCTTAGATCCTTATATGGATAAATTTATATCCTTTGTTGAAATTGGCTTTGATGTCCATATGGTGATGTTATGACCAGTTCATGGATCTATAGTCTTGAATCATTTTCTTTTTTTTTTAACTTTTGGCCAATGTGGCATCAATTCCACATTACATCCATACTAGAAATTTAGCCCGTGCTATGCATGGGGGCAACAAAATTCTAATTACTTTAGTATATCTCATAATTTTATAAAGATTGTTTACTTTCAATCTTCTGATGAGAGAATTTTTTTTGGTATACCTTCGGGAAAAATGCCAGACTGAAATTACCTTTATCTATTTGTCAGTTTAGTTATAATTATTTGATAGAAAATAATTGAGACTGTCTGTTTACATTGTCGTTTAATATATTATGTATGACCACATTCAATGACCAAAAAACTTAATTGAGTCTATGCCATGAATTAGTTAAAATTAGGCACGTAGCACAAAATGTGAGGGTAAATTAAATAACGTCAATAATTCAGAGATTATAAATATTCTCTTATTATCACATATTTAAAAAAGTCCAAATGCATAATAGATAAATGATGAGTAAGTATACAGTTGATAAATATTAAAGCAGAATAAGGTAATTCATTAATCTGCCTTTTCTTCCATTATCTTTAAATCTATTTTATGAGATAATGTGGCTTTTTATTTTTTCCACACAATGCGTGTTCATGATTTTAAGTTACAAGCACTATCATGAGATTATGTGGGGTCATCCATGCCTCGCAGCTAAAAAAATCGATGCATATGCCTTCATAACGTTGTTCTTCTGGCCTTGGAAGGTTTCAATGCCTTGGTTGGAGTCCTTGACACTGTCTGAACTGCCCAAAATGAAAGAGATATGGAACTCTGAATTACCCTCAGATGTGAGCAACCTAAAATTTCTGAAAGTGGAGGGTTGCATGTTCCTCTTAAACATCATCCCATCAAGCTTGCTAATAAAGCTACAAAATTTGGAAGCCATAACCATTAAAAGATGTCAGTTAATACAAGAAGTATTCGACCTTGAAGAGTTAGCAACCAGAGGAAATGTCGAGATTCTACCGCGGTTGACCAACTTAACCTTGAGTGACTTACCAAGTTTGGGATGCATATGGAACAAGAATCCAAGAAGAACATTATGTTTCCGAAACTTAAGGGCGCTGAAGGTGCATGATTGTGAGAACTTGAGATTTCTCTTTTCTTCTTCCATGGCTAAAGCACTCAGGAATATAAAAGAAATAGAAATAGCAACTTGTAAACTGATGGAGGAAATTATGGATATGCAAGAAGAAGAATCAAAGAAAGCTACAACCACCAATGTTGTAGAGTTCCCTCTATTAACCTCTCTATCTCTTGAGGAATTGCCAAATCTCAGGACATTCTTTTCTGGAAAGTATTGTGTTCGCTGTCCGTCCTTAACAAAACTGAGGATATCTGGATGCTCCAAAATGATGACATTCTTTTCATCCGAAGAACAGCAACAGTCGATGACAGCTAATACAAATTTACAACAAACATGTGGTCTTATCAATTCTAGCTTGTCCTTGCCGGCCTTCTTCAATCAAAATGTGCGTACCTATCTCTGGAATTTTCTATTTTATGTTTATTATAGAAATTGTTCTTGGTAGCTTTGTTCTTATTGCCGATGAAGCAGTTGAAAATTCTTATCTGTCAGCATGTCCCGCAAAGCCTCTTGATAATCCATGCTTATGCTGTTTTTCTATGACAATGGTATAGACTTGGGTAACGAGCTTAACTCTTGAGAATACATTAACATATCCGAGCATATTTAAGCATCTAAATCAGGACTTCTAGGAGTTCATAGTCGAGAAACTAACATATACTCCTCGCACACAGGTTTTCTTTCCAAGCTTGGAGGAGTTGACGCTTTTGTCCTTGTGCGGGTTGAGGAGGATATGGAACAACGATCTTCCTAAAGAATCATTCAGCAAACTAGCATCCATAACGGTCAGAGATTGTGAAAACTTGTCTCATATTTTTCCATCAACTTTAATAGAGAGGTTCAAGAGCCTGAAATTGATTGAGGTGTTCAAGTGTGCCTCTTTGGAAGCATTAGTGGAACATGTTGTTGTCGATCCTAAGAGAAGGCAAAAAGGTCTGGTTCTCTTAGTAAAAGAAGTGAAGTTGTGGCACCTGCCGAGGCTGAATAAGCTTGTGACAAGCAGTACCAAAGCCATGTTGAGTCTTCCTAGTCTGACTAATGTTAGCTTGCACACTTGCCACGGTTTGAGATATCTCTTCACAAATGACACAACCAGGACACTTGAAAAACTTGAGATGCTAGATCTTTCTGGTTGCGATAACATGCAGGAAGTAGTTGCCATGGAAGAAGGTGAAGAGCAGAAGTCGAAGGTAGTGAAGTTCTCTCATTTACGTACATTAAAGCTCCGTTGCCTTAAGAGCTTGATTAGTTTCAACTCAGGAAGTTGTGCATATGAGTTTCCCTCCTTGAAAGAGTTTACTATTGAAGGGTGTGAAACTGTGGAGGTCATTGTAGGAGATGCCAGGTGTAAAAGACTAAAGGACAGAGTTCCAACGCAGCAACCGCTTTTGCTGGTTGAAAAGGTTTGTGCTCATTCTTCTTTAATGGCATATCTAATTTCTTGTTCGTAATGATTTGAGCTAGACGACGTAAGCGTTTGTGGGGTTAACTTCTGCTAAATTATCATTTTATTTTACAATTTTTTACTTTGATTTGATCAAAAGAATCTCAAAGCTACTTTTTTAGTATAGATAGATCGACACGTATATCATTACTTTTTTCATAAGTCTCCATGACTTAATGTATTTTTCTTTCAAATTCAAATTTTAGACGAATTTTGTAATTGAAGTACAAATATTACTATGAGGCCAAGCTCCAATTAACATCTTGTTTAACTAATCTAGAGTCTAGACGATCCTAAAGAGTTTGGCTCAAATCAAAAAGATAAACTATTATGATGATGTCGGGAAGATTATTGCCCATGTCCTGAAACTTATCTATGAGATGAAATTGAATCATAAGCTTTTCAATTGGTGCAATAAAGTCCTAAATCTTTATAAAAAAAAAATGTAATCAAATTCTAAGCCTCTCAGTTGGTATAATTAAGTCCCAAACTTATACAAACAAAGGAAATTTAAGGTTTCCACAAAGGCAATCTAAGGTATTGTACACTAAAATAACTTGATTCTGCTTTTTTAGAAAGGTTTGAAACTCGAGTAAACCAATTGCAAGGTTTAGGACTTAACTACATTTCATAGATCTAGGACTTTCAATAGACATGTATTTCCCAATTATGACTAAAACTACAAGTACTTGACTTAATTTTTTTTTTTTTGGAGTCAAAAGTAGTCAACTTAACCTAATTATAAGCAAAGGAGCTTTGGTATTAAGCGAATGACGGACTCAGTAAATTTGTATTCATGGCTTCCCACGAACCAATATTATCTGTGCATGGCAAGGGAGTTGTTGCTACACGCATTATGTGCAAATAACTTAATTGCACTAACATGGAATCTATAATTTAATGGTGGTGTCATTCAGTACCTCCAAAAGTTTGAAAAAAAATTTACGAGGTGTATGATACATATGTTAGCAACTGATAAAATAGAATGAAAGTGCATAGCAAAATAGGTTTATTAGCATAAAAATTAAAGGGACATCATATAGCAAGAAAGGAGGGAAAAAACTAGAGAGAGAGAGAGAGAGAGAGAGAGAGAGAGAGAGAGGGAGAGGGGGAGGGACAGAAATGCCAATTCAGGCGAGGAAGCAAAAAAAAAAAAAAAAAAAACAAATAGGCAAACTTACAATCGATGCTTTCTCCTAAATGGATGCTAGGGTGTGGCATATCCTAAAAAAAAGAATAATCTGCATCTAGTCTCCCTTTCCATTCTATTAATGATATCTATTCCGGGATTTTCCTTATTCTGAAATTAAAGTTCTCTTTTCTAAGAGGGAGAAAGAGTTGGCCTTAATGAATTTAAATGAAAAATAACAGGTTGAGTTTCCTAATATGGAGTCGATGACGATTTCACACATGAATAACGTGGAGAAGATATGGCTAGATGAGCTTGCTTCAAATGCTTTTAGCAAACTCAAGACACTGACAGTGGAGTATTGTGAGAAACTTTCATCGATATTTTCATGTGAAACTATCCTCAAAGGATTTCGATACCTAGAGGAGTTAACTGTGACCAAATGTGATTCCTTAGAAGTAGTATTTCATGTCCAAGAGTTAAATATAAGCGAATCACATCATGCAATTACTTTTCAATTAAGAGAATTAAATTTGGAACAACTTCCAAAAATGAAGCACGTGTGGAGTGGACATTCTCGTGGGACTTTTGCATTTGAACACTTACGATGCTTGAATGCTCACAAGTGTGAGAGTCTTCAAAGTTTATTTTCAAGCTCGGTGGCAAAGAGTATGGCACAGCTTGAAAAACTTATGGTATGGGATTGTGGGGTGGAGGAAATCATAGTGGAGGAAGACGAAGGAATAGGGACGAGTGCAGGTGATATCTTTTTTCCACGATTGACTAGTCTGAGATTGGTTGAGTTGCCAAAGCTGAGGAGCTTCTTCAGGAATAGTCACACTTCACATTGGCCACTCTTGAAGGAATTGACAGTGAGATACTGCAACAAAATGAGGTCATTCTCATTTGCTTGTGAAATCCAAAGCTACCACGGTACTACTTCCAATGAGAACCAACATGACCGAGCCGCACTCTTTTCTTTTGAAAAGGTAAAATCCTTAATTGTCGGTCTCTACATTTATCTTGTTAGTTTTTGTAAAGTACTAATATATCTTTATCTTGTTATTGTGCTTACTAACTTTTTTGGAATTACCAACTTTTATTCGAAATTATCACCTTAACTTGATTGACATACCAACATATTACAAAATGTAATAGTCACGTACCAACTTTTAACCTTGTTAGGTTTCGGAAAGGCCATTTTTGCATTATACTTTCTAAATTACGAACTTCTTTAATAATCAACCACTATGTATACTTGTGGCTAACCAATACCTTTGAAATTACAATATTTAATATAAATTTAATAACCTTAATTTGATTGGTATTTTAAATTAAGATAGGAGCTGATTTTAGCCGCTGACCAGCCTTTTTATAGGTTATGAAATGTGACAATATTTTATTTTTACTTTAAAGATCACCAACTTCTTTAATAATTTATCAATATTTATTGCTATGACCTATTAACACCTTTGAAGTTACTAACAGTTATTCAAATTTTCACCTTAATTTGATTGATATATGGGCGATATACCAACACGGAACTAAGTTTCATTTTAATGCCACAAAACGCTGGAAACGTATGATTATTTGGGGTAATGTACTTCTGGTCTGTATCCTAGCTTATTTGACACTTCATTTTGCTATCGTAAGAATGAACAATATGTTTTAATCATTTTCTCTTTTTCCATCAATTTTTTGTAATATAATTTCTATCTTGTCTTATCACTTTTCCGCCCATGTTCCATCAGTTGAATTTTTGTTTTTTTGGATAAGTATACTAGAAATCCTAAAACTTGTCGGGAAAGTGAAATTGAATCCTAAAATTTTCGAAAAAAATGCAATTAAATCTTAAAACTTGTCAAATTAGTGCAATCAAGTATTTTTGCTAACTCGGTTCAACTTGACTAATAGAAAATACTAACATAATTTTTTTATTATTATCTCTATCCTACGTGGCGTTGACATAGCTAAAATGACATTGTTTTGGTCCATATATGATATTTTAATACAAATTTTATTTAAATATATTAAAAATAAGCCAATATAACACACAAAAAAAGGAAAACCAAGTGGCTGCCAACCCCGCCACAATGGCAGCCCTCGCCTTGCAGTCGGTGAGGGTTAGCGGCCACTAGCCAAGCCCCGATGATCCCCTTTAGCCATCCCTTGCCATGGTGGTTTTTCTATTATTCTTTTTTTAAATTTAGTTTATTTTTAATTTAATTTAAGTAAAATTTGGATTAAAAGTTCAAATTTGGACCAAAACGACATCGTTTTTAGCTTATTCTTCATGTTTCAATCACGTCATTGTTATGTAGGGGAGAGAAAATAATAAAAAAAAGCCACATCGACATTTTTTATTAGCCAAGCTAGACGAAATTAACGGAAGGACTTTGTTGTACTAATTTGAGAAATTTTAAAATTTGATTGCACTTTTTGAAAGTTTAAGACTCAATTACACTTTCATGACAAATTTTAAGATTTTTAGTGCACTTATCGATATTTTTCCCTTTTGAACGATCATAAGATCAGTTTGAACGCATCCTTCTTGGAAT
Source organism: Eucalyptus grandis (assembly GCF_016545825.1). Lineage (NCBI taxonomy): Eukaryota > Viridiplantae > Streptophyta > Magnoliopsida > Myrtales > Myrtaceae > Eucalyptus > Eucalyptus grandis. The sequence continues at coordinate 35,407,793 of NC_052613.1, forward strand.
TATAGAAAGGTGAACCGATGCGCTACTTATGATCTGTAGTAAATTAGATATGAAAGCTGCCGCTTATAAAACAGAGTGCGACATATTAATACAACGTCTTACCATTGAATCGCATCTAATCATTCTATAAGTAATGCGATTTGGTTAAACAAAAAACTGTTGTTGTTTTTTGTTGTTAGGTTCTTTTCTATGAACTTGTTGAAATGCATATCTATTTATTTTGCCTATTGGATTTAAATAGTTGACAATTGGAATAACTGAAGTATCATTTTTTTTTTTTTTTGGTGACTAATAACTTTCTCTAGCCAATTTGCGAAACACGTTTCGGTTGAATTGAGCAAACCACTGACAACAAACATCCTTTTATAATGGTTATTAATGCTTGCTCGTCTGGCTCCAAAAAGTTTTTTCCCCCTAAACGGAAGGACATATTATCATTAAGCCCTGGCTATGGCAATAACTGTGATATGGACATTTTGTGGCCTAATTAAACAGATTCCCACAGGTCATTCCACACTTGGAGCTACTGACATTAACGAAGGAGGATGTTGTCATGATGCCACAGTATTACACCTTTGACTACCTCAGAAAGCTGGATTTGGCATGCTACCATGATGAAAATGATGCTTTTCCCTCCAACTTCCTTCTCCAGAGATTGCCCAATCTAAAAGAGCTTGTTGTGGGCTGTAGTTCTTTCGAGGAGATATTTCCAGAAGATGTGCTTGGACATGGGGAAGTGACTTCTTGTGGAGGACTAACTAACATGGAAAAACCTCTCAAGGCACTTAGATATTTGAAGCAACTCAACCTAAATAAGCTAAGTAACTTGAGACGTGTATGGAAACATGGCTCCTTGATGGCTGAAATCCTTAAACAGATTGAAGTTATGCATGTTCACGAGTGCCATAGTTTATCCATCATATTTCCATCTCCATGTTCATTTAGGAGCTTAAGACATTTGCATGTGGAGGATTGTGCTGGCTTAGTTCATACGGGGACAGTGACAAGTCTAGTGCACCTTACTGAGCTCATCCTAAGAAATTGTGGTGCAATGGAAGACGTGATAACAAATGATGGAATTGGAGTAGAGGAGATCTCTTTCTACAAGCTGCAAAACTTGACACTTGATGATTTACCAAGCCTTGAGAGTTTCTCGCTGATGGATTGTGCCTTTAGGTTCCCATCATTAGAGTGGATTGTTGTGAAGCAGTGCCCCAAGATGTATATATTCTGCAAGGGTGCCTTGAGGACACAAAAACTAGGTAAAGTACTCCTCTCCGATGAAGATGATGAAGGGCGTTGGGAGGGCGACCTTAATACCACCATCCAAACCATCTGCACCGAATCTAATAAATCAGGTAAACACTTTCTCTAATAATAGGTGTTATTGTTGAAACTATTCCACGTCTAAAGGGTTTTCCTTAGTTTAATCCTATCCCAAGTCTCCCAAATAAAAACACAGTTCAGAAATAATTCCAGATGCTATTGTGGCTTGTGAAGGGCGACAAGAGGGTGACCCCAGAAATTGTCATCAAGCCCTTCAAATTACTAGAATCTTTTTGTTCTGTCTAGTTTCTCCATTCCTAACATGTTCAGTCGACCCAAATGCCAGCTCCATTTCCCTCCAGCTTAGAACTCTAGTAAATTTCCTATTTTGCGGACAGACCTCAATGATTGGTCGCAAATTTCTAATCAGTGACCAAACCTCCAAAAAGAAGGGGAAAGCGAAATCTCTTCATGGATACTGCAACAGCAGCCTTCTCATCATTTCCTTATATTTCTATGATTTAATAGATCAAACATTTTATCAAATCATGGAGCTCAATATGCGTTCTTCAAAAGCTGTCCAACTGCAACTATGTGCCACTCTGTATCATTAACCAAGTCCTTCATGTGCTACCCTGATTCTCTCAAATAATGAATTTTAACTATGTTTTGCAGTTGCTGGAAACCAATAAGATGAGCAATTAGCTCGTCTCATACAAAAGAAGTAGCATTCAAGCGCTTCAGCTTTTCTTGATCATCATCATCATCTTGCGCAGTGGCGAAATTCCCAAGGACTGCTTGTACCTTTTCTTTCTTATATTTGTTCCCTATTATCCTGAATTAAGTGACAAGTTATCCTATGGAGAATTTGCTTACTTATCGTTTAGACATTTCATGTATTTGTAATGTAATGCTACCAGCACACACAACCATGGACTGCCATTTTCTTGGCGACTCGACATGGAGGAATAAATTTCTTCATCCTCTCGACTGCAACTAATATGATTAGCTTTGCGCTCGCAAAACTTCCGTGAGCACATGTGACGTTTTTTTCCTTAAAGCTAGGTTCTAAATTTATTCGTCCATCACTATCAGACAGCACTCTCTTTAGCATGATGATGCTTTTTGCATGCAGATGCAGGAGGACCTCTGCACCACAAGTTTGTCATCGGCCTATTTCCCAAACATTTATTTTGCAAATACAATGGAACTTCACCAGAATGACTAGATTTGTCTTCGGACGTCTATCCCGATCCCTTCACCACGCTTTTCTTGCTACTGTTTTCTTTATACGGTGTTAAATCGAGAGTAATCTCCTCGTTTGGAATTAGGTTCAACCCCAACAATAAATACTCGAATACGGCATTAAAGATCCACGAAATATGGTAAGATGCTTCGAAGGGCAAAATACACTACGATATAATAGGACTTAATAACATATTTATAAGTAGTAACTCAAGATTTTTTTTACAATCATGTGACTTCAGTTATTGTAATATTTAAACATGTCCTTCGATGGGATCAATTCTAGATGTGTGATGTCACATTCATATGTCACGATAACTCTTATAAAAGTTAAGAATTGCTCTATTTTTCTTCCTTTTATTTATATGTCATCTCTCGTGTGAAAAGTTAAATTTGAGATATTTCATTAAGAGCATGAAACTCGGGAATAGGATTGAGTCATCTGAGCATATTCATGTTCTCGTCAAAGTGTAGTTCCGTTTGCCATGCCTATAACAAAACAATTGATTAATAAAACAAAAGGCAATTAAAGACTTCTTTGGTCACACATTATCAAGAGACAAATTCTAAGAATATATACAATCTCCTTTTAGTTTTAAAAACACAATGTTAAAGTATTAAGCAGATGCTATCATTGTTATGACCAGTTAGACACAAATTCTTAAAGAAAACGTCGTTCTTGTAGCTAGTATAGCTAGTATGGCGAGAAGATGCTTGAACCTAGGTGGGAGGAAATGACCGACCAAGAAAATCTTTCATGCAGCTTTTACATCATTTGAAAATGGGATGAACGTCGATGCAATTTCAAAAGGAGAGAATTTCTATCCATTGATTTATAAATGGTGAGATTGTGGATTGTTCTTCGCATGATTCCTCTGCAAGTAAGGTTATAGCATTTTGATTTGTGTATATGTTCTGAAACTATCTTTGGCAAGAAATCTAGAACTTCCATTTTGTACTCGAAGCAATTGGCGATGTTCATCTCATTTCTCAATGTGATATTCACGTTAACATCGTCGAGCAAGGAGAATCTAGCTCTTCTAATTTTTGGGTCAGTGTCTGACTCTCTTACCAAGAACTAGGGTTTGCTTGTTTAAATTGGTAGTTGACCCAAGGCCTTGAATTTGGCCCATGACAAGAATTGCCTCAAACCCAACATATCTTTGGGACCAGCTGCGGGCATTGGTCAGTGCAAAACCGTAACCAAGCCCAACAGAAGATATATTTGTTCGGATAAATTAGTTTCGTGGTTATGGTTATGACTTTTATTGGGTTGCTTACCACCACTGCAGACGGTCCGAAACTGCATTTCACTTGACACGTTAATAATGTACTTTAACTACCGTCAACTACTGTAATGTCCACGTTTAGAAATTTTAACAAAATTGGTAAATTCTACTTTTTAGTCTCCGATCTTTTGCACCAGTTCTTATCCAAGTAGTTCGATTTTTCAGCTTGTCTTTTCAAGCTTTTAAACAATTAAATAAATTTTCCAATCAAATCTCCTGACCGAGTTCCAATCAATTCGAGTTAACATGGCTCTCAACTTTGCCGGAATATGACGTTGAAAAGGTTTTTGCAAAGTGGCTTGACCATAAAGGCAATTAGTTTTTGCACATCATACTTCAGCATGGTTCAATGGCAACAACAAATTGAATTGATCAGAATTGTTGCCAGATGGGATTTGCTTAGAAAATTTATGCAAGTTAAAGATTTTATAAGTAAATTAAAATTTTAAGGACTTGATTAGAAAAGCTGCATAAGTTGAACGACGAAAAGAAATCAGAAAACCTTTTCCATTCTTAACAATTTTGGAGTTCGAGGATATGTCATTCTGGCAGGATTGGACTCATTTTCGTGGCGCCGAAGAAATAGAAGCGACGTTCCCTTGTCTTCAGCAGCCCGGAAAACTCGATGCCCTCGTGAGGCTTGATATTATTCGTGTCCGCTTCTGGATGCCTCCCTGCGGGAAAATATTCAGTGGTTGCTAACCACCAGGTCACCATCCTACGTGGCGCGCGTGAGCTGAAGTGGCTCCATTGAAAGATCGACACGTGACCTCTGATCTGGACCAGCCACGAAATGGAAAAGTCTAAAAGTTGAGTTTTCTTTTTCTCGTTCCGTAAGCAGGCTGTCAGAAAAGGACGAGACAATAAATGCTCGGACTCCCGCTTAAAAAATTCTCTCTCTTAATTTCAATTTTCAGAGCTCTTTACGTTCTTTCTTGAAGAAGAACAGCCCAGACACTTCGCTTTCTTTCTCCAGCGAGTCCACTGCCTCCGCCTCTCCAGAAAGCCTCGCCGGTCGTCGCTTCCCCCAAGAGCTCCGTCGGTCACAACTGGTTCCCGCCTTCGCCTCCGCCGTTGCCTCTCGGAGCGCCATCGGTGGTTCCAACGAGCTCAAGTAAACCTTGCATGCGCTTCGCTCCTCTCTCTCGCCTGGGTTTTGGGAAATCAAGCGATGAAGAAGAAGCTTCCCCCTTTTTTTTTTTCTGCTTTTTCTTGGAGACATTTCTTGTTTTCGCCCAACCTGTATCCTTGTTTCGACACCACCATTTGAAAAGCTCCTTTGTCGTTGTTAAGCTCAAAATCCTCTTGGTGTTTTATTCTCTGTTGAAGTTCATTTCTCTTGACACTGTACAAATACTCTGTTTTCTTTCCCCTTTTCTTCGACCGGTTTTGATTTCGAGCTCAAAAACACCTTATTTGCAAACATTTTTTCCCTTCATTCAAACACCCACGATGTGCACGCATTTTTTTTAATGGGTGTGTTTTACTTGTGCAGGATCCTAACACGTATGGGAAGATGCGAGTGTGCATGACGGTGTTTGAAGGCTTTATTTGATTTGGGCTTAAGGCCCGTCCGCCCAAGTTGGGCCCAGAAAGCCCGGCCCACGGGAATAGGGCCCGTGGAAAGAAGGGAGTATAAAAGGGAGGAGAGAGAGAGAAAAGGTACCGTTTAATAAAAAGAAACGACGTACGCTTCTCTCTCTCCCGCTCTATGTTGTTTTTTCCTCCAAAGGCAAACAAAAGGACTCCCGAAGCCGTTTTGCTTCACCGGATCAACAGGACTAAGATTTCTCTTCCTCCATTGGCGTCGGTGTTTAATCGTGGCTAAAAGGTACGCTCGAATCCGTGGTGTGTTTTAGGATCGGTGATGCGTGTTCGTTTTCCCGGGCTTGTCTTCCGCTTGAGTTTAGGGGTTTGATTTAGTGTCGAATCCGGAGTTTCGGGGATCAGTCATTCCCAACATTGGTATCGAGCCCCTAGTTCACGTTTTCCCGATCAATTTGATGTTTTTGTTTGAAATTTCGCGAAGAAACTCTCGGCCGTACGGATTGGGACAAAAATCCCGACACCCGAGCGTTCTTCGGCTTTTTTTACTGAGTTTTCGTATGTCGAAACTGTTTTCTGATTGCATAGGAAGAAGCGCGACGTCGAGACGAGTCCGGCGATGTGTCGACCGCCGCCGGGCTCCGCCGCACGCCCCCACACGCGCGGCCGGAAGGCGCTACGCGTGGGCGCGACGCGCCCGAAGCGCTGGCATTGGCCAGCGCGTGCGGTGCACGCGCCGGTCGGTGAAACCGCGCGTGCACGCCCGCCGGCAGCCGACCGACACGCCCGGTCCGCGGACCGGCGCGCGGCCGACGTCACGTGATGACGTCACCGATGACGTCATCGGCGCTAGGTTCGGACGCGTCGTTTCAGCCGGCGGTCACCGGCCGGGGACCCCACCCACCGGAGACCAAGGCACATGGTAGGCACGTGCGGATGGCGTCCGCGTGACGTCATCCCCCGCACGCGCGCGGCACGTGCGTCGGTCCGCGGAGCCCGTCCAGCCGCCCGACCCGGTCCGTCCGGTCCGATCGGTCCGGCGACCGACGAGCGTTGACCAGCGACGACCGTTGACCGTTGACTTGACCGTTGACCGACCGACGACCGTTGACCGTTGACCACCGTTGACCGACGACCGTTGACCGGTGACTTTGACCGTTGACCGTTGACCCGAAAAAAAAAAAAAAAAAAAAAAAAAAAAAAAAAAAGGAGGAAAGAATGTGTTTCTTTTTTTTTTTTTTTTCAATTAAGTCTATGTGGATTATAATGTGATCCCTTATTTGTTCTGCATTTGTTGCGGGAACAATGCCTCCCCCGAGGTTGCGCACACCTATTCGCGCATTACAGATGAACAAAAGGATAGGGGCTTGTCTAAGTTGATAGGCGAGCGTGATCGATCATCGATGGGAGAGAAGTGACTTAATTGATCATGTCCTTGAAGTTAACGGGAAAATTCAACATGTCATATGGAATGGTCGTCCTATGTCACAGTCAGAGATGGTGCGATTTTTCATAAACACTCTTCCACCTGAATGGCAAGATGTGTTGAATCGCATATGGGATGTCAACGGAGCTGCTTCCTATAAGAAAATTGTGATGGATTTTGTAAATGAATATTATCGTATTGTTTCAAGGGAAAAGATCAAGAAATTGAACAAAAGAGGATCTTTCCCAGTTCGTGTGTTGACTTGGTGTTAGTTGTATTGGCTTATGTATGTTAAGTATGATTTGTGGACATATTATGTAATGATTACTACCTAATTGTGTTAATTGAAAGCATTATTGTTTTAATTGTATGTCAATTATCTCATTGCTTTCATTCTTTTGCTTGTTCTTTGTGGGTAATTAGCTATGGGTAGTTTTAGAAGTTTTTGTAGCTTCATAGAATTGATTTTGCATAAGATAATTATATTGATGATAGTTTTAAGTTAGGATTTTGGAGGATGATTGGAAACATAGTGACCTTTTGATTCTAAAACCTTACTTAAAATTATTCATTAATATGATGGGTCTATGTAAATAGGGATGTATAAATGATAGGCATTAATAATTCGTGAATATTTGTCGATTTGTTCGGATCAATGGCTTGACCACAAAGAGCATAGTTGCTTGAGCTGAACAAAGGTGAAAAGCTCAATGGTGACAACTATGAAATTTGGCAAATGAAAATCCGGTATGTCTTTGGAAGAGCAAGAAGCACTTGAGGCTCTTGTCATGACCATGGTAGAACCCGAAGAGGGAACCACTTTGCACAAAGACAAAAGAGACAAAGAAGCTTTTTCTGCGTGGAAAGAATGAACTCTCTAGCTCGCATCACGTTCTTTGAGCAGCATGGAAAATGACGTCATGCGAGAGTTTCGGCGTTTTGACAATGCTAAGGAAATGTGGGAGGCATTGGCGGCTAGATTTGGTCATACTTCGGTGACTAGGCGAGGCGGCTCACTATCGGGTTTGACTCTTATAAGAAACCTCATGGTCGAGACCATGAAGCAACATCTTAGAAAGATGTCAAACATGATAAGCGAGCTGAGAGATGCTGGCCATGTCCTCACGGATGAGTAGCGAGTGCAAGCGGTGATTCGTTCCTTACCTCGAGTTGGGAGCACATGAAGGTGCACGACTCACAATGAAAATATCAAAACCTTTGAGAATGCAATGCGTCATCTTGAGCTGGAAGAGGACCGCTTGTTGGCGGCTAAGCCGGATGCTTGAACTTTATCATGCTAGTTCTAGCTCAAATGGAGCTTCGAGCTCCAGCGCAAACGCCCTAACTAGTTTGATAAGGAAAAGGCAAGGAAGAAGCGGGTCCTTCGGGGAAGAAACCCAAGTTTAACCAACATGAAAGAGGGAAGCGTCCACGCATGAAAAAGCTTGCAAGGGTGAAATGCTACAAGCGTGACAAGAAGGGTCACTATGCTCGCGGCCCATCGTGAGCCAAAGAAGGTATACACCCCTTGTACTTTTCAGAACTTTACTTTTGTGTCGAGTTCTGTTTTCTTAGCGAGTCTAATCCTTTGTGGACTGTGGATTCGGGAGCGACGGACCATGTAGCGAAGGATAGAGGATCCTTTGTGGAATTCCGGCAGTACCAAGCTGGAACTAAGTGGATCTATGTGGAAACAACTCCAGCTGAAGTGAAAGGAATTGGCACATGCCAGCCGAATATGCGTGGTGGACGCACTTTGTTCCTTCATGATGTCTTTGTACGCTCCGGAGATTCGTCGAATTTAGTGTACTGTATTAGTGTTGGTTAAATTAGGTTTTAATATGAACTTACGTAATAGAGGTGTGAATTTGTTTTTGGATACAAATTACTATGGTTGTGGTTATTTTCTGAATGGTTTTATTGTATTAGATATTGATTATGTTAATACTAATGTTTGTTATTCCCCTTCTCACGTCTCCTAATAAATATGATAATGATGTGAATGTGTGGCATGCTAGACTTGGTCACATTGGCCAACAACGTATGAATAGACTAGCCAAAGAGGGCTTGTTGGGCAATATTGAAAAAGTCGATTTGTCCATATGTAAGCATTGCCTAGAAGGGAAAATGACAAGGAAACCATTTGGAAAAGGAAAAAGAGCTGAATTTCCTCTGCATTTAATCCATGCTTGATATATGTGGTCCAATGAATGTGAAAGGAAGGCATGGGGCTGTTTATTTCATCACTTTTATAGATGATTACACTCGATTTGGATATGTCTATTTGATTTCTCATAAATCTGAAGCAATAAGTTGTTTCAAAAGGTTTATGAACCTGGTAGAGAATCAATTAGACAAGAAAATAAAAGCATTGAGATCCGATCGAGTCGAGAATATTTATCGATGAGTTCAGAAAATTATGTGATGAAAAAGGAATAGAAAGACAGTTGTCTATTCCATATACTCCTCAACAAAATGGTGTTGCGGAGAGAAGAAAGCAGAACCTACTAGAAATGGTTAGGTCCATGATGGCGCATGCTAACTTGCCTATCACCTTTTGGAGTGATGCATTGTTAACGTCCGCTTGCGTATATACTAACAGTGCCTTCCAAATCAGTTACTTCCACTCCATATGAGTTATGGACGGGTAGAAAACCGGACTTAAGTTTTTTTAAGCCATGGGGTTGTGCTGCCTATACACATGAGTCCTCTCATAAGTTTGGGAAATTGGGTCCCAGAGGAAAGAAGAGTATTTTCATAAGATACTCGAACACTCGAAAGGATATGTGTTCATAGGTGAGCAGGAAAGTGGGAGTATAACGAGTTTGAATCACGAGATGTCACATTCTTAGAGGATGAATTTCCTAGGAAGGGCGAAATAGGGGAAGATTGTTCCCTATTTGAGACCTTGGATCAGGATAATGATATTAGTGGAGTTCATCCAAGTGGGAGTAATATGAGAAGTGATGAATTGAATTCAACTCATTCTCAATTGCAACCACTTGATGAGACGACATCATTACTTAATCAAGTGGGAGCATAATGGGAAATGATGTGCAAAGTGTACAATCTCCCATTAGGCGAACAAGTCGCCAAAGTATTCCCCGTCGACGTTTTGGCATTGAAGGGGAAACTTTATGGTTGCTCCACAAGATGAGGATGAGCCAAGAAATATTAATGAGGCTCGAATTGCCCTAGTAAGGAAAAATGGATCAATGCAATGGAAGAGGAAATGGAGTCAATGAAATCAAACCAAGTCTGGAACTGGTTGATCGACAAAAGGGCGAGCTATTAGGAACAAATGGGTTCTCAAAATAAAGCGAAAGGCTGATGGCTCGATTGAAAGGCATAAGGCTCGCCTTGTGGCGAAAGGGTATAATCAACAGGAAGGAATTGATTATGAAGATACATTTTCTCCTGTAGTGAGATTTACCTCGATTCGCATTATTCGGCAATAGTGGCTGTCGGATCTTGAATTACATCAAATGGATGTAAAGACTGCTTTCCTCAATGGAGAATTAGAGGAAGGAACATATATGGAACAACCTGTTAGTTTCATAGTGAAAGGCCAAGAAGAAAAAGTATGTCGACTTTTGAGGTCGATATATGGTTTTAAGCAGTCATCAAGACAATGGTATATACGTTTTCATAATGCCATAATGGCATATGATTTTACGATGATTGATAAGGATCATTGTGTATATATCAAAAGATCCAAAGATCAATTTGTGATCATATCATTATATGTTGATGATATACTAATTATTGGAAGCAATATGGAGTTTGTTAAGACTGTCAAAAGTTGGTTGTCTTCCAACTTTGAGATGAAGGATATGGGTGAGGCTGCATACATTCTTGGAGTTAAGATTTCAAGAGATCGTTCGAAGAGATCGTTGTCTCTTTCAAGAAACTTATATAAACAAAGTTTTAGAACGGTTTCGTATGCAAGATTGTAAACCCATAGACACTCCTATTGCAAAAGGTGAAGGATTGAGCCATAGGCGTGTCCAGGACTCCACAAGAGAAGGAACAAATGAAACATGTTCCTTATGCAAGTCTTGTTGGGAGCTTGATGTACGCTATGATGTGTACAAGACCCGACATATGTTTTACAGTTGGAATGGTGAGTAGATACCAATCCAATCCAGGTCCAAAGCACATTGGAAAGCTGTCAAAAGAATACGAGGTATCCGAAGGGAAGCTGCTGATTACAAGTTGAATTACCAAGGAAAGGATCTGCGACTTGAAGGCTATTCGGATGCTGATTGGGAGGAGATTTAGATGAAAGGAAATCTACCTCGGGATTTGCTTTCTTGCGAGCAATGGCGCCATATCATGGAGTAGTAAGAAGCAAACCTGCATAGCCTTATCCACGATGGAAGCTGAGTTCGTGGCATTATCAACGACGGTACAAGAAGGAGTTTGGCTTAAGAGATTTTTGGATCATTTAGGTGTTATTGAGAAAGCTGCAAATCCATTGTTGGTTAATTGTGATAGCCAAGCAGCTATAGCGTACACCAAAGATCCAAAGTATCATGGCAAGACCAAACATATAGATACCAAGTATAACTTTGTAAAAGATATGGTTGCACGAAAGGATGTGAACTTACGGTACATATCTACGCATAGAATGGTAGCAGATCCTATGACAAAGCCAATACCTAGAGATGTGTTTGTGGTCATGTAAAATCTCTAGGATTGCGTAGAGTCGATGTACTGAATTGTAATTTCCTGAGTTGTTCACATTTATGAAATTTTGTTTTTCATTGATTAATGCCTATGAATCTTTGTATGATCTTTATGCATCTTAATACTTAGTTTATTATTTTAAGTTGAGAAGTATGTCGGACGATAAAAGATTAGCCCACTCACACGGGTAATCGCCTCATTTCTTGTGTGATAAATAGAGATGAGACTGATTTTAAGCTTATTATCTAGGTGATAATCGAGCTCAAGCTTAAAATACACATGTTGCCTTAACTAAGTGTTAAGATGAGGACATAATACTTGTGATGTCCGAAAGTAAAATACCCCACATATTTTACTTTATCTGTCTATGATGCCAGATGTGAGTTCTGATGAATTTTGTGATTAGTAGATATGTGAACTCAAGTTAGACATTAGGTATGTCTAAACTATCATCTGTACGGTATTGAAAAGTGCAGACATACGCTCCAAGGGAAAGGAGTTAATACCGTAATACGTATTTCATACTACGTATGCATGAGACGACCAATAAGAGTGGCAAAAAGTTTGATCTCAACTTTTATGATGTGTGAGACTCTTGAGGAAAAGAGTTCCTCAATTTTTAGTCCCCTCGGGACTCTTACTTATTCTCAAGATTTCTATTTAGTGTTTGCTATCTTAGGATGTTGCCAATGGTCATGAGATGATTCGATCTAATGGGGCATTTCTAGAAAAGCAAGCTAGACTGAAATTGAGAGTTTGAAGGAAAGAGGAAGATCGATTTTGGAGAATCACATTGTAGTTTTTGTATTCACTTTGGTCGACCAATTATGATTGTTTTGTGATAATTATAATTGTGAATACAATATATATCATTGTTTAAAAGAGATCAAGAGAGATATAAATGTGATCGATCGATCTAGGGTACTGCATACTAAATCTACTCGGAGTGTGACGCCCAATTATGAGCTGCTACATATTCCTAACAGATGTATAGCAACGAGCTCTCAAAGTATGTTGGTCGCACGGATTATTCACCGGTATGAAAGTTGAAGAGAGTAAAAGAGAATCTGTTCGGCCCACCATGTGCGAGTGGGAGATGAAGGCTTTATTTGATTTGGGCTTAAGGCCCGTCCGCCCAAGTTGGGCCCAGAAAGCCCACGGAATAGGGCCCGTGGAAAGAAGGGTATAAAGGGAGGAGAGAGAGAGAAAAAGGTACCGTTTAATCAAAAAGAAACGACGTACGCTTCTCTCTCCCCCCGCTCTCTATTGTTTTCCTCCAAAGGCAAACGGTGACTCCCGAAGCCGTTTTGCTTCACCGGATCAACAGGACTAAGATTTCTCTTCCTCCATTGGCGTCGGTGTTTAATCTGTGGCTAAAAGGTACGCTCGAATCCGTGGTGTGCTTTAGGATCGGTGATGCGTGTTCGTTTTCCCGGGCTTGTCTTCCGCTTGAGTTTAGGGGTTTGATTTAGTGTCGAATCTGGAGTTTCGGGGATCAGTCATTCCCAACGGTGTTGACATTGATCAAGGCTTTGGAGGGTGAAGCTTGCATCTTCATCATGACATTCAGATAAACCCCTTTCCTTGGAAATATCTAAAGAAGCGAGGGCTTCGAGATGGCAAGCCTGGAGAGGTCACGGAGGAAAGTGTGGAGGAGGGTTTTCATCTTCATGGAGCTGGAAACTAGAAAGAGAAGGTGGAAGCTTCATGAAGAAACTACGAAGACGATGATTTTTTGCCTAAAATGTTGAACCTGCATTTTGATTTTCATTTTCTGACCTTATGCAACATTAGCTTACCGCTGGGGAGATGGACGTAGATGGCATACTGAATAGTTTTAATTCTTCGTGAATGGTTGCAATTGTGGGATGGAAGGCATCAAATAAGGAGCTGATGATTTTTTGCCTAAAATGTTGAACGCCAGATTTTGACTTACTCAGGGCTTTTCAGTAAAGGATTGAGGATTAAGGATGAAAGATAGGTGAGGAAATGAGCAACGCTTGAATGGAGTAGATATTAGTAGAAGCATGAGTATAAGTAGAAGGGAACTTGAGGAAAAACTGAAGGAAAAAATTGAAGCATGTAAAAAGATCTCTTGTTATTAACTAACTTTACATGAAAGAAAATGGCTTGTTTCTTTAAGCCTGCCATTCCCACTCTTGTCATTTAATTTGTACATTCTAACCTTCAACTGAAAGGTACGTTCAACCTGCTCAAAAATTTGAAGCCAAAAACACCCATAAAATAGAAACATGAAACACAAACTACATTCTCGCAGCCAAAGTTGGAGATTGATTATCTAATGATGCATCATTGGCTTCCAATAATCAGTCGTCAATAGTCAAGAAGGTGAGACGTTTCTTTGCCTCTGCAACTCCAGAGAAAGCTTGGGTACTTGCGAGCATGAGATACAGATTCTCCAGTTTGGCCACAATTGCTTGCTAATCTCTTCTCCGCTTCCCGTGTCTTTCTTCTCCATTTACAAAAAAGACCACGTATCAACTCAACGATTCAGCGTTTAGGGGCTCAACATGATGCTGCAGTATTAAATAATTGAATCAATATATTCACCAATATAAACAAGCAGAATTCTCTCTCTATATATCCATCACTCTACACGATCAAAAAGACACCAGCTTTTGCCTCACAAATGCACATCAAGAACCTAAAGAAGCCCATGATTACTAGGCTAAAGATATCTGCTTCATTAAGATGCAAAACTTTCCATCCTCTTCGTCTTCGTAGTTTCTCCATAAAGCTTCCACCTTCTCTTCCCAGCTCCATGAAGATGAAAACCCTCCTCCACACTTTCCTCCGTGACCTCTCCGGGCTTGCCATCTCGAAGCCCTCGCTTCTTTAGATATTTCCAAGGAAAGAGCTTTATCCGAATGTCATGATGAAGATGCAAGCTTCACTCTCCAAAGCCTTGATCAATATCAACACTGTCATGCACACTCGCATCTTCCCATACGTGTTAGGATCCTGCACAAGTAAAACACACCCATTAAAAAAAAATGCATGCACATTGTGGGTGTTTGAATGAAGGGAAAAAATATTTGCAAATAAGGTGTTTTTGAGCTCGAAATCAAAACTGGGCGAAGAAAAGGGGAAAGAAAACAGAGTATTTGTACAGTGTCAAGAGAAATGAACTTCAACAGAGAATAAAACACCAAGAGGATTTTGAGCTTAACAACGACAAAGGAGCTTTTCAAATGGTGGTGTCGCAACAAGGATACAGGTTGGGCGAAAACAAGAAATGTCTCCAAGAAAAAGCAGAAAAAAATGGAGAAGCTTCTTCTTCGTCGCTTGATTTCCCAAAACCCAGGTGAGAGAGAGGAGCAAAGCGCGTGCAAGGTTCACTCGAGCTTGTTGGAACCACTGATGGCGCTCCGAGAGGCAAGGCGGAGGTGAAGACGGGAACCGGTTGCGACCGATGGAGCTCTTGGGGAAGCGGCGACCGGCGAGGCTTTGGGAGGCGGAGGCGGTGGACTCGCTGGAGAAAAAAAGGAGAAGCGTCAGGCTGTTCTCCAAGAAAGAATGTAAAGAGCTCTGAAAATTGAAATTAAGAGAGAATTTTTTAAGCGGGAGTCCGAGCGTTCATTGTCCCATCCTTTTCTGACAGCCAGCAGTCTGAGGAACGAGAAAAAGAAAACTCAATTTTTAGAATTTTTCATTTCATAGCCGGTCCAGATCAGAGGCCACGTGTCGATCTTTCAATGGAGCCACTTTTGCTCACGCACGCCACGTAGGACGGTGACCTGGTGGTTAGCAACCACTGAATATTTTCTCCTTGCCTGCCGTTAGTCCTCTCTCTCTCCACGAGCTACATATACTTCAGAAGCTGTAACGAGGTGACTTTTAGGATCTTGGTTAACATGACTTCTCTAACCACTCTTGCTGTCGAAAATGTCGAGGGGCTCGCTTTCCTCTTGGGTACACGACCTCCTTGACCAAGTTAGAGAAGTTTGAGGTCAGAAGATGCAAAAAAACCTGATACACTTGTGGCAGGACAGAGATTATGTTCAGAATCTTGCTTGTCTGAAGAGCTTAGTGTTGGAGAAATCTTTCCAGAATATTTTGAAGCTGACAAAACGTTTCTATCAGTCTAGTCTGGATAATTGCAGACCTTCTTTTTAGAGTCGAAGACTTTCGGATCACCGGACTCGGCGCTCAAGACTCAAGACTCAAGACTATTCTCATTGACAGTTTTCTAATCCAGTGACGTAGGCAATCCAGAGCCAAAGTATTTGGTTGAGGATTTAGTCCTATCCTCTGGAGAAGATCTCTTGGCTGGATAAATATAACGGTTCTTTTATTCATAATCAAGATCGTTTGAAGATCCGATGATCGAAAATATTCTTGGAAGGTTCTA
Organism: Eucalyptus grandis; assembly: GCF_016545825.1. Taxonomy (NCBI): domain Eukaryota; kingdom Viridiplantae; phylum Streptophyta; class Magnoliopsida; order Myrtales; family Myrtaceae; genus Eucalyptus; species Eucalyptus grandis. The sequence goes on from NC_052613.1 coordinate 35,423,625, forward strand.
TTCTTGGAAACCAAGATCCCGATTGTATGGGCGAACATGATTGATGGGCTATCGTCGGGTTCCTTTAATAGCTCGAATGATCTTCTTGATTGATTCCGTCCAACGGGTAGATTGGAGGAATTCCTTTGTAAGTGCCAACGGGTATGATGGCATAAAGGAGTATAAAAGGAAGACGTTCTAGTTGCTTTAGTGCATGATCGATAGAGAAATTCCAAAGTCTGAAGCACCTTGATTATTAGTCGATACGTTTTGAGCGAAATTGTATACACAAAGAGTGTCTATACTTAGTGATACCTTGAGCGAGTGTGGTAGATCACCTACACCGAGAAATCAAGGAAGAACAACGCTGTAACATCTTTTTGTTCATAGTGGAATCCAGCCAATAGACTGTCAGTGCAGAAGAGTGGACGTAGGCTTGAAATAAGCCAAACCACTATAAACCGCGTGTTCAATTCTCTCATTCCTTCTCTCAATCTTACTTTGATTATTGTTTGTCGCAAATCTATCAACTGTCTAGTATTGTGCAATTATCGAGAAAAATCTTTTATATACCTCTTCACCCCCCTCTAAGTACTTATACTAGCTATATCAATTGGTATTAGAACTCGTGTACTTACTTTATTCGAAGTGTTTTACTTCAGAGTAAAAGATCCATGGCTAGTATGCTAGCACCAGGGCTGGTTGAAGGGCAAAGCAATACCAGACCACCTTACTTTGATGGAAAGGATTACAACATCTGAAAGAACAAGATGAAAGCTTTCCTACGATCAAAGGATCCTCTGGAATGGGACGTTGTAGAAAGAGGAATTACTCCTACAGCTGCATCAGTCTCTGAGAGAGGGAAAGAAACTGTTGAGACCAGCGGAATGACTCAGGAAGAGATAATCAAAAGACAAGCACTCGATGCAAAAGCAATTTACTCTTTATATTGTGCTTTATCACCAACTGAATATAACAGAATATCTTCTTATGTTACAACAAAAGAAGTTTGGGACAAATTACATATCACCTATGAAGGAACAGATCGAGTGAAGGAGACCAGAATTAACATTCTCCTCGGTCAATATGAAGCCTTCAAAATGAAACCAGGAGAATCTATAACTGACATGTTTAGCCGTTTTACAGATATTATCAATGGTCTTGAGAATCAAGGACAAAAAATTTCTGATCCCATGAAGGTAAACAAGCTTCTGCGTGGACTCTCCAAGGATTGGAATCACATAAAGACTTCAATAAGAGAGACGCAAAGAATTATGCCACTATCTGTCGAACGAGCTGATTGGAACTCTTCGATCTTATGAAGTGGAACGAGTTAATGAAGACGAAGATCCAAAAGGTAAGAAATCCATTGCATTAAAATCAAATGATGATTCGATGATGACAGATTCTCAAGATGATCTAGGACGATGAGGAGCTTGCTCTTATGATAAGAAGATTCAGAAAACTGAATAGAAAATGAAGAAGGTTCAACTTAAAGAAACAAAGTTTTCAAAGACAGCAGACCAAGTCTCGTGATGATGAGGAACCAAACAAAGATGTAGTCTGCTTTGAATGCAAGAAAAATGGACACATCAGACCCAACTGTCCTTTTCTAAAGAAGAAGAGAGGAAAAGCTGAAAAGTTTCGTAAAGCTCTCAAAGCCGAAACATGGAGTGATACAGAGTGTGAAGAAAGTAATGATGAATATGCCAACTTGTGTCTAATGGCACAATCAGACTCAGACTCAGATTCTGGATCAGACTCAAACAGTGAATTTGAGGCAAGTAATTTTAAAATTCCTGTCAAAGTTTCTAAATACATTGATGAACTGTGTTTTAGTCTTAAGACTTCTCTCAAAAGAATTTTCGAACTTAAAAAGGAAAACTCAGCTCTAAAACAAAAGGAAAACGTTTTAGAAGAAAGAGTTAAAAGTTTAGACTTGAATGTTTTCACTCTTAAAGAAAATGAAGATAATCTTTTGAGAGAAAATGCCCTTTTAAAAACTGATTTATCAAATATTTCAAAGAAATTTTCAATAGGGTCCGAGAAACTTGAAAAAATTCTTTCAGCTTAAAGACCTTACTTCAATAAGTCCGGTCTAGGTATGACAGCAGAAACAATTCCCTTGATTGATTTTCCTAAGGTAAAAGAAAGAATTAAGAAAAGACCCTCGAGAGAGGCTTACAAAAATCATTTCAAGAAAGTTTTTGTAAAGTCTGTAGGTCGAAATGCCCTCAGATGTTCAAAGTGCAACAGTCAGAATCACTTTGAAAAGGAGTGTCCTATGGTTTGGAAACCTGTTAAGAAAGTATGGGCTAATAATGTTTATCTTACTAACACCAAATGACCTAAGAAAATTTGGGTACCAAAGAAAGCTTGAGACTCTCTTTTAGATGTAGGTCTCCGTCAAGAAAAAGGTAAAGTGGTATCTTGACAGCGGATGCTCAAGACACATGACAGGAGACTCAAATTGCTTCATAAAGCTTATTCAAGTAAATGGTGGAAACGTTTCATTTGGAGGAAACAACAAAGGAAGTATTGTGGGATTTGGAACTGTGAAAATTGGAAATCTCACAATAAGCAATGTTTCTCTAGTGGAAGGACTCAATTACAATCTTCTCAGCATTAGCCAATTGTGTGATACTGGTTTCAAGATCTTCTTTCAAGAAGGAACATGTTCGGAATCGAAAGACTCTACTCGATCTTTTATGGGTCGAAGACATGGAAATATCTACCTCTTAGACGTGAAACCAAATGAATCACAATGCCTAATCTCAATTCAAGATGAAGCAAGCCTATGGCACAGAAAGCTTGGTCATGTCAACATGAAGCAATTAGCCAAAATCTCATCAAAGCAGCTTGTTCGAGGTCTACCAAAACTACCATACCAAAAGTCCGATCCATGCACTCCTTGTATTCTGGGGAAGCAGGTTAGAAATTCATTTAAGCCAATAAATCATGTCTCTACTAATCATGTACTACAGTTGCTGCATATGGATCTCTTCGGACCAACCAGAACCCAGAGCATTGGAGGTAAGAAATATTGCCTAGTAATTGTGGACGATTACTCCCGCTTTACTTGGGTATATTTCCTTGCAAGTAAGTTTGAAACCTTCTCGTATTTTAAAAAATTTGCTAAAAAGGTTCAAAATGAAAAAAGGGTGTGTTATCTCAAGTATAAGAACAGATCATGGAGGTGAATTTGAAAATCAAGATTTTATGAAATTTTGTGATGAATCTGGCTTTAAGCATATGTTCTCTTCACCATATACTCCAGAGCAAAATGGAGTTGTGGAAAGAAAGAATAGATCTCTTCAAGAAATGGCTAGAACTCTTTTAATTGAAAGTAAGATTTCTTCACGATTTTGGGCTGAAGCTGTTTCAACAGCGTGCTATATCATTAATAGAGTCTTCTTAAGACCTATTCTAGAGAAAACCCCTTATGAGTTATTCAAAGGTAAGAAGCCTATTGTTTCATACTTTCATGTGTTCGGTTGCAAATGCTTTATTTTGAAAAATGCAAAAGATCAAGTTGGTAAGTTTGAAGAAAGATCAGATGAAGGCATCTTCCTTGGATATTCTACATCAAGCAAAGCCTACGAGTCTACAATAAGAAGAGCCGATCCAGTGGAGGAGTCAATGAATGTCAAATTTCAAGACTCTACGCAAGATGAATCCAATTTGACTCATCATGAAGAGTCTGAACCTGCTCCAGACCCTCCAAAGCTTACAACTCAAGAAGCATCTCAGACTCTGGAAGACCAGCATCAAGCTGTTCGTGAAGATTCAAATAAAGAAAGAGATCATCAACCGCACAAATCAACCAAGAATCGGAAGCATAAGTCCAGTCATCGCAAAGATCTCATTATCGGCGAAATTAATGAAGGAATTCGCACCAGATCTAAAAGGCGTGAAGAGTCTAGTGTTATGGCTCTCATTTCTGAAATTGAACCAAAGAGCATAGAAGAAGCTTTATCTGATGAAAGCTGGATTGAAGCTATGCAAGAAGAGCTCAGACAGTTCAACATTAATGATGTCTGGGAATTGACATCTAAACCAAAAGGCAAAACTGTTATTGGAACTAAATGGGTTTTCAGAAACAAGATGGACGAGAAAGGTAAAGTCGTAAGAAACAAAGCAAGACTCGTGGCCAAGGGACACACACAAGAAGAAGGGATCGACTATGACGAGACTTATGCACCGGTAGCAAGGTTAGAAGCAATTCGTTTATTACTTGCATTTGCTTGTCATAAAAATTTCAGGTTATTTCAAATGGACGTCAAAAGTGCTTTCCTAAATGGATTCATCCATGAGGAAGTCTATGTGGAACAACCACCAGGGTTTGAAGACCCAAGGAAACTAGACTCATTATTCATACTCAAAAAGGCCTTATATGGCTTAAAGCAAGCACATCGAGCTTGGTACGACAGATTAAATAAGTTTTTAATACATAAATGGATTTGTTAAAGGTAAAGTAGACACTACTCTTTTTATTAAAAAGAAAAAAAAAGTTTTTTACTTGTTCAAATATATGTCGATGATATTATTTTTTGGATCCCCTAATGAAAGTCCGTGCAAGAAATTTTCAAAGTCTATACGGGATGAGTTTGAAATGAGTATGATGGGAGAGTTAACATTCTTTCTCGGGCTCTAAGTGAAACAAATGGAGGAAGGAACTTTCATTCATCAAGAAAAGTATGCAAATGATCTTGTCAAAAGGTTTGGACTGGAAAAGTGCAAAAAGACCGACATACCGATGTCATGTTCTTTGAAGATAGACAAAGATGAAGAAGGGAAGAAAGTTGATCAAAAGCATGCAGGAGCATCATTGGTTCACTTCTTTATCTTACCGCTTCTAGACCCGACATTTTGTTGAGTGTTTGCATCTCGTGCTAGGTTTCAATCGATTCTAGAGAATCCCATCTCGGTGCTGCGAAACGTATTATCAAATACGTTGCTTCATCTTCAAGCATCGGTCTTTGGTATCCTAAGAAGGGAGACTTTAATCTTCTAGGATACTCAGACGCAGATCTGGCCGGTTGCAGAGTCGATAGAAAGAGCACTTCGGGAACTTGCCAATTGCTTGGAAGCAGGACAGTGTCTTGGTTTTCAAGGAAACAAAGCACTATGGCTCTCTCAACAACAGAAGCTGAGTATATAGCTCTTGGAAGTTGCTGTTCGCAAATTCTATGGATAAAACAACAGGTACAAGACTTTGGAATTGAAGACTCATGCACGGAGATTAGATGTGACAATACCAAATAAGCAATCAATCTCACTAAAAATCCAATCATTCACTCAAGAGCAAAGCATATAGAGATTCGACATCATTTCATTAGAGATCATGTTCAAAATGGAGAAATCTCAATTAAATTTGTTGATTCAAAAAATCAACTAGCGGATATATTCACAAAACCTTTGGAGAAGAATCAATTCGATCATATCCGTTCCGACTCAACATTTTGAAACTTGAGGAAGTTAAAGTCTAGAGGCTCTCCAACCCTCGAGACTCGGACATTCATGGCTATAGACGTAAGTTGTTATTATATTCAAACTCGAAAAGGTACAATCTTTATTTCAGTTAATTTATAATTTCCGTGAAAAACGGAATCTTGTCTTTTCAAAAAGGATTAACCTCTATTTGGGTAGTTATTGATTTTAAAAGGAGGTGTTTTTCAAAATTGGACGTTCACTTTCCTTTGTGCCGATTGATCTTTCCTTTTTAAACCGAGTTATATATATACGCTTTTCTTTTTTCGCTTAAACTTCAAAACCCTAAAAGGCATTCTCCTCCCAATCCTGTCTCTACTTTGTGTTCATCTTCGAGAAAGTTGTCATCTTTTCTTGGGAAAGCGAGTAAAGGAATCTTTCAATGACAAGGAAGGATGTCTTCTTCGAGAAAGTCTTCAAGAATCGCGAACAGGGGGACCACAGAGAATGAGGGAGGGGCCTACCCATTTCGATCTCACCGAGGAGGAAGATTTATCGAGTCAGCAATAGAGCCCGATTCACTCTCCACCACGTCATTCTTCACCATCTACCCCACAAGGTGCGGGTCAACAATCGGAGGAAGAAATAATCGAAGACGCAGACCCTGTAAGAGTTCAAAAACCCTCTTATATTTACAAGCTCTATCGTGCGTTGAAAACCACTGGTACTCCGCTGAACTATATAGATGATTTCCTTAAAGATAAGAATTATGGGAATGAGTATATCTTTTTGCGAAAAATGGAGGATTTGGAAATTGCTCCCAAAGGAAAGGCCGAGGAAGCACTTGCGAACATTCCAAGTGACCCTCATGTAGGAGGATTGAATCCCACTAATGGGAATGATGATGATAAAATGTTCAGTGAATTTCAACCTAGAATGGGTGTTGCTGCAAAGGTGAAGGGAAAAAGGATGGATTTGTTTAAATCAAAGGAACAGGAGAACTGTTCTTGGTGATGTTGAAACGAGGGTGATAAACCCTAGAAGTGTTGATTTCGATTTCTTGGATGCCATTAATGTGAACTTAAGGGAGAAGTTCAATCTGCTTCAACTTAAGCAATTTTGCTCTGATACCACAGACGGTTATGCGCAATTGACAGCATACTTCTATTCGAATCTTAGCTTTTTAGATGCGAATAGAATATCATTCAGTGTTCGAGACCAAGACCATGTGGTAGATGTGGACATGTTGGCTGACATAATTGGAGTTGAACGAGGACGCTATCAACCGATCAAAGTTTCGATTGCTCGTGCCACACTGGAACTTGTCAAAGACAGGAATACAGAGGGAAGAATTACCTACTCAAGAATGCATGCCATCAACATCTTGCTTCACAAAATTGTGATCAAGCAGATCGGGCCAAAATCTACATCCAAGACTAACGTGTCTAACTCCGAGGCGAAATTGATGTACGCGATCAACTCGGGGAAGAAGTTCTCTCTCCCTCACACCATTCTCTTTCACATGTACGAGCAATGGCGAAGGACAAGGGCCAATTTTCTACCCGGTGTCTTGTGACCAAGATCTTCAGACACTTGAACATTGAACCTCCACATACTCTTTGTGTTTGACCATGCGACAAAATGGTGGTAGGTCTGAAAATGCTGACAAAAATGCGTCTGAAAGAGCTTGATATGGCAATGGAGAAGTTCAAAGTGAAGACTCCAGTATCTTCTGCATCAAAGAGAAAAGGGAAGGAGCCCATGGGTGTTCCACCCAAGAAGAAAAGAACTCTCATCTTGGAGGATGAAGATGAAGAGGAAGATGTCACTATCTCTGCATTGATAAGAACTAGACATTCTGTACCTGAATCAACGGAACATCAGAAGAAAGGGAAAGAAGTAGAGCAAGCAAAGAACAGAGAAGCAGAGGAGTAGCAAGAGAAAGAGAAAGAGAAAGAAGTTGAAGAAGAAGGAGAAGCAGAGAAAGAAAAGCTGCAGATGCTGAAGAGCATGACCATCACTCTTCCCCATTTGAGGTCCTAGAGACAGGGGGAGATGGCGAGCAAGGAAGGACTACACCACATGCTGTCAACAGTGAAGGTGTAAGTCGCTCACCAGCAAATCCAGAAGACTTTCAGGCTTCTCAAATGCCTGAGGAAGGACATGATACGTCAACACCAAATCTGCAAGATTACACAGAAGTTCCATCGTCTGCCTTCACTCCATCCGAGAGAGCAAATGCGAGCACACAGACGGACAATACAACGGATTTTCGTCGTATTCTTGATGTTCTTCTGGAAATGAAGGGTCAAATCTATGCTCTAGAATGTGAACTTCAAGTCATGAAGAATGCTGGACAAGCATCTTCTGTTACCCTGACGGATCAAATGAAAGACCTCGCTCTTCAAATTCAAGCCAATGCCAAAGGAGAAGAGGTGGCTCATCTACGGGAAGACTTGAAGAGGTTGGAAGGGATCGTACAGTCGATGGGTGATTTCCAGATTGTGCGCATTCCCAAGAAGACTTGACTCTTTTCTCACCTTTTTAATGATGACAAAAAGGGGGAGAATTGCAATTTGAACTTTAAACTTTGACTTTAAATTTCTTTTGTGTGTTTGAATATGTTTGTTTTTGAGTATGACTTGAGTGAACTTGGGTGTGAACTTGAATTTGACTGACTAGAGTATGGATTTTGATTGATGCTTGACCGTTTGCATTTATATCAAGTGTTGTTGTATGGTATTACTCATGAAAGACTAACCGATTTTCTGTGGATGCAGAGTCTAGTTGTTTTATTAATATTTATGAGATAGCCATATTACTTGAGAAATGTTTTGCAGTCAAAGTTGTTCAAATCTACAGGAAAGTTTTGTCACCATAAAAATGGGGAGATTGTTGGAGAAATCTTTCGAGAATATTTTGAAGCCGACAAAACGTTTCTATCGGTCTAGTCTGGATAATTGCAGACCTTGTTTAGAGTCCGAAGACTTTCAGATCACCGGACTCAAGCTCAAGACTCAAGACTCAAGACTATTCTCATTGACAGTTTTTCTAATCCATTGACGTAGGCAATCCAAAGCCAAAGTATTTGGTTGAGGATTTAGTCCTATCCTCTGGAGAAGATCTCTTGGCTGGATAAATATAACAGTTCTTTTATTCATAATCAAGATTGTTTGAAGATCCGATGATCGACGAAATATTCTTGGAAGGTTCTATTCTTGGAAACCAAGATCCTAATTGTATGGGCGAACAGGATTGATGGGCTATCGTCAGGTTCCTTTAATAGCTCGAATGATCTTCTTGATTGATTCCGTCCAACGGGTAGATTGGAGGAATTCCTTTGGTAAGTGCCAACGGGTATGATGGCATAAAGGAGTATAAAAGGAAGACGTTCTAGTTGCTTTAGTGCATGATCGATAGAGAAATTCAGTCCGAAGCACCTTGATTATTAGTCGATACGTTTTGAGCGAAATTGTATACACAAAGAGTGTCTATACTTAGTGATACCTTGAGCGAGTGTGGTAGATCACCTACACCGAGAAATCAAGGAAGAACAACGCTGTAACATCTCTTTGTTCATAGTGGAATCAGCCAATAGGCTGTCGGTGCGCGAGTGGACGTAGGCTTGAAATAAGCCGAACCACTATAAACCGCGTGTTCAATTCTCTCCTTCCTTCTCTCAATCTTACTTTGATTATTGTTTGTCGCAAATCTATCAACAGTCTAGTATTGTGCAATTATTGAGAAAAATCTTTTATATACCTATTCACCCCCCTCTAGGTACTTATACTAGCTATATCACTTAGATGTCACAAGTTGTCCTCAGCTCGTATCTTTTATAGCTGAAGAAAGTGATAGAGAGTTGCTTAGCCGCCTCGAAGCTATGAAATTGAGCGATTGCTCAAACCTAGAGAAGCTTCCATATGAGATGCACAATCTGGCCTCTCTTCGTGGCTTGATCGTTCTTAATTGTCCGAAACTCCGGTCCTTTCCAGAGACCGGTTTGCCAGCATCTATGACATCATTGACCATTGAAAACTGCGAGAATCTCCAGCATTTGCCCGTAGGCACTAAGATCGCAATGAGACGTCTCGTCTGAGAGAATTGAGAATCTACGGATGCGATTCGCTGCCCGCATCACCATTCAGCAAGGACGGACTACCGGCGACTCTCAAGGAACTTAATTTTCACAACTGCAGGGGAGTGAAGTCACTGGCGGAGATAGTTTCAGACTCTGGCCACCAACACCACGTCCAATGGCTTGAAGATGTAAGAATTTTCTATTGCGAGCAATTAAGAAGCTTGCCCCGGAGCCTGCACAAGCTATCCCACCTCACTCGGTTGACGATATTCGGGTGTCCTCCTCTGAAGCTGGAGCACTTCCCTCCGCTTCCCGCCAGCATGTCCGAGTTCAGCCTCTGGAGTTGCCCGGATGTGAAGTCTTTACCTGATAAATCGCATCACCTCACATCCCTCCGGAGCCTATATATCGTCGATTGCGAGAACATCAAATGCTTTCCCAGGGGAGGGTTACCTCCCAATATAGAGATATTCGAGGTGTAGGTCTGCGTGAACATGGAGCAGCATGTGGAAGAGTGGGGGCTTGCACACACTCGCGTCGCTCCAATCTTTATGGATCGACGGGAGTGTCGGAGGACTTGGAGATATGGTGTGCTTTCCTCCAGATGGCGACAGCAACGGTGACGACCATGATCTCCTCGCTTCCTCTCTCGCCTATCTTAATCTCTCCGACATGAGGAACCTAGAGAGTCTATCAAGTGGCCTCCCTTGCTCTCTCCAGCGCTTATACACTCATGGATGCTGGAAGCTGAGGTGCTTACCCAAGGCTGGCCTCCCTTCCTCGCTCGAGCATTTGTCCATCAGCGACTGCAAACTTCTTGAAGAGCGATGCTTAAAGCATGCCGGCGACTATTGGCACCTCATCAAAGAAATCCCGACCATCTACGTAAACAATGATCTGATCTCATGAAGAATTCCACCATGTCTTTACCTCCCATTTTTGGTATGATTTCAACTACTGGCATTGGTAAAAATATGCATTAACATTTCCCATGTAAGCGCTTCCATTTCATTCTGTTAGATTTTGGTGTTATATTTGGCATAGACTATGATATGAAGGTATTGTGTATGTGCGTATGAGATTTATCAGCAAAGGGACAAATCGGAAGGAATTTATCGTATTATAATGGTTGGTGCACATGAGGAAGCTAGCTAGGTACATGCGATTTACAGTTGAGCTGACTGATCTGTATACAATATGCGAGCTCTGCGAGCCTATTTTCCATCAACATACTCGGCAAATTATCCATGCTTGCATCGGAGATACTTTCTTCAACTGTGTCTGTTATCTGGATGCTTTAACCATGGACAAATTAGAGTCCAGTAAAGTTGAAGTGGCCAGAGTGCCACAGCTATGAATCATTAACTTGAGCTTTTCTGGCTAGATTTCTAGCAATTTTTGTGTCAGAGATATCTGTTTCGATTGCATCTATCTTGTACATGCTTCAACCATGGACAAATTATTAGCCACTGCATAACAGATCTTCTAGGAGCTTCTAGATAATTGTAGTTCTGAGAATTCTAGGAAACTCTACAAATTGGATGGACAATTTAACAGCTTCGCATAGTTTCGACAAACCAACCCATTTTTGCTGAGAGGGAGATGACATTTGGGTGTGTAGAATTCGGACTATTCAAGCTTCTTCTTTTTTATTTTTTCGGGAAAATGTGGGTGAAAATTGTGACAATGCGGAAATAATCTAGCCGCGCTGTCGAACTTGAGGAAATCAAATGGGGGCAGCCAAATTTGATGCTGTCGTTTCTGTTGTCATCTTAGACAGATTAGCGAAACAATTAGCTTTCAGCTGCTGGTGAGCAAGGTCATACCTTTTACACAGCGAGATGGGCTACTTCCGCCAAAAAAAGATGCAGAGAGATGGCCTCAAAGTCCAATGTCCACGGCATTTTAATCATTTCATGACTTCCTCGTGTTCTAATTCAAATGAAAAATCCAATGTTGTTTTTCTTTTTGTCATTTTTCCAATCCTATGTAGCTGTTAATGTTTTGGCTGAATTTCCTCAAAGCTCAAAACGGTGTAGTTTCTTGCCGCCACATCAGACAAAATAACTAGAAAATTGAAAAAACAAATGAAAATTGGAAATAGAAGCAAATATGAAAAAAAAAAAAAAAAAATCAAAGAGGATTGCCACGGCGGGGTAGTGGGGGAAGAGGTGGCACTACTATCTCCTTTTCACAAGTGAGGGCCGATGAGGATTGCTCAGGTCCTTGCGAAGGCGGCTGGCCTCGCCACATCAACCTCGATGCTAGTCAGTGGGGGCTTGCTTGCCTTGACCAGATCTGGTCAAGGCCAGGGTGGTGCCACAAACCCCACTATAGAGCGAGGGTGGGTCGGCCCTCAGGACCTCGTCCTCGGTGACTTTTGAAGACTCAATGCTCTAGTAGCTCCCTATTATTTTGTTGTCTCAACTATAGCTCCATTGGATCTAGCGATCATGTGCTTGTGCTCCTTGCGCCACTATTCCTACTCTGCCTCTTTCTCTCTACGAGCCAAGGTACTCACTTGTGGCACAGCTCGACAGTCGATGCCCTCACCAACGTGATCGACGTTCCGCTAGTGAGCTCCATAGAAAATTGCTTGTGAGGATTGGCCCAACCTTGCTTGACATTGACAACCATGATGCCACCGTCATGCGAGTGAGGGTAAGCTGATAAGATTCACAACATATTTTATATATAGAGATTTATTAGCATATGTTCGAGCAGACAATTTATCCTAAACAATTGGGATGATTACATAGAAGGTTCGTGATTATTGACCCCACGTGCAATGCTGTCCATATACCTTTAATTTTTTCGATATGATTCATGAACTTTTGGTAAGTCCCTAAATTATATAATAATATTCAATGTTGTCATTCCTTCAATTCAAGTTACCAAAAAAATATTGATTATTTTCATATAAATCAATGAACTAAATTGAACATGTATCAAAAATTCAAGAATCACATTGAATAAATCAAAAGTTCAAAGATGATATTACACATTAGATTAAAGTTTATAGATCACATGATGTTAATTAGAAGTTCGTGGATGATATAACATACCAAGCTAAAAATTAAGGACCATCTATGTCATTTGTCTTGAAAAAGTAAGCCATCATAAACTAAGGAAAAGAGGTCCTAGTTCTGGTCGTGTGGAACATGACTTACTACTTAATATTAGCCTCCTTTGACCCAAAAAGAAAATGCTAGTCTACAAAAAGTGTGGAATATCGTTGTGCTATAAATGATATTAATTTCCTTGAAGGGTAATGAGTAGGGGTGTGTAAAAAAATTGAGAATTGCCAAGAAATGGACTGGACTGGCCTAGGGATTGGGCCAATTCTCGATTCCAATATACTAGAACTGGTGAGTATCGGTGTAATTCCTAAGTCCTCCTACCCTAACCGAATCACTATATATAGAAAGAAAGAATATATCTATATATCTATATATAATTTTAAAAAATATCCAGCTCATCTTTTCCTTTTTATTTTCTCTTTCCTGCCTCATGTCTGCAACATTCTACATTCACTCTGTCTTTCACTCTCGGCGACTAATCCTCCTAGTCCTCCCTTTGTGATTTTCTCTCTTTTTTTCCCGCATTTTCCTCTCCTTCTCGCGGGCCAATCCTTTTATGGAACGAACTGAGGCATCTTAGTAAACGTCAATCTCATTTGTCATCTTCCCCTACGACTTTCCTTCCTACGATCTGCGAAAGCTTTCTCTCTCGCGCCGTTGTCTCCCCTGCACATCAGAGCTAAGGCATCTTCGAATTCCGTGGTCGCGGGATTAAGGAACGGCGATCAGCATTTCCCCCGAGTTGCGTTTGGATTGCAGTTTCGATCTCGACAGAGTTTCCCGCGTGGGCATTAGTAATGTGGGGAGTTTGGTTGAAACATTTTGAGTTCGGGGGGTTTGAGAGAAGGACGAGTGGATATGGCAAAACGGACTATCGCTTTTTACTATGTATTTTATTAATTGATTAATGCAATCTTGTAGGAATTCGGGACTAGTTCCATGACTTGCCCATAAATAGGACCAGACCAATAGTCCGATTTTCGAGTAAATACATAGAACTAAGAGCAGTTCATGGTTCTGATTTTTTGGAACCAGTTCTTCGTAGATGGTTCCCGATTTCAAACAAACTCACGCCTAGTGATGACTGATGAGTGCTTAATTATACAGCTTGTGTGCAGAAACTTTTTGACTCGACCTACTCTTGTGAGTCATCAGTTTTCCTTCTAATAATTTTTGGTTTTTGCATCAAAATAGCGACAATCTTTCAATTTTTAGATTCACTTAGAGCCCCGCTAGCATATGTTAAAGAGGCCCCTTCAACTTTTTATGAAATGTCTCTTCTTTTATCAGGTGATTTTTGTTAACATGTATAGCAAAATTGTTGGTACAAACGTCAGAATACACGTGTCGTGTTATAATCCGCTCAAAGATATTATATGATGCCAAAGATGTGCCACATTAAACAACATAAATGAAAACAAAATTAAGAGATAGAGATAGCGGCTCCATCGTGGCTATCAGGGTGCAAGTTCAAGCTCTAGCTTTCAGCAGCCATAAATGTTCAAGCTCAAGTTTGTGAAATCCATAGCCGCTTGAGCTTGTAGCCATGGCCGCTTAATTTAAGCTCGCAATGGCCATGAGCTCGAGTTGTGAAGCTCACAATGATCGTGTCCTATTGATATTTTTGAGCCACAAAACTCGAAGTCATGATTGCTTGATTTTAGCTCTTGATCATGGCCACTCAATTGGTGATCGTATAAATAATTACAAATCATAAAACTTCTATTATTAAAGGTAATTTATTGATTTTCTTCATGTCAATCATGTTCCTTATTTTATTCTACACAGATAAGTCATCCCATTGTCATCCCATTACGGGATATTTGCCTTCAAATCTTCGAAGGAAACTGGCTAAATAATTTAACCGGTTTCCTTGGGAAAATGAAAAGTAGGGAAGGCAACATCTCTTTTCTAAAAAGATAGTGTCTTTTTTTAATGGGTTTTATTATCATAATAATTCTTAAAATACTATGAGAATAACAATATATTATAAGTCATAAATTTTTAAATAAATGAATCACATAATAGTTTATAATTATTTATAATTTAATTTTTTGTGATTCATATTAAATATTATTTTTACAGTACATTAAAATTATCATGTAATTAATTTTTTTAATTTATCATAATGATTTTGTTAGCCAATCATTTCTCTTTCACTTGTCTGTCCAAAGCCAAGGAGTTGGGTTTCACGAGGGAATAAATGCTATGAAGTCATATTGGGCTCCAGCGATACCTTAGAGGTGCCGACGTCGCCCTGTCCACTGATGACACCTGTAATTTTTATTTTATTTTTACTTTCTTCCCTTGTTTAAAAGTCAACATCATATCACAAAAAGTTAAAAAGGAATAAATGACTTGAAGAGAAGGAAGTGATCACACTGGGGCATATATTTTTCTTCTTCTATGTACTTTCTTTTCCACTTAAAAAGTCTGTAACATAGCGAGAATTTCAGAATAAAAATCGTAGCTTGAATTGAAAAAAATATAATAAAATAAGCTGAACTTATAATAAATTTGGAGATATTTCTTTTTGACATTCACAAATATCAGATGAATTTTATTCTTCCTCTTGTTTTACATTTTTTATGTTCATAAAATAAATTTGACATGAGGAAAACACTCAATATAATATCAAGAGAATTTTTCTGACAAGTCAACATCAAGGGATGGATCTAAAAGGGACAAAGAAACGATTATGTTCTACTCAGAACTCAATATCAACTTATAACAAGCAAAAATTACGGGAAATAATCATGCCTCAGCATTGAAAAATAAATTGAAGATAAATGGTTTGGTTTTCTTTTTCACCGTAACACAAGATTTGTTGAACATGCAAGCAAACTAAAAATGTTCATAATAGAAATTTGATAGGTGGTCTTTTACGTTCACATGTTGAAAAAAATATGAAAAATGATATTTACAAAGAGTGACCAGTCTTGGAATAGAATGAAAATCGGAAAATAATTAGTAAAGTGAAGGAAGTGATTTTGTGAGGGTGCAAAATAATGCATTTTAAGAAGATCTTCCGCAAGTGCAGGTTGCATAGAAGTACTAGAAAATGGATGCTTGCGTAGAAAGATATTATTCTAACGGCTATAGCATTATTGTCCTCAGCATGGCATTAAAATGTTACATCTAAGGCCTTGTCTAGACCTCAAAATCCGTCACATGTAAAGCACTTAGAGAGTAAATCTAGTTACAGGGCTCGAAAAAGATACTCTATCAATGAAGGGATATGAGACGTGTAGATACCAGTACATTAAAATAAAATACATTCTAGAAGTCCAACGTCCTTGCAATGCAAATGGACAGGCATAGGAGGCCCTCGTAGGTAAAAACCCATTTTAAGAAGATCTTCCGCACATGCAAGTTGCATAAACTAGAAAGTGGATGCTTGCATAGAAGAAAGATATTATTCTAACGACTATAGCACTACCATCCTTAGCATGGCGTTAAAGGCTACATGTAAAGCCTCATTCGAACTTTGGGATCTCTCATAAGTAAAATACTTAGAAAGTAGAGTCAGGTACAAGACTCGAAAAAGATACTATATCAATGAAGGAATGTGAGATATGCAGGTACCGAAATATTAAAATAAGGAATGCATCCTAACAATCCGCCGTTTCCATAATCTAAATAGATAGACGTAGTGGAAACCCATTTTAAGAAAATCTTCCGCAAGTTCAAGTTGCATAGCAGAACTAGAAAATAGATGCTTGCGTAAGAGAAAGTTATTATTCCGACAGAATGTCCAGCTGTAGAACTAGAGGATGCTGCATGTAGCATCTAACAGTTTTTCATTCTCCATGTCCATATTTCACGTCAATCTTCTTCGATAATGTTCGTGAACAGTGTAACAAATGGATTCGTAACGCTTCAACCTTAAATGCGTCGTGGTTTGTGGTTGTCGGAAGGACTGATTTGAGCAAATAAGTACAACCGTCAGCAATTTTGTTATCTCTAAACTATTCGTACAAGCTTTATTAAGAGAGTTTTCTAGAGGATTTGTTATATACTTGGGGGTGAACTGTTTTTGGTTCTCCTCCCATCGTATCAAGGATGATAATACTTTTAAGAAATGTGATCTACAAGCCCCATAGTCTATTCCCCTTTCCACCTGCACTGTCTTTTCTAACGTGACATAACATTCAAAGAATAGCACTTTCAAAGAATAGCATCACGTTAAAAGTTAATTTCCACTTTGACACCTTGACGCCAACGCAAGTATCGATTCTTTTATTTAATGGGCATGGAAAGCAACAGGTCGCCTATCTTCACTTTGATTTGTCTACAGGCATGTTATTCTTCCCAATCGGTTGTCTTGGACGAGAGGTGAGCGTTAAAGAAGTAAATTGCCTCATTAAAGATTTTCTATAAATTGAGTACATGTGGCTCATCCTTTAAGGCAAGAGAAACAGTGAAGCTATCACCCTTGTCTCTCGACACAAGGCTCCGAATCACTGTATATGTGGCGTGTTGCTTGAACTTCCTGAATAACAAGAAGGGAATACCGCACAGCATCCTCAAGTCAACTAACATCTTGTTAGAAGCTCAGGACCTTAATAACCTCGTTATAGACTACAGTCTCCACAGATTAATTATGTTGTCCGGCACCACCAAGCAGGTACTGTCACACCCCAAATCCTACAGAGATGGGGTGACACGGTCATCCTTCCTTTCAAAGGATGTAGCCTCAAACTATACCCAAAGTTCACGTCCAAAGGTCCCCATCGATAGCACTCTCATTTTACTATCTGCTAACCAATGAACCCGAAAAGTTAAGAAAAGAGAAGGGTGAGCAACTACATTTCAGTGAGTGGTATATATTAAATCATATGAGTTGTTTCATTACAATTCAGAAAATGCTTGTTAAAATCATTCATAATCATCAATGATTAAGTCAATTGATCAATCTCATCAAAATCACAAATCAATGGTTTATCTATGGATCCATCTCATATCAAAACACACACCCATCTGATCAATGTCAGAACCATCACATCTTAAAGCCCTAGAAGTGACTCCCACGAGACCACATCATTGTGTAACACTTAGCCCTTGAGTTGTACAAGACTCTAGAGGTAGTTCTCACGAAATTACGTTATGACTAACCAACATATTAATTACCAGGCTCTAGAGGTAGCTCTCACGAAATTATGTTATCATGTAGTATTTAGTCATTGACCAACATATATCAATAATACAAGGCCCTAGAGATGGCTCCCACGAAATTACGTTATCATGTAGTACTTAGTCCTTAACCAACATATATCAATAGTACAAGATCCTAGAGGTGGCTATTAAGAAATTACGTTATTGTGTAGCACTTAGTCCTTGACTACAAAACTCTAGAGGTGGCTCTCCCAAAGTTACGTTATCGTGTAACACTTAGTCCTATACCCATTTATATCACAATTGATTTTACAAGGTTTTCACAAATCAATTCTTTCCACAAAACCAATCTAGAATCCGCAACATACTTTCTAGAGCTTTCATTGAACCATACTCCAAGTCAATGTAATTCTTTCACAAGAAGGTTTCGCAAACCCAAAATATATCATTTCGCAAACCTTTCGTTGAACCATACATTTCACAAGACACATCTCACATCATTTTCATAATCTATTTCATAAACCCGCGACATTTCAAAACGTATTTCATAAACGTTTCTCAAATCGTTATAGAACTCATATCATAAACCAAGTTCATAAATTTTATAGCAATACCTTTCCTAAAACATTTCTCAAGCTATTCACAGTTACCAAAATATGGTAAATATCTAAACCCCTCATTGGGTTCACAGTCATATTGAGCACAATTCACCATCCTCTAATACTAGAAATCCAATCCAGAACCCACTCTCATAAACCAAGTAAATAACTTTTTGCAACATAACCATCCGCCATTTCTCATCCATTTGTCAAATCATTCACAAACCTTTCCATAAAATAATACACATACGCAAACTATCACGACACATTTCATAATATGTTTCTCAAACCATTATCAAATAACCGAAAAATAATGAATACTCGATCTCACTTTATGCAACGAAATGCTCCTTTCAATTCAATATGAATATATATACATACTTCAAGGCATGGGTTTTATAAACCCAAAGAAAATATAGCACTACTCACCTTAAACGAGGCTCCCTCGAATCAACAAACTTGTATTCCTATCATATAAGCAAGAAATAATATCAAAACAAAGTAAAATGCTATATTAACTGATGACTCGACTAAACTATACTTAGTCATCGATAAAATGACAGCTATGCGCTAATAAATCGCATATCCGAAGCGATTATTCAAGCCGTCTGCAATGCGGAGCTTGAGCGCGAATCTTCGTCGCGCCGTAACTCTTTCCACCGAACCCTGTTTTAAACATATTTATAGTTAATAGAAAGCCCTTCAAATATATTACAAGAACCCCAACTTGACCATCCTAAAATCAAGCCGAAAGCCAACAAAAAGAAATGGGCACAAAGTTGCTGGACGTGCACTGTTCATCGCCCAGAGGAAACTTCGAAATTTTGTTTCGAGGAAACGATAAACTCAAATCAAGACCCGCAAAATCCTACAACTCCACAACATTATAAACTATCATTTCTATTAAAATACGCTGCTCTACGACTCAAAAGTCGGATTTCGCCGCTCGATTTTCTCAAAATTCCAAATTTGAGCCTTGAACTTGGAAAATATTTCAATTGGAAGAACGAGGGGCGCAAGCGCTTACTGGGCATTGTGTTACGGAGTCGAGTCGGCTTGACGAGCCATCCATGGCATGCACATGCTGACTGTTGAAAAAAGCTTATGAGAATAAATAAACTTGTCTGAGGCGTGCAAGCGCAAGCATTGTCCTTAAGGATAATTCCGCCCTTCATAATGCAAAACTCGATGCGATAGGCTTCTAATGGCTATCCTCCCAAGATACAACATACCTTCTTCTATATTCCGCACTGAATATTGAAAGGAACAAAAACAACATTGTGTATAACCCAACAAGGAAAAGGAAAGGGAGATTTTTTTAAAGAAAAGGATATTATCTCTTTCATTCAGTGTATATATCATGATTGTCTTATGCGATTTTTTTTTTTATATTTAGACAAAATAGAGCCGTTAAAAGAGCCATTGTAAAATAATGGATGATTTATTTGAGAAATAAATTAAATGTTACAAAACAATTGAAAAACCGTTATATGACCGTTAAGAAACCGTTATGTGACCGTTAAAAATAATGATGGTCTTCAATGCGATATAACTTTTATTGAAGCTATTATTGTAAATATTTCAAAATATTATTGAAATATCCAACAATCCCCACATATTTCAAAAGATTTTGAAAAAATAATTAATAATGATATCTTTGGGTTAGTAGAGTGTAATGCATCGGAACTGGTGCTTGTTAGGTTATGAACTAGCCCTAGAAAAAATGAAATATAATTCATGAAATTATTGGTGAAGTTTGAAACTTCTATAAATCAAAAATTTCTTTTGTGAATTATAATTTTCACCAATCACATTGCACCTCCACAAATTTTGCTGTTCAACGCGGTTTTGCGCTAATAGGCCATGGGTGTGCTTAGTTTATTCATAAGTGCTTTAGAGATTTTCGCCAAAAATTTTCATAGGAACGGCTCCACTCCACACTTATATAGGTGTTTCTATCAAGTGTATTATGCATTTTAATACACTACCAATAATGGCTATAGAATTTTATTAAGAGCTTAGTTCAACCTCTTTTTCCTTGCAATTTTGCACTATTCTCATCTTAGGATGAACAATAATTTTTTTTTTTGTGACCTAAGAACCCTGTACACCCGGCAACTAGCGAGTAAACCTAGGGCGACACATAGCGGGAAGACCCACCACCCCCGGCATCCCACTTAAAACCCCAAGCGACCATAAGGGGATTCGAACTCCTCCCCTTTGTGAGGGAGAGAGAACCCAAACCATCACGACCACCAAGGCGGTGGTATGAATAACAATTATTAATAGTGCATCATTAGAACAACAAATGACTTGTTATTACCCATATGAATCTAATTCATGAGATCGCCAATCACATAGGTTGGATTACCATCACTGTTGTTTTTCCTCAATTGGCTTAAGCCCCATTCCCCTTGATGTCTCATAAATTAATTTTCTTTCCACAGGTTTAGTCAAAAGATTGGTCAAATTCACTTCTGACTTTACAAAATCGATTAATATAATTTCATATTTAAGCACCTACTTTATTACATCATGTATCAATTGGATGTGTCTATTTTTACCATTGAAAGTTCTATTCTTTGCAATGGTTATTGTCGCTTGGCAATCATAGTGTATAGACACAAAAGGTGTCGGTTTCATTCCCAAAGGAATATCTGCTAAGAGATTCCTTAACCACTCAGCTTCATTACTAGCCAATTCTAGAACCACAAACTCTAACTCCATGGTGGATTTAGCAAATATTGTTTGTTTGGCTAACTTCCAAGTTACAGCACCTCCACCAAGGGTGAACACATATCCACTAGTGGATTTTGTCTTATCTGAATCCGAAATCCAATTACTATCACTATATCCTTCTAATACAGCGGGAAATCCACTATGTAAAATACCATAATTCATGGTTTCTTTCAAATATTTCATTAATCTGCTCAAAGCAATCCAATGATCATCATTGTGATTTTGTGTATATTTGCTTAGTCTACATACAGCATAAGCTATATCAAGTTGAGTATAATTCATCAAATGCATCAAACTCCCAATAATTTGAGCGTACTTAGACCAAGCCACACCATCCCCTTTATTTTTCACTAATTGGATATTAAAATCATAAGGAGTATCCACAGGTTTGACATCAAAGTGATCATATTTTTTAAGTAACTTCTCTACATAATGCACTTGAGTAATCATTATGCCACTATTACTCTTTACGATTCTAACACCCAAAATAATATTAACTTCCTCTATGTCTTTCATATCGAATTTAGAAGTAAAAAAACATTTTGTTTCATTCACAACATCAATACATGTACCAAAAATAAGCATATCGTTAACATATAAGCTAATAATTATAAATTCACCATCAATAGTTTTTGTGTATACACATTTATCTACTCCAATAGAGAAAAATCCATTATTAACTAGAACGTCATCAAATTCATCATGACATTGCTTTGGCACTTGCTTTAAGCTGTATAAGTATTTAACAAGTTTACAAACTTTGTTTTCTTGGCCAGGAAACATACAACCCTCAGGTTGTACCATGTAAATTTCCTCTTCCAAATCGTCATTTAAAAAAAGATATTTTAATATCCATTTGGTAAACAACAAGTTTGTAAATAGAAGCTAAAACAATTAAAATACGAATTGATGAAATTCTTGTAACTGGAGCAAAAGTGTCAAAATAATCAACATTTTGTTTTTGATTAAAACTTTTGCAACTATTCTTGCTTTATATTTATCAATAGAACCATTCCTTTTAAAAATTCATTTACAACCAATTGTTTTTGCACCGGATGGTAAATCAACTAATTTCCAAGTTTAATTTTGTAAAATAGAATCAATCTCGATTTTTATAGCTTCTTTCCAAAAATTGCTTTCTGTAGAAGATATTGCTTTAAAATAAGTCAATGATCATTATCAATAAAATAAGTACAAAAATAATTTCCAAAAGAATTTTTTTTTTCCTTATTCTTTTGCTCTTTCTCAATTCATCATATGAATTTTTTGAAAAAAAAAAAAAAAAATATGAAGAGGTGCAGGAGAAATAGTATCAATACTTAATGGAAAAATATGCTAAAAAAATTCTGCATTTTTTGTCTCAACTATAATATTATCAAGCACGTCAGTTTTTAATATAAGAAATTTATATGCAGCACTATATTCAGCATAACCAATAAACATGCAATTAGATGATTTAGAACCTATTTTCCTTTTTTTAAAAACTAGGAAGCATAACTTTAGCAAGACACCCTCACACTTTTAAATATTTTAAATTAGGAAGATAACATTTCCATAATTCATAGGGTGTTTTACCCGTTTTCTTATGAGGTATTCTACTTTGGATGTGACATGCAAACAAAATAGCTTTACCCCATAAATTATTTGGAGCATTAGAACTAACAAGCATAGAATTTGCCATCTCTTTCAAAGTCCTATTTTTCCTTTCAGCTATGCCATCAGATTCAGGGGAATAAGGAGGCGTAGTTTCATGTATTGTTCCTTCATTTTTACAAAATTCATTAAGCAATACATATTCTCCACATCTATCTGATCTAATTCTTTTTATCATTTTATTCAGTTGGTTTTCTACCTCAACTTTATACAAAAGGAACACATCAAAAGCTTCATATTTATGCCTAAGCAAATAAACTTTAGTAAATCTAAAATAATCATCAATGAATGTCACGTAATATTGTTTACCTCCTCTAGTCATGGTTTGTTTTAAATCTCCTAGATCAATATGAATTAAACTCAACAAATCAGATTCTCTATTTACAAAAATACAATGCTTTTTTGTTAAGTTTGTTTTGGCACATATTAAAAATTTATTAAAACATGGGTTTTTAATTCCACAAATGAAACCTTGTTTTTGCATTTTATTAATATAAGAAATATTAACATGACCTAATCTACTAGCCATAAATCAATAGATTCAGCCAAGTATGCGAAAGTAGTAGCGTTTTCATTGATAACATTGAAAACATTAAGAACAAAAAGTCCTTTATTACAATTATCCTTTCCCACAAAGACGTTATTTTTTGTCATTACAATCTTCTCAGATTCGAATGACATCTTCACCCCAACATTTCCTAAAAGAGCTACTGATACCAGATTTGCCCTTATATTAGGGACATGTAATACATCATTTAGGGCCAAAGTCTTGCCAGATGTGAGTTTGAGAAGAACTTTTCTTTTCTCGAGAACTTGAGCTATTCTTGAATCACCAAGATAGATAATTTCTTCTCCTTCCCCTACTAGCGTGTAAGAGGAAAAGACATTTTTATTTACACAAATATGTCTCAGTAACACCTGAGTCTACCACCCACTCTTTCACATTAGCCACAATGTTGGCCTGGGAAATAACTACGACAATTATATCATTAGAGTCATCTACTTTAACCAAATTAACTTTTGGTTTAGCAGGATTGTCATTTCCCATTATTCTCTTTCTACAGTGCGCTGCATGATGACCTAGTTTTCCACAAACAAAGCAAGTGCCTTTCTTTTCAAAGGTGGGGTCAGCAACCTTGGGTTTGTAATCAAGTTTTTTGTTATTATACCTATTTTGGCGATGTTGAGATTTGCCTTGCACCAAATTTGCCCCGGTAGCAATTTCCTTAGCTTTGGCAGCTTTGATCTCCTTACGAGTTGCATCATTAACGATAATATGCATGATCAGATTGGCTAGTAACAATTGCTTTTCCTTATGCTTGAATTGTTGCTTGTAGTTATTCCAAGACTCAAGCAACTTTTCAATCAATAGGCCCGCAATAAATTCTTCTTGTAAATTGATATTTTCCGCCTTCAAGTCCTTCACTAGCTTCTGATATTCATTGATCTATGTCTTGATCTCCTTATCATTAGACATTTCCCATTGATAATAATTTCTTATTACAAATTTTTGTCTGCCCACATCTTCGGCAATGTACTTTGCAGTCATGGAGTCCCATATTTGTTTTGCTTCCTTGTACGGACAGTAGACATCAAATAATTCATTAGAAAGACTACCAATAATTGTGTGCCTATATACCTTATTAGTGTGATCCATTGATCTCGCAGCTTGTTATCAGTTGGTTCGGCCTCCGTAAGTGTGAAAGCCATGCCATGCACATCTTAGATAGAGAAAACATTTTCTTGCCACCTTTTGAAATTGTTGCCATTAAAAACTTCGATATTCGATATGTCGATGAATGGTTTGGCATAGGACATATGTGGTAGTGGGTGTAGTGCAACTGGACTAGCGGAGATTGAGGCATCAACAACTGTATCAATTTGAGGCTCCATTGGAATTATCTTTAAGATTGTTGAAAAAAGCTGATGAGAATAAATAAATTTGTATGAGGTGTGTAAGCGCAAGCACTGTCCGTAAGGATAATTTCACCCCTCGGAGTGCGAAACACGGTGCGATAGGTTTCTGATGGCTATTCTCCCAAAATACAACATATTTTCTTCTATATTTTGCACTGAATATTGGAAGAAACAGAAACAACGTTGTGTATAATCCAGTAAGGAAAAGAAAATGAAATATTTTTTAAGGAAATGATATTCTCTCTTTCATTCAGTGTATATATCAAGATTGTCTTAAGAAATTTTATTTTTATATTCAAACAAAATAGAGCCATTAAGAGAGTTGTTGTAAAATAATGGAGGATTTATTTGAGAAATAAATTAAACGTTACAAAGTGATTGAAAAGCCGTTATATGACTGTTAAGAAACCGTTATGTGACTGTTAAAAATAATGATGATCTTCAATACGGTCATAACTTCTAGCAAAGCTATTTATTGTAAATATTTCAAAATATTATTGAAATATCCAACAATGACCCCTAGTTCTTCTTCCTTTTTCTTCTTTTTCTTCCTCTTCTTCTTTTTCCTCTCTCTCTCTCTCTCTCTCTCTCTCCTTTTCTCTTGTCTCTTGTCCACGTGCTCTATGGTTCCTTTTTCCTTTTTATAACACTTCTTTTTCTTTTTCTTTATTCCCTCCTTTTTACTTTTCAAATCTATCTTTTACTATTAGACCGCACCACCATGTTGGTACTACATTCTACAATGACATGCACGCCATTCACGTTTCGGTTACTCGGTTTATCTCTACTCTTGCACTCAATAAATTGAGGCAGTGAGCACAAACAAAGCAAAGAGAGATCAGCAAATTAAAGTTCTAGAATAGCTGCAAAAGAAGAGGAAGCATATCTAAGGGTGATCTATCCATGACCGGGATGAAGCTTGGGTGAATAGTGCAAAACGAAGGCCCGGCTCCAAGTTCATCTTGATTCTTTGTATTGTAATATAATTTAGAGATCATCATCATCATCATCTCCTCCTTTTGATATCAACGGTATGCTTTATCTCTACTTCTTCTTAATCTTTTCTCATTTCTATCTAACTAATAAGCCAAAGTTGTGACTATGTATTAGTTTAACCCATATTTTTTTATTGAAACCCAAAGATTCACAAGTCAATTCGATTAGGTAGGCGAGGTAGCTGTGTAAGTCAAGATGGTGGGAGAGGAACCGAGTCCGAGAAACTTTGTCAAGGATGGCAAGGTTTTCCCGAGAGAGCTCATGAGGACGGATTGGTCCATAGATTGTTGAGAGATATTGATGAGGTAGTAGCATCTTCTTCCATGGCTTGCAATTTACCACGTCGTACATGTTAGCATTTGAAAAGGGTTGATATCATGAAAAATCCCAAACTAATATATATGTGACAAATTTATTTCACACTAATTTTTTGAATACCCAAAACCTCAAATTCCTAAACCTGTGATAAGTTTACTCTCCGCTATTCCATTAAATTTTACCATCAAATTGCTAAGTTTGATAACATGTGGCAGTTGACAAGCGTACCAATTTAGGGTTTTGCCCTTCGTTTGTCATAAGTGTATTAGTTTATAGTTTTCATGGTATTAATCCAATTTAATAAAAATTAATGGAAGGTGAATTTGTCATAAATATACAAGTTTGGAATTTTTTGTAGTAAAAAAATTAGTTTATGATAAAAATTTTATAGATGTACTAATTTGGATTTTTTTTAATGATATTAACCCTCTAAAAAAGTCAGTAGAAATGCATTTATTGAATAATATCATGTAAATTTTAAGTCGGACATAAGCCACGAGAGTATCTTATAATTAATGATTTTGAAAAGTTTTGACACAAAGCAACGTTCAGAAAATTTTAATGCTAAACTGGATGTCAGATCATAGTATGAGTAATTGTATTTTGTGGACTAAAACCTAGTTAGGTGTTTCTGATCACACTACAGTCATTTTCTTAGGAAGTAATATATTTTGCTCTTTGAATCATCAGAATTCGAATTTCATGGTTCAGAATTTATTGACGATTTTATTTTTCAACTGTCCTCCTTATCTTGCTATGGCCACAAACTAGTCCTCCTTTTCTTTACATTATATAAGCTATTTTTACTCCATATACGACTAAATCCACCTAAATTGCCCTCAATTATTTAATTTCAATTTAAAATGATGCTCCAAATTTATTTATTTATCCTTCCATCTTATTTTAGCTTTTCTATTTATGTTGGATCTAGTTGATATAATTAAAAATATTACATGTTTTTTTTTTTTTATTGTTGGTTTGCCATGAATATTAAATGAATTATGTCTTTCTCCTATTAAATTTTACTTTAGCTAGAATTAGGTTTGTCAAAGAGAGAAATTTCTATACGATGTTGAGAAAATTTATGAATTGATTTTTTTTTTTGTCAATAAAATTTATGAATTGATCGTTAAGTAGAATATACAAAATTTTGGCACAAACCCGCTTTTTAACACGGTATTATGTTTATAAAATTCCTATTTTTGTTATGTATATCTTTTTCACTGGTTGTCTTTTACATAGTTATACGTTTAATAGATTGATTGGACGAAAAAGAAGAAAACGCCATCAAAGGTTTTTAAAGACAAAATCACAGTTCCGTTCCACAATGTGAAACTAGAAAGATGGTAACAAAATTAAAACAAAGCTTTGCACCAAATAATAATCTCTTTTAAACTATCGGTGAATTATTATTCATTTTGGATTAACAAAAGTTAATATCAGTCATGGAGTGTCTACCGGAAAATATCAAAATACCTCAATGTCCATAACTTTTTCATACCGATGATTTTTGGGTTTTGAATAATCCTAGAACATCTTACATGGAAGAAAACACATTGTTATATAGAAAATAGATAGACTAGAAATAATTTTTAGACAATGAAATCAAAATTAGAATTAGGAGGGACAAGGAATAGATAAGTTAATATAAGAGCAATGATGAGGAAGAGATCAGCTTTTATTTTCTAAATAGCAATAAGTTTAAATACAGAAAACTGTAAAGGGAAATAACTAAGTTAAAGGAAACCGTGCGAATATGAAAACCGATAAGACCAATCTTGTCCATCTAGTAAGAGAGGAGGGATTTAAGTAGAGATGAAAATAGCACCTTCCTCCAATCTTATCCTTCTTTGTCCCAAAGAAGTATTTGAGAAGACAGCTACCAACATATGT
This sequence comes from Eucalyptus grandis, assembly GCF_016545825.1. NCBI lineage: Eukaryota > Viridiplantae > Streptophyta > Magnoliopsida > Myrtales > Myrtaceae > Eucalyptus > Eucalyptus grandis. The sequence continues at coordinate 35,451,425 of NC_052613.1, forward strand.
CCAGTAGGGGTGTGCAAAATACCCGGGAACCGCCCGGACCGCCCGGAACCGGACGGAACCGCCCGGAACCGGTGGTTCTCGAGGGAACCGGTCCCGGTTCCCGATTCCAATTTTTGGAAACCGGTGGGAACCGGTCGGTTCCCGGTTCCATGGTGGATCCACCCGCCCGCCCACCGGACAGACCGGCACTTTTTAATATTAAAAAATAAATAAATAAAAAAAAAGAAACCCTAAGTTCGCGTCGTCTTTGACTCTCTTCCTCTACGGTTTCATCATCTTCGATTCTCTCTCTCTCTCTCTCTTCCTCAATCTCTTCTCTTCGTCTTCGATTCCTCCCCTTGCGTCGACGCGCCACCGCCGCTCCTCCTCCCCCCTGTCCACCCCCTTGAGCCGGTCGCCACCCGCCACGGCCCGCTGCTCCTCCGCCTCTGTTGACTGCCCCCTCGCTGTTGTCGCCCCCTCGCTCGGTCTCTTCCTCTTCGATTCCTCCCCGAGCGTCGATGTCGCCGCCGCCACCACTGCTCCTCCTCCGCCCATTGTTCGCCCCCTCGCGCCGGTCGCCACTCACCACAGCCGCTCTCCTCTACCTTTGCTGTCCGCCCCCTCGCTCAATCTCTTTGTCTTCGATTCCTCCCCGAGCGTCAACGCCGCCGCCACTGCTCCTTCGCTGCCACTGCTCCTCGCCACCGTTGCTCCTCCTCCGCCGCTGTTCGCCCCTCGCGCCGATCGCCACCCGCCACAACCGCTGCTCCTCTGCCTCTGCTGTTCGCCCCTCACTCGGTCTCTTTGTCTTGATTCCTCCCGAGCGTCGACACCGCTGCCGCTGCTCCTCCGCCGCCCGCCCGCATTCGCCCCCTCGCGCCGGTCGCCACCCGCCACAGCTGTCGACCATTGCTCCTCTGCCTTTGCTGTCCGTCCCCTCGCTCGGTCTGTCTTCGATTCCTCCCCGAGCGTCGCGCCGCCGCCGCGCTGCTCCTCCGCTGCCCCCCTTTGCTCCTCCGCTGCCAATATCGGTTCCATGGATCCACACAGGGAACCCGGACCGGTTTTCGGCGGTCCGGTTCCCCGGTGGATCCATGCAACGAACGGATGGATCCCGGTTCCAATTTTGGAACCGGTCCTTAGCGGCGGTTCCGGTTCTAGTCGGGAACCGCCCGCCCGGACCATGCACACCCCTAATGTCCAGATAGAACTCAATGCTATTGTAATAGCAATCGGTGAAACTTTTCGCTCACAACCATTTTTTTTTCCTAGTAATAATAAATAAATAAATAAATAAAAGAAACAACAATATTTTTCCCAAACATTGCATGATAGTCTAGTTTTATTACAGTACGTCGTCCGACCTTTCGCTCACCCCTCTCCCTTCTCTTCCAGGACTTGAGAGATCAGCTTTGCCTCCATTTTCCACTCAAACGCACACTTTGGTTCACAACCATCTGCATTGCGGTTCAATCCTCCTTGGGGAGATGGCAGCGGCCATTGGAGAGATGCTTCTCAGCACCTTCCTCGAGGTGCTCTTCGACAAGTTAACCTCAGGCGAGCTGCTTAGCCTCATGCGGCGTGAGGGACTCCGCACCCTACTGAAGAAATGGGAGAAGGAGCTCCGGCGAATAAACTGCGCTCTGGAAGACGCAGAGGAAAAGCAGTTGACTGGTGATGCTGGAGTCAAGTTGTGGCTCGAGGACCTCCGGAACTTGGCCTACGACATCGAGGACTTGCTCTACGACTTTGATGCTCAAGCCAGGAAAAAGAAGCAGAAGGCGGATTCCAGGAGGGTGAGCAAGACACTTCTGGTCGTGCCGAGCTGCTTCAGTCCCAGAGAGTTCGTGCGTGACCAGAAAATGAGGTCCAAAATAGAGGATATCGACAGTCGACTGCAGGAGATTATCAAGCAGAAACATAGCCTGAGCCTGAGGGAGAACGACGCCAACCAGCTGGCGTCCAACCGAGTCCAGCGGCGGCGTCTCACCACCCATATCCCAGAGTCTTGTTTTGTAGGTAGGGAGAAGGAACAGATGGAGGTCCTTCGATTGTTGATTGGAGAAGAAGAAGGCATCAACAACATAAGTGCGATCCCGAAAATGATTCCCATAATAGGGATGGGAGGGGTCGGTAAGACCGCTCTAGCTCGGCAAGTCTATTGCGACAATAGAGTCGCCGGCTATTTCGATGTCAAAGCATGGGCTTGTGCGTCCGATGACTTCGACATGGCTGCTATTACAAAGAGGATTTTGGAGAATATCACTGGTTTGTCTGGCGAAGGCAACGACCTAGACCGGCTCCAGGAGAAGTTGTGGAAAAGTCTGTCTAGGAAGAAGTTTCTTATCGTTTTGGACGATGTTTGGACTGAGAAGTACGGAGAGTGGACTGATTTCCTGAAGCCTTTCCAAGCCGGAGCTGAAGGGAGCGTGATCGTCCTTACAGCTCGTAACCTCAGTGTTGCTTCAATGGCCGGTGCTCCGGCATACCATCTGAAGGAGCTGCCTGAAGATGCTTGCTTGACTTTACTGGCCTATCACGCTCTTGGCGCCAAAAATTTCGACCACCACACCCCTCTTAAATCATTCGGTGAGAAAATAGTGATGAAGTGCAAAGGCTTGCCGTTGGCTGTGAAGATGTTGGGCGGACTACTACGTACCCACGTCGATCCCCAGCAGTGGGAAGCTATATCCAAAAGCCGAATTTGGGATCAACCAGAAGCGAGAAACGAGATCCTTCCCTCGTTGAAACTCAGCTATCACCATCTCCCCCCTCATCTAAAGTGATGTTTTGCTTACTGCGCGATCTTTCCCAAGGATTACGAAATAGAAAGGGATGAGTTGATCCATTGGTGGATGGCGGAGGGCTTGGTACACAGAAACGAAGGAGAGAACCTCTGGAAGACAGGTCTTAATTATTTCAAGGAGTTAGTATCGAGATCTTTTTTTCAAGAATCAAGCAGCAACAGTTTGTGGTTCTCGATGCATGATCTTCTGAATGACCTCGCAAAGTCAGTTACTGGCCCGACGCACTTTAGCTCACGGGGGTTTGACTCAGAGAGCAATGAGAGTAATGCATCTTCAGCTCATCATGCATCCTTCATTTCGAGCTACGGAATTGCATCCGAAAGATTTACGATGTATCACAGAATGAAGCGACTAAGAAGCTTCATCTCATTGCCACCGCGACCCAGGAAGTTCGCGATGTTGCATTTGTCCCAAAGCGTGCTAGGTGACTTGCTGTCAGACTTGAAGTATTTGAGGGTGTTTTCGTTGAGTCATTATTGCATCAACGCGATACCAGACTGTGTAGGTAAATTGAGGCATCTGCACTATCTTAATTTATCTTACACTGAGATTGAAAGGCTTCCTGAATCCATCGGTGGGCTGTTCAACCTAGAGGCTTTGATATTACGGGGTTGCCCATACCTTGCTGGATTGCCTCAACGTGTTGAGAAGCTGATTAATTTACGATTTCTCGACATTCGAGAAACCCGGAGCCTACAAACCATGCCACGACGTATAGGTAACTTGGTGAATCTTGAGATTTTGTCCAAGTTTATTGTGGGAACAGAGAACGGGCGGAGGTTAAAGGAGTTAAAACACCTTGAGCAACTTAGAGGGGAACTGTTAATCTCTGATTTGCATAGGGTAAAAGACGCTGGAGATGCTAGGGATGCTAATCTACAAATGAAGCGTGGAATTGACCGGTTAATCATGAAATGGAGCGAACCCCTTGTAGATTCGCGGAAGGCAGAGCTTGAAATGAAGGTCGTTGACTTTCTTCAGCCTCATAAAGACCTTCAAGATCTCACAATCTCCCACTACAGCGGCATTGATTTCCCTTTCTGGTTGGGAAATCCATCGCATCTCAACATGGTCTCTTTGCGCTTGTGTGGCTGTCGTAACGTCGGCTCATTACCATCACTTGGGCTGCTATCCTCCCTGAAAGAACTGCACATCGAAGGTCTGGATGCTGTGTGCTCGGTGGGCTCCGAATTTTACGAAACTATAGAGCCTTTTCCATCATTAACAACTTTGGAGTTCAAGGATATGCCATTCTGGCAGGACTGGACTCATGTTAATGGTGCCGAAGATACAGAAGTGCCGTTCCCTTGTCTTCAGTATCTAATGGTCCGCAATTGTCCCTTGTTGAAGGGACGATTGCCAGAAAAAATAGATGCCCTTGTGAGGCTTGATATCGATTCATGTCTCTCCGCAAGCTATACTTCAGAGGCTGTAACGAGGTGACTTTTAAGAGCTTGGTTAACATGACTTCTCTCACCACTCTTGCTGTTGAAAATGTCGAGGGGCTCGCTTGCTTTCCTCTTGGGTACACGAGCTCCTTGACCAAGTTAGAAAGTTAGAGGTAAGAAGATGCAAAACCTGATACACTTGTGGCAGGACACAGATTATGCTCAGAATCTTGCTTGCCTGAAGAGCCTGGATGTCACAAGTTGCCCTCAGTTCGTATCTTTTATAGCTGGAGAAAGTGATAAAGAGTTGCCTAGCCGCCTTGAAGCTATGAAATTGAGCGATTGTTCAAACCTAGAGAAACTTCCAAACAAGATGCACAATCTGGCCTCTCTTCGTAGCTTGATCGTTCTTAACTGTCAAAACTCCGGTCCTTTCCAGAGACCGGTTTGCCAGCATCTATGACATCATTGACCGTTGAAAACTGCCAAAATCTCCAGCATTTGCCCATAGGCACTAAGATTGGCAATGAGACGTCTCATCTGAGAGAATTGAGAATCTACGGATGTGATTTGCTGCCCGCATCACCTCTCAAGAAAATACTCTACTCGTTTCAGATAATTAGTAAGCAAATCTATTAAGCAAGTTTGATATTGGAGCATGATCAGACAGATTTGGTTTGTTACCAGGAAGCATAGATTAAAAGAAAGGAACTCGAGTTACCAGTAAGCATGATCTCCTCGACTCCGGCGTGGGCAGCATCGCGGGCGACAGCGTCGATGGTTCAGAGAGAGAAAGGGCCAAAAAGAAGAAGAAGAAGAAGAAGAAGAAGAAGAGCGAGCTCTGCAGATTGAGAGATCGGAGCTCGAAGAGAACGCGGGCGGGGAAGTGGAAGCTGAGAGTAACCATCAGAGCGCAGAGTTATCGGGCAATGCCCCGCGACGCAGGCGATTCCCGCCATTTCTGGTCCGGAGGTTGAAGATGAAAACGACTATGAAGATGGGCTTCCAAAGATTCAATAACGAAGACAGATATAATGAGCCGAAGGAACTGTGTTAGGAATGGGCCTGACTCATATGAGCCCAAAGAAGGTTGACCTCCCGGGAGTCAACGTGGGGCCCATCTGCATTTCGTGATAGTTTGGGCTCATGACTAGGCCCAAAGAAGATTGACCTCTCTTCTTCTGATCAATCCGGCTGGCGCAACTAACCAGTCCATGAGTTTGTATTTTGCCCTTTTTTGGGTGGATTTAATCATTTGAAGGCATGTGCGCTAAAATCTAAATATAATGGAGTCATGGGAATTTATCCAACTCTAATTATTATGCAAAATTCAAATCTTCAAAAATACTAGCGTGGTTTAAAGAAACTTAAGATTCATAACTGCAGGGGAGTGAAGTCACTGGCGGAGATAGTTTCAGATTCGGGCCACCAACACCACGGTCCACGTCCAGTGGCTTGAAGATGTAAGAATTTTCTATTGTGAGCAATTGGGAAGCTTGGCCCGGAGCCTGCACAAGCTCTCCCACCTCACTCGCTTGACGATATTTGGGTGCGCCGCTCTGGAGCTGGAGCACTTCCCTCCACTTCCTGCCAGCATATCCGAGTTCAGCCTCTGGAGTTGCCCGAATGTAAAGTCTCTACCTGATAAATTACATCACCTCACATCCCTCCGGAGCCTATATATTGTCGATTGCGAGAACATCAAATGCTTTCCTGAGGGAGGGTTGCCTCCCAATATAGAGACCTTCGAGGTGAGGGTCTGCGTGAACATGGAGCAGCATGTGGGAGAGTGGAGCTTGCACACACTCGCGTCGCTCCAATCTTTATGGATCGACGGGAGTGTTGGCGGACTTGGAGATATGGTGTGCTTTCCTCCAGACAGCGACGGCAACGACCATGATATCCTCCCTTCCTCTCTCACCTATCTTAATCTCTCCGACATGAGGAACCTAGAGAGTCTATCAAGTGGCCTCCCTTGCTCTCTCCAGCGCTTATACACTCGTGGATGCTGGAAGCTGAGGTGCTTTCCCAAGGCCGGCCTTCCTTCCTCGCTTGAGCATTTGTCCATCGGAGACTGCAAACTTCTCGAAGAGCGATGCTCAAAGCACGCCGGCGACTACTGGCACCTCATCAAAGAAATCCCGACCATCTACATTAATAATGATCTGATCTCATGAAGCCAATGTGGTGATGGTTTTCTCTGTCATAGATGCTGGCATATGCCATCTCTTAAGACTCAACCACACATGGAAACACTTCATACAAACCCATAACAGAGAAAACCTTCACTCAAGACTCAACCACACATGGAAACATTTCAAGTCCCCGACCAACAGGTCGTACCTCTCCCTCTTGGTCAAGTTCCAGACGCTCTTCTTCGCTTCCAGCACCACCAGATCGTACCCGAACGTGTGGTTGGTGCACAGGCTCGACGCTTCCGGCCTTGAACCTCACGATCGCCGACGTCGTGGTCTCCCGGAGTATCTTCATCGACCCCCCCGGGATCATGTCGATGGGGTTCAGCTCCCGCCGCTTCACCAGGCAACAGATCGCAGAGGAGGCGGATTCGTCCGGCTCCGAGGCCGGCGCGCCGATCTTGGGCGTCTCGACGAGGGCCCGGTCGAGGAACTCCTGGATGTCGTCTCTCCAGGGCCGGTCGCCGTTGGCGGGGCAGGGGGACTTGAAGGGGGTGTCCAGCCAGGCGCGGAGGATCTCCACGGCGGGCTCAGGAGGCGTGGAGATGGCGGAGACGGAGAGGATGTTGGAGTTGTTGATGGACCAGGCGTTGTGGCGTCGGCCACGGAGAGGCAGGTCGCCGCGAAGGCGCCGGGGAACTTGTTTGGCGAACATGGAGACGCCGCAGCTGGTGCCGCAGGCGACGAGGCAACGGGTCTCGGATCCCCCGGAGGAGGAGACGCGGCGGCCGACGATGGAACTGCAGAGGTACGGTCAGGCAAGATGAAACAGTTTCTGATGGCATTTTCTAGAGTTTTCTATGTAGAGATGACCATGGTTTCAAACTAGATCCGAGAATTGGAGATGCGTACCAATAGAATTCGGTCCGGCCCAATTTCAGGTTTCTGAATATACGGTAAGTTTCATGTCTTAAAAATTTCAATGAGTAAGAGATGGAACCTGGATTCTAGAACGGTCTCTACATTTTTCTTAGTCTATATTTTTGAGTTATCTAACATGAAATTATTAGTTTGAGCTTCTATGACTGAGGCTTTAGTTTTGTTAAAGTTTCATATTTTTTATGTTTGTAAAGATTAGTTGTGATGATGATTCATTGCAATTATTTAATTAAAAATATAAGTGAAATTTGAATAAACCTTAAAACTGACTTTAAAATCTATAATATTTTAATAACCAAATTTGATGAGTATGTTTCAGATGGAATATGGATTGATCTTGCACTATGCACCCCTAGGTTTTTAGAAGAGAGAGAGAGAGAGAGAGAGAGAGAGAGAGAGAGAGTTGGACAGACAAAAATAAATTAATTAATGGTTACATTTTAAGTTTTTTATGATTAAAGTAAAGCAACCATCAAAGGATGCCAAGAAATAACAAACTTATTTTCTAAGTTCTCAGTAAACTTCATGTAAAATGGTTCTCCATTCTATTTGAGCTTACGTGTGGAAAAGGAGTCTAAGAAAATGATTTTAGTGTTCCCACATCATAAAACCTTTTTAAAGTCTAACCCTAAATGATATACTGATAGATGGAAAAGATCACATGAATATAAATATAACTTTACTAATAAGGAAATGGATAACACAAACTCTACTATTATATTAGAAAATCTAACTCAAAAGCTTAAACTGATATATGAAAAGAGACCACATAAATTTAAAGAGTATTGAAGACCCGTTGTCAAGCAAAGTGGGACAATACTTCAACAATTGGTTGGGTCAACTTATCTCAAATTTTAACGTTAACGTGAGCCTTAACACAAACAAAAAAAAAAACACAATCACTGAGGTGAATGAATTGTAATTAGGATCTTACCGATTGAACATCTTGAAGCAATTATTAAACCATCAAATACTTTAAAATCGACACGAGAAACTAACAATCAATACATCGTTTTATTGGCACAGATATGTCAATTGCATCGTTAAGCAATTTTCCATGGTTAGCAATCAAAATGACTACTTTGTAACAATCTCGAATTTTATTTTATTTTTGCGTGCTTCAAGAATGACCCCTGGCTTGAAAAGTACTAACAATATAAACCTGTAGTAGACTGACATAGATTGGGAAAATGTGAGAGAAGTGAAATAGAATCAATACAATGCAAGAAAACGTCTTCGTTTTGATTTGTGTTTAACTTCCACTTCTCTCGCACTTCATTGTACCGACCGTGCGTGTCCGTGTCTGTTACCATTTCCGTTGTCGTCAACTGTCGAAAGCTTGAGCTGCTTTCAGCATCATCCGACCTTCGACTCCCCGCTCATTATCGCCATGCATTGCCTATGCATGTTCGCTTCTTGAAAGTGCCTACAATTTTTCATCAACTCCTCGTTGTTGGAGAAGTGGGTTTATGCACATTTCTCTCTATCGACTCGATGATTGTCTGCTGATACTTTTAGATTTGCAATTTTCGGGAAAAAGGGTGTTTTTTCATTGCGTGATCTAGGCGTTCTTGAGCTTCAAAGATTTCGGGTTATGTCAACTTTTCATGGTGGCTTTTTGGCGGACCCTTTAGCTTTAGTTCTCACCGGGTCTTTCGCTTGGCTAGCTGGCGGCCTTACTCCAGTTAAACTTAGAAGCGCTTTTGGAGCTAAAGAAAGGGATCCAAAGGGGCCGCTCTGGGCAAGTTCTTGATGTAGAAAATTTATTCACATAAATTTCTAAATAATAAAAAAAAAAACGGATCCATATATGATTGTAAAACACCAAGATCAATAAATACAGCGAATTAAAGCGTACTGTTTGAGCCATTGCTTTACTTGAAAAAAAAAAAAAGTAAATCACTCGATAATCGGGGATCTATTGGAATGCGGATCTTCCTCTCTATGACCTATTTCGATATAGCTTTCAATGGGATTAAAGAATCGATAGGTATAACCTACCCTTTTATAGGCTAGAAATGGGACCTGTAAGAAACCTGTCAACAAATGTCAACCCACAGGCCTTCCCATTACGGGCCGGTCAAACACACCGCTTGCCTACACTTTCTTTGCTCAACTAGGCCCGTTATCAATAGATGCCAATACACAATTCAATCAGATCACTTTAGGGTTCAACAAATATTGGAATATCCATTAACCCGATTATTTAAAATAGAAAATCAATTAATTAATGTAAGCCCATATTATAGAAAATTTCCAACATTCTCCTATTTGGGCTACATTAATTAACTTATTTTATTTTGAAAAATATTTTATATTGAAAACGACACTATCGGGTTAATAACTAAAAATTTTGTTTTATGTGGCCACAACTTTAAAAAATAATATTCCAATAATGGCATCTCAAAACCAATCCAATTTTATATAACCTGACTATGGAGATCAATATGTTAAGAAAATACCACAACACATGATCTTCCATAATCACATGATAAGCATTATATTTTCATGAATCATGGGCCTAGTAGTGTAGTAAGAAATAGTGCCAACATGTACACTATTTCTTATCGGTCCTCAATACAATTTCTCAACGACATGAAACTGCATTAACGCAATTTCTAAACAACATGCGATTTCTAAACAACATGAAATTGCATAATTATGTCACAATCCAACATGAGATCCCATAATCAGTGATATCCAGTCATCTTCAAACTATTTGTTTAAAGATACTGTTCTATACTTCCATTTCTCAGTCGATAGGAGAAATGATAACAATAGAATCAACAGTGATGATCATAAAAAATAAATGCTTTAATAAAGAGCGTAAAAGCATTATCAGTTTGCATATAACTACAATATCCAGAAAGACAAATTATATAACTCCCACTAACAAAAGAAATCAAAAGATTCTAAAACACCCATATTTTTTACATGTTCTTTAAACAAAATAAATCATAAGTCTTTGTTAGAGGATCAACAAACATGGACTCAATTCTAATATTTTCAATCACAATGTCTCCTTTTTTGACCAAGTCCTTAACGGTATAATATTTGATCTAATTAACATTTCAACCGTGGCATTGTTGTTATTTATAGCAAAAGTAACTGTTTGTCACACATAATACAATAAAATCAATTATGGGCAATAAGTATTTCAACAAAAATAATTAGTACATTATAAACTCCCATTTGGGCAGAGTGTATAATGCACCATTATTTTCAGTAACATGAAGTTTGTAAAGCAACAATAAGGAGAATTACATATAATTGTTAATGATCCATCCCCTTTGGACAGACAAATCATTTAAATTATACATCTCCATGATATCAATATATAGAGACGATAAAAGAGAATTACATATAATCTTCAAGGATCAATCCCCTTTGGGCAGACAAATCCTTTAAATTATATATATCCATTATCTCAACATAGAGGGGAATTACACATAACTCTAAAAAATTTATCCCATTTAAGCAGATAAACCTTTTGAGTCACACATCCCCATCATTCATCTCTAATATATCAATATAGAAGGGAATTATATATAACTTTCAAAAATTTATTCCCTTTGGGCAGATAAATCTTTTTGAGTCATACATCCCCATCTTTTAATTTTGGAATTTATCGTCATGTAATTTTCAAATTAATATACACAATGACCCCCTTTGGGCATGTAATTGTATATACTAATTTTTATCAATAAGGAACTTCAACAATTTACAAACTTTAACAATTTGTAAATAATGTTCCATTTAATCAATGCCCAAAACTTCATCAAACAATATGAAGCACTTTACGACATGTGCTTCCCAAAATCATATTGCATTTATCAAGCAACAATTTTTGCCAATTTTTTTTTTAAATGGGGGGGTCAGAAACACTGTTTTAGTCCAAATCACTGAATTAACCCAACAAAAGAAAGGATTAGTGCATCTAGCACTTCAGTCAGCATGTTTCGTATTTAAGTTTAAATTACTTGTGCACCAAATATCAAACAAAGACACCCAGACATGAACTACAATCTTTACAAGAAATAGAATGGCACCCAAGCTGCGTACTGGACCTCAACTAAAACAGAATGAAGAACACTCTAAGCAAGCACTATAACCAATTACTTCAGACAGGGAAAACAACCCACCATTCTGTCACCTTTAGTCAATAGGTTCTCATGTTTAAATTAATAAATAAAAGCGGCTCAAAAAAAATTAATAAATAAAAGTCCCACTAGCAATCTTAAGCACTCATGTCAAATCCCAAGTACATATAAGCAAGAGACCAAAACAAAACAATAAATAGAAAAGTGAACGCTGATTCTGCAACAAGAATTGCAATATGTTATGAAAGAAAGCATCACTTCCACAAATTTTGGGCCCGAGATCCTAACTACCCATAGGCTAAGCTCTCCGACGATGGGCGATGGGAAGCAAGAAAAGTGCCATATATTTCTTAAATTAGTAACATACAAAAAAATCAGAACAAAGGCACGAAACTCAGCACTAAGGACAGAAGAGAGAGACATCAACAACCAACCAACGATACAAAAATCACTCCCATAGATGATGATCCCGCACAACACGTACGTGATGCAAGTTCAAGATCATTCTCTAACTTCCCACAGACAACACATATTAGCAAAGTATTTGAATGAATAGATTTCTATGTTATAGTTAGTGGGCAGTAATTTTTAGCATGAAATAGTTATTCTCCTTATTACTAAAACTAGCTGGAAAATCACCACAAAGACCAAGAGAATCACCAACTTATGCGAATATTACCATCCAAGAACCCTCACTGGATAAGATAGTAGAACGCTTCACATAATTGAGCACTTACAACAAAATAAGTGCCAGTAATAGTAAATGCTAAATTTCTGGACAAAAGAAAGGCACATACACTAATTTCCATGACTAGTTTACCAACAATGAACAAATGAATTGTTACGATTTCTATTTTCTTTCAGGGTAAACAACCATCAATTAGAAAATCGATTTTACTTTTCCCTTCTTACTTTTCTTGTAGAGTTTGAAACTAGACTTTGATTCACAGTCAAATACCTGAAACCCCTTTAAACTGGACTTTATGCGGGCATGATTATTAAGCACACTTAGCACACAGCTGTTGTGGGGTCTAGCCCACACCCAACCCTTCTTCTTCTTCTTCTTCTTCTTCTTCTTCTTCTTCTTTTGTTATTTTTTTAATTTTATTTTAAATTATTCTTGGTTTTGGGCGTGAGCCCAGAACTAACATTAAAATCAAGGTTCTGGGCTGCCCAGAACCTGAAACATAAAAAAGAAAAAGAATGGATTTCATCACAAATCGAACGAGCGTGCTGCAACATCATAACCAGATGATTAACATATAAGTGGAGATCTTAAAGCTCCATATATCAGTAAGACCTGCTTGCGCAAGAACACTGTGAGCTTGTAGAGAAAAGCACGTCATGTAATTTCAACAACAAAACTTTTTCTATTTGAAGCAAGTAATCAAAATTGAGACATGCAACGTAGGATGAAAAACACAAAAACAAAATATAAACCAGAATGAAAGTCAATTCTTTACTTATGTCACACTGAAACATTGACATGGAACTTATGGCCATGGCATTATTTGACGGAGATCATTCGTCAGTAACATCCACCAGTAAATGCGTCGGAGGAACGAGAACAGAAGCATCGAACCCTCGGATTACCAAAAAAAAGGATCGCGAAAAGAGGCAAACACAGCAAGATCTAATGAACTCCGCAACCAATCTGACTATTCCAGCCATCGCCGACCCAGCACGCGACATACCCTCGAGACCCTTCACTACGAATCGACGACATGTTCATTTAACCCCAAGAATCAAGAGGACATGATCGGATCTAAGCCTTCTATGGCCGAAATTCAGTTTTCTTAAATTTAAGCCCTAAAAAATTAAATTTAATACAACAAAAGGATGCTAAAACATATAGATAACAATACCCATACAACGATTTGCAACGAACATCAATCATAATCATTCTAGCACTTTTTTTTTGTATAAACCCTAGAATTTCAAATTTAAAATTCTCTCTCAATTCTTAACGAAATTATGCAAATTATATATGGTTGGAAAGATTTCAACATGTAGAACAAAAGCCTATGGTTTCAGGATCAATCGAGCAAAAAAAATTCACACGAAAAAATAATGTCCATATTCGGCTCAAAGAGGAAAATTTCGAATTTTTACATGAAAAAAAAATTTGGGTTCTACAATCATATATGACCATGCTCTGATACCACATGTAGAAAATTTATTCACATAAATTTCTAATTAATAAAAAAGAAACGGATCTATATATGATTGTAAAACACCAAAATCAATAAATACAATAGAATTAAAGCGTGCATGTTTGAGCCATTGCTTCACTTGAAGAAAAGTAGACCACTCTAATAATTAGGGATCTATTGGAATGCCAGATCTTCCTCTCTATGATCTATTTCGATATAGCAGCTTTCAATGGGATTAAAACAACTAATAGGTATAACCTACCATTTTATAGGCTAGAGAGGAACTTAGCAACCCTAATCAACAAATGCCCAGGCCCTTCCATTACGGGCTTCGGTCAAACACAATTGCCTACACTTTGCTGCTCAACTAGGCCCGTTATCAATAGATGCCAATACACAATTCAATCGAGATCACTTTAGGGTTCAACAAATATTGGAATATCCATTAACCCGATTATTTAAAATAGAAAATCAATTAATTAATGTAAGCCCATATTATAGGAAATTTCCAACACTTGATTCATATAAAATTCCAAGTCCTTGGCCTCGATGGGTGTCCCCATAATGGCACTGTGGCACGTTTAGTGAAGGTTATGTCACAAACGCTTTCCCTTGACAATGTGTGCCTGATTGGGAAATTCAGCTTTGTTGCTGTTTCTGGTGTCATCATGCTTCAGAACTTGTCAGTATCTAAAAGCCAATTGACATGGATCGTCTCAGAGGTTAGCTCAGACTTAGATCAATTGAAATAGTTAGATTTGCACAGTAATGGATTTGCTGGTGTTAAAAAAATTTTGGATGTGCGCATTGCGTGCATGGTTTTGATATTAGTTATAGTTTTTGGTTAGTGATGTTGTGTGCAAGTGTATGATATATTTTGTAGAGGATAGACAAGGGATCAACTAGGATAATTGAAGGACAAAGAACATGGGATATGGGAAATAGTTTCATTAGTTGGATAAAATAATTTTACAATAGTTGAAGGAAGTGTTGGTAAGGGAGCTACATGATGTGGTTTTTATGGTTAGCTCCCACACAAAACATGGAGCACTTGCTCCTTTATATAGCTACCAAAGTCGGTGGAGGAAGTCTCTAGACTTCTCTACAAATAGCTACTATTATTTTATAGTAACATAAGATGAAACTTCTAGAACACATAAGAGATGGCAACTTGTAGACTCTTCTAGAATTTTTCTTGAATTTTCTAGCTCAAATCTATCTTGAAGTTTCTAGAATTGGATCACAAATTCCAACAGCTGGGGATGTCACGAAGCTGCTCTCTCCTTTCCATAGCGTAGAGTATGCTGATCTGAGCTATAATGAGCTCTTCGGTTCGCTTGACCTTGTGCTTGGCAATTCTAGTTTCCTTTCCTCAATTCGCTATCTGAATGTTAGCTCCAATTCTTCAGTAGGGGAGCTATTTTCGCACGATACGATGCCATATTCAACAGTTTGGAGGTGTTTGAAACTAGTAAAAATAGGTTGGTGGGTAAAATACCCTCATTCAACTTTGTAGTCTCTTCGGGTTCTCCAGCTCGGAAACAACCAGTTGTTGGGTTCTTTGCCGCAAGTGCTGTTGCAGGTGAGCTCTATGATTTAGTCTATGATGGATCTCAGTGATAACCAGATTGAAGGGATCTCAGATTCACCAATTTACTGCACTCCTGTTTGTCGCGGGTTTCTGTTGCTTTTCTCCAAATTCTCTTGTCCGGTTCATTCAGTCCATTCAGAATCATTCTGTGCAGGGGATGATTATATCTACAGTGAAGATAGATTTCTTGCCACGTGATGATGACATGTTTTTTTAGCTATGACAAAGTAATGTTTCTAGAAGCATATGTTTGGATTTTTACCCCTCAAAAAAGAAAAGGAACTCCTCGAAGTATGTTAGGCAAATTTTAAAAGTCTCTGCGCCCCCTTTCAAACTTGAAGAAATCGGAGAAATTGTCCTAAAAATCTAATGCTTTCACCGTTTGTTTGGTATGTGTTGTACCATAACCAACCTTTAAAAATAATTTTGGGAAAAGTAACTTTAACTGAGACTCACTCTGCATGTTTTCGTGGAGTTTGCGTTTGGCAAGTTATTCTGAAATGATTATTTTTCTAAAAGCACTGATATGGTTCCTATAATTATTGCCATTGCTCTTGCCATGCGATAATGTACTGACACAAGATCTCTGTTTAGGGGAGGTTTTGATTAAAATTACAAACTGGAATGAAGGTGAAGCCTGAATTTTTTAATGAGATTAGCAAATGTGCTATGTGAATTTGGTTCTTGGCTTTCACAGTTTTTTATGTGCTGCACAGATTATAGTTAGCAAAACAAAATTTCCAGATATCTTCACAAAACTGAATCTGATCGTAACACTCATGGTAATTCTGATGTCATTCATCATCTTGGCAGGCCCAGTTGGATATGTCACCTCTGCAACTTTGAAGAAGTTTAATTTATCTTCAAACAGACTAGCGGGCTCAGTACCGTCTGTATAGAGCACTGTGCGACAATAGACTTGAGCATGCTCTTTGGCAATTCATCACAAATATAGAGTCGAGGAAACTATGTGGAAGGTGTTCCGGCTCATTTGACAGGAACATTACCTATCCAAACTTGTCAATTTTTTAGACTGACTTCATTCCAGATCTCAGACAATTTAGTAGGGGGCCTCTTCCCCAAGTCTTAGGCACATGTCCAGAATTGAAAGTAATAGGTCTTAGCCTCAACCAAATTCACTGATCTTAACCTATGGTTCAATCCCTCCTGAGGAAAATTTAGAACATTCTTCTGTAGGTTCCAATTAGAATTGCAGCCTCTGAATTATTGATCTGTCAAGTAACTCATTAAGTGGCCCTCTTCCTTGGGAAATCGACAGATATCGCAACTTAGTATATCTGGACCTTCCACCCAACTACTTTGAAGGTGGCCTTCCCAACAATCTGCTTGATGAACTTCAAGGATTTAATGTGTCTTACAATAATTTCTCAGCCAAAGTGCCTGAAAACTCAAGAAGATTTTCCTGATTCACCATTGCATCCAGGAAACTCTTTGCTGGTTTCTCCTTGTGCACCAAAATCTCCAGAAGGGCCTCCAGATAGGATTGAATGAACTCGGGACACGTATGAGAACTGCTACTAAGATTGCCCTTATTGGAGATTTGGTTGGAGGTGCTTATATGATAGCTCTTCTATGCTTCCTTATCTCTTGTAGCAAAAAACAAATGGAAGGTGAAGATTTGAAAGAAAATATATGGAAAACTGGTCGTTCTCTAGGCGATTCTGCAGCTAATCTGGCATCATTTTTCCAAAAGATTTTGGAGCCCCATCATCCTCAGTTACTTCAAATCCAGATCAGCTGCCATATGCTCAGATGGACTTTTTCCTCAATCAGAATCAAATTCATCAGTTGCAAAAGTTAATGTGGATCTTAGCTATATTGAAAGAATAGATGAACTGGTTTCTTCTCATTTGTCTCTGTTGTCTTCTTCAAATCCATTGCCTTCTAACAAACCCAATGTGCTCAAGGTTGGTTCTCTGGACTAGTTGGATGGTCACTTGCATCTATTTGATGGGTCCTTTATCTTCACAGCAGGAGAACTTTCGTGTTCTCCTGCAGAAGTCATGGGAGGGAGTTGTCATGAAACATCATGTAAAGCTACACTTCATTCCGGCCATGTTTTGGTTGTCAAATGGTCGAGGGAAGGAATAGCAAAAGGAAGGAAAGACTTCACTAGGGAAGTCTAGAAACTTGGGAGCATCAAACTTCCAAATCTATTTCCTATACAGGGTTACTATGGGGGGGCCAAAGGAGCATGAAAAGCTTATCATGTCTAATCATATCTAATTATATCTATGCAGCAAGCGTGGACCTTTATCTTGAAGGTAACCTTGCCCATCTTTATGCTTAACTTGATATTAGACTGTTAATATGTGATCCAAACACTGCCATGGTCTCGCCATTGATACACATGTTTTCATGTCTTAAGTATTTTAGCTTGTGATTCTTAAAGCTTAAACTGGCAATGAACTGTTGCTTAGAAAAGCAGAAGTAGATAATCCACATTCAAATTGATTTTTATATTGAATAAACTGTAATCCTCTTTGCGTGATGCTCTACCCTTATTAAACTTATGGTCTATGTGAGAGATTAGTCAGATCATCTTGGAGGTCTTAGTGCTATCTTACTATGTGCACCATCTTCTGCGAGTGAAGGAATTGCAAATGAAGTGCATCTCTAGAAAATGTAGAAGATGGTCATCAGGAGTCAGACATGTCATCCATAGAAGAGCACCTTAACCATCTCGACATATGAAGCAAAGCTACACTTTTCAACTGGCTAGGTTTTTGGTCCAGAACGTAGTTACAGTGGATTTGATGAACAGAATGATTTAGTCGGTTATACAGAGGGTTGGTGCTTATACATTAATTTTTTCTATGCTTGGGCAATATAAAATATACCCATATTCTAAGAAGTACCGATACTCTCCGGGAACCTTTATGTCGTGTCCAACACGTTCAGACACGTAGTCAATGAGTGTTGAAAAATCCGACATATGGTCAACTCTCCCCAACATGCTTTGACATGCGAGTTTGGAATTCTGACACATGGTTCTGACACGCATGGGGTCAATTTTAAAAATTATCAATACTTGAAATGGTCCAAATGTACATAAATGAAAAAAAAAAAAGGGGTAGGGATAGTAGCTAGGCACCACTGCCACCATCGAAGGGAGGTCGGCGAGGCAAGGTCCTAGGTGATAGAGGGGGGACCCTCGCCGGCCTCGGCGAGGCCATTGTCGGCTAGGTAAGGGCCAGTAAGGCTCACCCAAATTTGGGCAATGCCTCGGCTGAGGCCTAAGCAAGTCTTGCCCAGATCTAGGTGACAATGCAACCTCACTCAGGCCTAGTGAGCATCGCCAGCCCTCGCTTGGGGCCGGCAAGGCCTTGCCTAGGTCTAGGGAGCATCGCCGGCCAAGCGAGGGCCGGCGTCGCCCAAATCTAGGTAACCGTCGTTGGCCCCAGCCGAGGCATCGCCCAAAACTAGGCGAGCCCCACCTTGCTTGGGTCGATGAGGGCCCCCTCCCCTCCACTGCCTAAGGCTATCAACCTCACCGACCCCCTTCTACGATGGCAGTGGCAATGGTAGCAATAGCGGCGTGCCCATCCACCGCCCGCGACCTTGCTCTTATTTATTTTATTTTTTTTTCCATTTTTAGAATTATTTTAGCTTTTTAAAAGTTTTTTACTATTCTTTAAATAAGATTTAAATAAAAATAATAATAAAAATGCCATGTAGGATAAATAAATAAATTTAAAAATACCACAGGACTTGTAATGCACATACCTCTAAATTTAGTGGAATGCGCATTGCTTTTTTTTTTTCTCAAATTTTATGGATTATTGTAATGGAATGTAGTTAAATTTGTCAAATTAATGTTGGATTAATGTTTTTAATATAAATTAATTATAGGGTTTTTTTTTTTTTTGTCATGATATTGGGGTCATGTGCTAGTCTCCTCCGAGGTATAGGGGCCCCGCCCTTTAGTGCCTTCCGGGCATGGGGACCCATGGTGGAGTCTCGGTTACTAAATAAAAAATTATAGGTCATTTTATTTATTTATTTATTTATTTATGCATTAATATATAAATATATATTTAATATATAACATCTCAAAATATATCGAAATTCTCTATTTTCTAAGAAATGACATGTTGACGTGTCATGTCGTGTCGTATATTGTGTCTCATCGGTGCTACATAATCCTTATATATTTGGGAATTGAAGTTGTTCATCGTCATTTTACTCTGGAAAATCCTATTGGCATGGATTGAGATAATGCTGAAGATAACACTGGAAACAATTGAATGTGACTTAGCATTGATTAAGAGCACCTACGAGTCCATGGCACACGTTTGAAGGTCGTTGCAACAAAGACAGATCCAAGGAAACTATCGCCCTCGTCTCTTGACACAAGGCTTCGAGTCACTGTATATGTGGCGTGTTGCTTGAACTTCTTGAATAACAAGAAGGGACTACCACATAGCAACCTCAGATCAACTAACATCTTGTTAGAAGCTCAGGACCTTAATGCCCTTTACAGATTACAGTCTCCACAGATTAATGATGCTGTCTGGCACCACCAAGCAAGTACTGTCACACCCCAAATCCTACAGAGATGGGGTGACATGGCCATCTTTCCTTTTGAAGGATGCAGCCTTAAACTATACCCACAGTTCATTTCCAAAGGCTCCCATCGATAGCACTCTCATTTTACTAGCTACTAACCAATGAACCTGGAAATGTTAGGAAAGAGAAGGGTGAGCAACTACACCTCAGTGAGTGGTATATATTAAATTATACGAGTTGTTTCATTACAACAAGCTTAATACAATTCAGAAAATACTCGTTAAAATCATCAATAATCATCAATGATTAAGTCCATTGATCAATCTCATCAAAATCTCACATCGGTGGTCTATTTATGGATCCATTTCATATCAAAACACACGCCCATCTAATTAATCTCATAACCCATCACATCTCAAGACCCTAGAGGTGACTCCCACAAGACCACGTCATTGTGTAACACTTAGCTCTTGAGTAGTACAAAACTCTAGAGGTGGCTCTCATGAAATTACTTTATAGTATAGTAGTTAGTCCTTGACCAACATATATCAAGTACCAAACTCTAGAGGTGATTCTCACGAAATTACGTTACCGTGTAACATTTAGTCATTGACCAACATATATCAATAGTACAGGGCCCTAAAGATAGCTCCCACGAAATTACGTTATCATGTAGCATTAATCCTTAATCAACATATATCAATAGTACAAGACCCTAGATGTGACTCCCACGAAATTACGTTATTAGGTAGCACTTAGTCTTTGATTACAAAGCTCTAGAGGTGACTCCCTCGAAGTTACGTTATTGTATAGCACTTAGTCATATATCCATTTATATCATAGTTGATTTTACAAGGCTTTCACAAATCAATTCTTTCCACAAAACCAATCTAGAATCCGCAACATACTTTCTAGAGGTTTCATTGAACCATACTCCAAGTCAATCTAATTCTTTCACAAGAAGGTTTTGCAAACCCAAAAAATAACGTTTCGCAAACCTTTCATTGAACCATACATTTCACAAGGCACATCTCACATCATTTTCATAATCTATTTCATAAACCCGCAACATTTCAAAACGCCTTTCATAAACGTTTCTCAAATTGTTATAGAACTCATATCATAAACCAAGTTCATATATATATATATATATATATATATATATAGTTATAGTTTTGCAATACCTTTCCTAAAACATTTCTCAAGCTATTTATAGTTACCAAAATATAGTAAATTCCCAAACCCTTCATTGGGTTCACAGTCATATTAAGCACAATCCACCATCCTCTAATACTAGAAATCCAATCTAGAACCCAATCTCATAAACCAAGTAAAAAACTTTTTGCAACATAACCATCTGCCATTTCTCATCCACTTCTCAAATCATTCATAAACATTTCCATAAAATAATACACATACGCAAACTGTCATGACACATTTCGTAATATGTTTCTCAAACCGTTCTCAAATAACCGAAAAGTAATGAATACTCGATCTCACTTTATGCAACAAAATGCTCCTTTCAATTCAATATGTATATATATACATACTTCAAGGCATGGGTTTTATAAACCCAAAGAAAATATAGCACGACTCACACGGAACGAGGCTCCCTCGAATCAACGAACTTGTATTCCTATAATATAAGCAAGAAATAATATCAAAACCAAGTAAAATGCTATATCAACTAACGACTTGACTAAACTATACTTTTTTTTTTTGGACAAGGACTAAACTATACTTAGTCATAGATAAAATGACACATATGCGCTAATAAATCGCATATCCGAAGCGATTATTCAAGCCATCCACAACGCGGAGCTTGAATGCGAAACTTCATCACGCCATAACTCTTTCCACCGAACCCTATTTTAAACATATTTATAGTTAATAGAAAGCCGTCAAACTTATTACAAGAATCCCCACTTGACCATCCCAAAATCAAGCTAAAAGCTGACAAAAAATGGGCCCGAAGTTGCTGGACGCGCTTTGTTCATCGTGTGGGGGAAACTTCGAAATTTTGTTTCGGGGAAACGGTAAGCTCAAATCAAGATCCGCGAAATCCTACAGCTCCACAACATTATAAACTATCATTTCTATAAAGATACGCGGCTCGACGACTCAAAAATTGGATTTCGCCGCTCAATTTTTCCAAAATTCCGAATTTGAGTCTTAAACTTGGAAAATATTTTGATTGGACGAATGAGGGGTGCAAGCGCTTACTAGGCATTGTGTTACATAGTCAAGTCAACTTGACGAGGCATCCACGGGATGCACATGCCGACCCCCTTTTTCTTCTTCCTTTTTCTTCTTTTTCTTCCTCATCTTCTTTTTCCTCTCTCTCTCCTTTTCTCCCGTCGGGGTGCTCTCAGCCGATGGTTCCTTTTTACCCTTTATAACACTTCTTTTTCTTTTTCTTAATTTACTCTGTCTTTTCAAACCTATCGGTGTGCTCTCCTCAGGCGATTGTCCCTTTTTCCCCTTTATAACACTTCTTTTTCTTTTTCTTTTTCTTAATTTACTCTGTCTTTTCAAACCTATCGGTGTGCTCTCCTCAGGCGATTGTCCCTTTTTCCCCTTTATAACACTTCTTTTCCTTTTTCTTTTTATTTGTTCCCTCTTTTTTACTTTTCAGACCTATCTTTTACTGGGAGACTGCACCACCTACACTCTACAATGACATGCACTCCGCTCACGTTTCGGTTACTCAGTTGATCTGTGCTCTTGCACTCAATAAATTGAGGCGGTGAGCACAAACAAAGCAAAGAGAGATCAGCAAATTAAAGATCCAAAATAGCTGCAAAAAGAGGAGGGAAGCATATCTGGGGGTGATCTATCCATGACCAGGATGAAGCTTGGGTGAATAGTAAGAAACGAAGGCCCTGCTCCAACTTCATCTTTGATTATTTGTATTGCGATATAATTTAGAGATCATCATCATCATCATCATCATCATCATCATCATCATCTCCTTTTATATCAATTGTGTGCTTTATCTCTACTTCTTCTTAATTTTTTCTCATTTCTATCTAACTAATAAGTCAAAGTCGTGACTATGTATTAGTTTAACCCATATTTTCGATTGAAACCCATAGATTCACATGTCAATTCAATTAGGTAGGCGAGCTAGCCGTGTAGGTCATGATGGTGGGAGAGGAACCCACTCCAAGAAACTTTGTCAAGGATGGCAAGGTTTTCCCAAGAGAGCTCGTGAGGACGAATTGGTCCATAGATTGTTGAGAGATATTGATGAGGTAGTAGCGTCTTCTTCCATGGCTTGCAATTTACCATGTCATACATGTTAGCATTTGAAAATGGTCAATATCATAAAAAATCTCAAATTAATATACATGTGACAAATTTGTTTCAAACTAATTTTTTGAATACCCAAGACCTCAAATTCGTAAACCTGTGATAAGTTTACTCTCTGTTGTTCCATTAAATTTTACTGTCAAATTGTTAAGTTTGATAATTATGGCAGTTAACAAGCCTACCGGTTTAGGGTTTTACTATTCGTTTGTCATAAGTGTACTAGTTTATAGTTTTCATGGTATTTATCCAATTTAATAAAAATTAATAGAAAGTAAATTTGTCATAAATATACAAGTTTGGGATTTTTTGTAGTAAAAAAATTTGTTTATGATAAATTTGTTATGGGTATACTAATTTGAATTTTTTTAATGATATTAACCCTCTAAAAAGTTAGTAGAAATGCATTTATTGAACAATATCATGTAAAATATAAGTCGGACATAAACCGTGAGAGTATCTTATAATTAATGATTTTGAAAAGTTTTGACACAAAGCAAGATCCAGAAAATTTTAATACTAGACTGGATGTAAGATCATAGTATGAGTAATTGTATTTTGGGGACTAAAACCTAGTCAGGTGTATCTTGATCACACTACGGTCATTTTCTTAGGAAGTAATATTTTTGCTCTCCGAATCATCAGAAATCGGATTTCATGGTTCAGAATTTATTTACGATTTTATTTTTCAACTGTTCTCCTTATCTTGCTATGGCCACAAACTAGTCCTCCTTTTCTTTACATTATATAAGCTATTTTCACTCCATATACGACTACATCCACCTAAATTGCCCTCAATTATTTAATTTCAATTTAAAATGATGCTCCAAATTTATTTATTTATCCTTCCGTCTTTTTTTAACTTGTTCTATTTATGTTGGATCTAGTTGATAAAACTAAAAATATTACATGTTTTTTTTTTGTTTATGGTTGGTTTGCCATGAATATTAAATGAATTATGTTTTTTTCTTTTAAATTTTATTTTAGCTAGAATTAGGTTTGTCGAAGAGAGAAATTTTTATACGATGTCAAGAAAATTTATGAATTGATTTTTTTGGTCAATAAAATTTATGAATTGATCGTCAACTAGAATATACAAAATTTTGGCACAAACCCGCTTTTAAACACGGTATTATGTTTATAAAATTCCTATTTTTGTTATGTACATCTTTTTCACTGGTTGTCTTTTACATAGTTATACGTTTAATAGATTGATTGGATGAAAAAGAAGAAATCGCCATCAAAGGTTTTTAAAGACAAAATCAGAGTTCCGTTCCACAACGTGAAACTTGAAAGACAGTAACAAAATTAAAACAAAGCTTTGCACCAAATAATAATCTCTTTTAAACTGTCGGTGAATTATTATTCATTTTGGATTAACAAAAGTTAATATCATTCATGGAGTATCTACCGGAAAATATCAAAATACCTCAACGTCCATAACTTTTTCATACCGCTGATTTTTGGGTTTTGAATAATCCTATAACGTCTTACATGGAAGAAAACACATTGTTATATAGAAAACAGATAGACTGGAAATAATTTTTAGACAATGAACTCAAAATTAGAATTAGGAGGGACAAGGAATAGATAAGTTAATATAAGAGCAATGATGAGGAAGAGATCAGCTTTTATTTTCTAAATAGCAATAAGTTTAAATACAGAAAACCGTAAAGGAAAATAACTAAGTTAAAGGAAACCGTGCGAATATGAAAACCGATAAGACCAATCTTGTCCATCTAGTAAGAGAGGAGGGGATTTAAGTACAGATGAAAATAGCACCTTCCTCCAATCTTATCTTTCTTTGTCCAGATAGAACTCAATGCTATTGTAATAGCAATCGGTGAAGCTTTTCGCTCACAACCATTTTTTTCCTTGTAATAAAAAAAAAAAAAAACAATATTTTTCCCAAACATTGCATGATAGTCTAGTTTTATTACAGTACGTCGTCCGACCTCTCGCTCACCCCTCTCCCTTCTCTTCCAGGACTTGAGAGATCAGCTTTGCCTCCATTTTCCACTCAAACGCACACTTTGGTTCACAACCATCTGCATTGCGGTTCAATCCTCCTTAAGGAGATGGAAGCGACCATTGGAGAGATGCTTCTCAGCACCATCCTCAAGGTGCTTCTCAACCAGTTAGCCTCTGGCGAGCTGCTTAGCCTCATGCAGCGCGAGGGACTCCCCACCCTGCTGAATAAATGGGAGAAGAAGCTCCAGCGAATAAACTGCGCTCTGGAAGACGCGGAGGAAAAGCAGTTGACTGGTGATGCTGGAGTCAAGTTGTGGCTCGAGGACCTCCGGAACTTGGCCTACGATATCGAGGACTTGCTCCACGACTTCGATGCTCAAGCCAGGAAAAAAGCAGAAGGCGGCGGATTCCAGGAGGGTGAGCCAGACACTTCTGGTCGTACCGAGCTGCTTCAGTCCCAGAGAGTTCGTGCGTGACCAGAAAATGAGGTCCAAAATAGAGGATATCGACCATCGACTGCAGGAGATTATCAAGCAGAAAGATAGCCTAAGCCTGAGAGAGAAGGAGGCCAGCCAGTCCGCATCCGACCGAGCCCAGCAGCGGCCTATCACGACGTATGTCCCAGAGCCTTGTTTTGTAGGTAGGGAGAAGGAAAAGATGGACGTCATTCAATTGTTGATTGAAGAAGAAGAAGGCATCAACAACATAAATGCGATCCCGAAAATAATTCCCATAATAGGGATGGGAGGGGTCGGGAAGACCACTCTAGCCCAGCAAGTCTATCATGACGCCAGCTATTTCGATGTCAAAGCATGGGCTTGCGTGTCCAATGACTTCGACGTGGCCGCCATTACAAGGAGGATTTTGCAGGATATCCCTGGTTTGTCTGGCAAAGGCAACGACCTAGACCGGCCCCAAGAGAAGTTGTGGAAACATCTGTCTGGGAAGAGATTCCTTATCGTTTTGGATGATGTTTGGACAGAGAAGTACGAAGAGTGGACCAATCTCCTGAAGACTTTCCAAGCCGGAGCTGAGGGGAGCGTGATCGTCCTTACAGCTCGTAACCTCCGTGTTGCTTCAATGGCCGGTGCTCCGGCATACCATCTGAAGGAGCTGCCTGAAGATGCTTGCTTGACTTTACTGGCCTATCACGCTCTTGGCGCCAAAAATTTCGACCACCACACCCCTCTTAAATCATTCGGTGAGAAAATAGTGATGAAGTGCAAAGGCTTGCCGTTGGCTGTGAAGATGTTGGGCGGACTACTACGTACCCACGTCGATCCCCACGAGTGGGAAGCTATATCCAAAAGCCGAATTTGGGATCTACCAGAAGCGAGAAACGAGATCCTTCCCTCTTTGAAACTCAGTTATCACCATCTCCCCCCTCATCTGAAGAGATGTTTTGCTTACTGCGCGATTTTCCCAAGGATTACGAAATAGAAAGGGATGAGTTGATCCATTGGTGGATGGCGGAGGGCTTGGTACACAGAAGCGAAGGAGAGAACCTCTGGAAGACAGGTCTTAATTATTTCAAGGAGTTAGTATCGAGATCGTTTTTTCAAGAATCAAGCAGCAACAGTTTGTGGTTCTCGATGCATGATCTTCTGAATGACCTTGCAAAGTCAGTTGCTGGCCCGACGCACTTTAGCTCACGGGGGTTTGAGTCAGAGAGCAATGAGAGTAATGCATCTTCAGCTCGTCACGCATCCTTCATTTCGAGCTACGGAATTGCATCCGAAAGACTTACCGTGTATCACAGAATGAAGCGACTAAGAAGCTTCATCTCATTGCAACCGCGACCCAGGAAGTTCGCGATGTTGCATTTGTCCCAAAGCGTGCTAGGTGACTTGCTGTTGGACTTGAAGTATTTGAGGGTGTTTTCGTTGAGTCATTATTGCATCAACGCGATACCAGACTGTGTAGGTAAATTGAGGCATCTGCACTATCTTAATTTATCTTACACTGAGATTGAAAGGCTTCCTGAATCCATCGGTGGGCTGTTCAACCTAGAGGCTTTGATATTACGGGGTTGCCCATACCTTGCTGGATTGCCTCAAGGTGTTGAGAAGCTGATTAGTTTACGATATCTCGACATTCGAGAAACCCGGAGCCTACAAACCATGCCACGACGTATAGGTAACTTGGTGAATCTTGAGATTTTGTCCAAGTTTATAGTGGGAACAGAGAACGGGCGGAGGTTAAAGGAGTTAAAACACCTTGAGCAACAGGGGGAACTGTTAATCTCTGAGTTGCATAGGGTAAAAGACGCTGGAGATGCTAAGGATGCTAATCTACATATGAAGCGTGGAATTGACCGGTTAATCATGAAATGGAGCGAACCCCTTGTAGATTCGCGGAACGCAGAGCTTGAAATGAAGGTCGTTGACTTTCTTCAGCCTCATAAAGACCTTCAAGATCTCACAATCTCCTACTACAGCGGCATTGAATTCCCTTTCTGGTTGGAAATCCATCGCATCTCAACATGGTCTCTTTGCGCTTGTGTGGCTGTTGTAATGTCGGATCATTACCATCACTCGGGCTGCTATCCTCCTGAAAGAACTGCACATCGAAGGTCTGGATGCTGTGTGCTCAGTGGGCTCAATTTTACGAAACTATAGAGCCTTTTCCATCATTAACAACTTTGGAGTTCAAGGATATGTCATTCTGGCAGGACTGGACTCATTTTAATGGCGCCGAAGAAATAGAAGTGCCGTTCCCTTGTCTTCAGCATCTAATGGTCCGCAATTGTCCCATGTTGAAGGGACGATTGCCCGAAAAAATAGATGCCCTTGTGAGGCTTGATATCGATTCATGTCCGCTTCTGGATGCCTCACCTGCCGTTAGTCTTTCGTCTCTCCGCGAGCTATACTTCAGAGGTTGTAACGAGGTGACTTTTAAGAGCTTAGTTAACATGACTTCTCTCACCACTCTTGCTGTTGAAAATGTCGAGGGGCTCGCTTGCTTTCCTCTTGGGTACACAAGCTTCTCGACCAAGTTAGAGAAGTTAGAGGTAAGAAGATGCAAAAACCTGATACACTTGTGGCAGGACACAGATTATGCTCAGAATCTTGCTTGCCTGAAGAGCCTAGATGTCACAAGTTGCCCTCAGTTCGTATCTTTTATAGCTGGAGAAAGTGATAAAGAGTTGCCTAGCCGCCTTGAAGCTATGAAATTGAGCGATTGTTCAAACCTAGAGAAGCTTCCAAACAAGATGCACAATCTGGCCTCTCTTCATAGCTTGATCGTTCTTAACTGTCCAAAACTCCGGTCCTTTCCAGAGACCGGTTTGCCAGCATCTATGACATCATTGACCGTCGAAAACTGCAAGAATCTCCAGCATTTTCCCATAGGCACTAAGATTGGCAATGAGACGTCTCATCTGAGAGAATTGAGAATCTACGGATGCGATTTGCTGCCCGCATCACCATTCGGCAAGGGCGGACTGCCGGCGACTCTCAAGGGCTTAAGATTCATAACTGCAGGGAGTGAAGTCACTGGCGGAGATAGTTTCAGACTTGGGCCACCAACACCACGTCCAGTTGCTTGAAGATGTAAGAATTTTCTATTGTGAGCAATTGGGAAGCTTGCCTCGGAGCCTGCACAAGCTCTCCCACCTCACTCGCTTGACGATATTTGGGTGCGCCGCTCTGGAGCTGGAGCACTTCCCTCCACTTCCTGCCAGCGTATCCGAGTTCAGCCTATGGAGTTGCCCGAATGTAAAGTCTCTACCTGATAAATTGCATCACCTCACATCCCTCCGGAGCCTATATATTGTCGATTGCGAGAACATCAAATGCTTTCCCAGGGGAGGGTTGCCTCCCAATATAGAGACCTTCGAGGTGAGGGTCTGCGTGAACATGGAGCAGCATGTGGGAGAGTGGGGCTTGCACACACTCGCGTCGCTCCAATCTTTATGGATCGACGGGAGTGTTGGCGGACTTGGAGATATGGTGTGCTTTCCTCCAGAGGGTGACGGCAATGATCATGATCTCCTCCTTCCTCTCTCACCTATCTTAATCTCTCCGACATGAGGAACCTAGAGTCTATCAAGTGGCCTCCCTTGCTCTCTCCAGCGCTTATACACTCGTGGATGCCAGAAGCTGAGGTGCTTGCCCATGGCCGGCCTGCCTTCCTCGCTCGAGCATTTGTCCATCAGCGACTGCAAACTTCTCGAAGAGCGATGCTTAAAGCACGCCGGCAACTATTGGCACCTCATCAAAGAAATCCCGACTATCTACATAAACAATGATCTGATCTCATGAAGAATTCCGCCCACGTCTTTATCTTTCAGTGTGATTTCGACTACTGGCGTTGGTAAAAATATGCATTAACTTTTCCCATGTAAGTGCTTCCATTTGATCCTGTTAGATTTTGGTGTTGGTATTTGACATAGACCGTGATGTGAAGGTATTGTGTATGTGTGTACGAAATTTATCAGCAAAGGGACAAATCGGAAGGTATTTATTGTATTATAATGGTTGGTGCACATGAGCAGGCTGGCTAGGTACATGGGATTTATAGTTGAGCTGATTGATCTGTATACAATATGCGAGCTCTACGAGCCTATTTTCCATCGACACAATCAGCAAATTATCTGTGCTTGTGTCACAGATACTTGCTTCAACTGTGTCTTTATCATCTGCATGCTTTAACCATGGACAAATTAAGAGCCCAGCAGAGTTGAAATGGTCAGTTCTCCAGTGCCACAGCTACGAATCATTAACTTGAGCTTGTTAGATTTCTAGCAAATTTTGAGCCAGAGATATCTGCTTCAATTGTGTCTATTACATACATGCTTGGGCCATGGACAAAATATTAGCCACTGCAGAACAGTTCTTCTAGGAGCTTCTAGATAATTGTAGTTCAGAGAATTCTAGGAAACTCTACAAGATGGATCGACAATTTAACAGCTTCGCATAATTTCGACAAACCAACCAAGTTTTGCTGAATGTGGGATGACATTTGGTTGTGCGCATTAGAATTCGGATTATTCATGCTTGTTTTTGTTGAAATTGTGTGAACATCATGACAATGCGGAGATAATCTAGCTGCAAATCCGTCGGTTGGACCTGAGAAAATCAAAGGAGGCAGCCAAACTTGATGCTGTCGTTTGTGTTGTCGTCTTAGTCAGATTATCAAAATGATTAGCTTCTGCTGCTAGTTAGCAGGGTCATAGCTTTTACTCGGCGAGACAGGCTGCTTCTGCCATAAACAGATGCAGAGTGATGGCCTCAGAGTCCGATGTCCAGGTATCCAAAGGCCTTCAAAATGCCGCCGCCGCAGACTTTCTTGTCAAATGTTCAAGGCAGCCACTGCTCTTTGTGAAGACTCCTTCAAAGGTAGCGCTAGTTCTGAATTTCTGACTAGAATTTGTACTGAGGCGCTTGAAGTTTTGACACTTAAATTTCATTAATTTGGGTACTGAGACTTGTAAAATCCAAGCATTTGAATCATTTAATGACTTACGTCATGTTCTAATTGGATGAAAAATCTCATGTCGTTTTTCTTTTTTCTTTTTCTTTTTTCCAATCCTCCGCAATTGTTAATGTTGGGATGGAGTTTTCTCGAACACAAATTGGTATAGTTTCTTGGCGCCACATCGGAGAAAATAAGTAGAAAAATTGAAAATTAGAAATAGAAGCAATGAAAAGAACAAAAAAAAAAAAGTCAGAGGGAATAGCGGAGGGGATAGGAGCAGGGGGTGGCACTGCCGCCTCCCATCTCATGCGCGAAAGGGTGGCCAACAGTATTGCCCAGGATCCCAGGCCAGGTGGTACTTGGGCTAATGGGCACAAGTGGGCTTTGTCTTAAGCCCTCTTTTTCAACAACACAAATGAAGGCCTAGTTTTACCCAAACCAGATCAGACCCAAAACTCCTCCAAGGGACCTCAGCCCGGACTAAATTTCGTCCAGCCCAAACTTTATAAAACCGCGGCCAGCCCGAGTCTAATTCTCATTAAGCCCACAACTCATTTGGCCCATTTAAACCCAAAATCCAGCCCAAAATGACTTTAAATCAAAGCAGACCCATTTCTTATTAAACCACTTAAGCCCAGCTCTCAGCCTGTTCATCCTCCCCATACGACCGAAACCAACCAGAGATGAGCCATGACGGACAGCCCGGACCCGGCTCATCTCCGGCCGCTCCCAACTACCGGACCACCGCCATGGCCGGCGACCATTCCCCACTACGAGGCCGACTCTGTCGGCTGCTTCCAGGTCGGCACCGCCTGACCAGCTCCGGTCCCCGGAGATAGAGACCGCAACAAAACGCAATGACTAGTAGTATAAACTTTAAACCAATGTTAAAACTCAACATGCCAAAGCACAAATTACGGACAAATTCACTACCTCCTTCGCCGGACCTCTACCGGCAGCCGCCTCTCATCATTGACCACCACCATAAGCCACCACCGTGAGGACAAAAGAAGCCGAGAAGTCCATATAAAGATAATATGGAGATGGTTTCATTAACCAAAGATTTCTAACGGAAGTCACGCTCATTGTCGATGAAAGGCAACATGCTCAGAAGAGCTCAAAGTAATGGACCACACGCTAACTTGGTTTGCACATTTTATCAAACGTGTTGTGGGCATTGAACGAGAGCAGGACATTAACTCACTTTAGGGACTTGAAGTCATGGCGCGACCAACAAAGGATGAGCAAACAAGACACAAAATCAACAGGTGCCGACACGATCACAACCAGCATATGTACGATCACAAAACAACAGGTCTCCGTCCCGAGTTTGGCCGAAACAGGGCAGGACAAAAGACTTAAAGCTTACTTGGTTCGAGAAGAGTGGCTGCCTGGAGCTCGCTTAGCAAATAGGGGAGAACGAGCTCCACGGGACATCGACGGGGACGCGAACGTTCGAAGGAGGAAGGCCAGGCGAGTGCACACCTCCTCCGTTTCTCCGATCGGAAGAATCAGGCCGAACGCAGGTGGGTCCGCCGACCCTCTCTGCCCCCGTCTGTGAACGGTCATAATAAAGAAAAAATGCATTCACAAAAGGGTTCTATAGAAGGGTTCGCGCGTGAGGTCGTCGGCCATGGAATCTCCATGCTCAGCTACCTCGTTTTCGGTTTTCTCTTCATCATGCGCGCGCGTCCTCCTCCTCGGAGAGAGCGTGAGAAAAGAGGCGGGTGTAGGCCGGGCTTTGAGTTGATAAGCCAATCAAGTATGGGTTAAGTTCAGGGGCATGAAGCTGATTTTTACGCAAATTGACCAATCGTGCGGCCTATCTAATATGGTTCGGTTCGCGTGCTGCAATCTAAAGGCTTGGAGTTGAATTCCTTTTGACCCTTTAACATGGCTTGGATGAATTAGACTATGTAAACGGGCTAGATTTATCCAAAATTGATGGGTCAATGGTCACTAGGGGTGATCGGGTCTAGAGTGGGTAGGGTCTAAATTTGGATCATGTACACAACCCTGTTACGGTTCCCCTTTTTTGGACCCTGTACCTGACCTTGTTTATATTGGACCATGTATCCAACACACTCTGTTTTTCCGATCTGGTTCCAGGGTTAACTCTATTTCCATTGAAACCTCTTTTACAATCTCCCAATATTCTATACAATTTCGAATTTTATATTAATACGCGAGAAAATAACGTAATCCTCCTAATTTGTATCGAAATGTTAAACACTTGTAATATATATAAATACATGAACTTTTTGACTAAACAAAAACTTAAGGATCCACGAGGCTAATTATAATAAATAAAATCATAAGGTAAAGAATTAGCAACAAACATGAGTCTAATATTAATCTTATTTCCACAACTACTATATGAAGCTACTCATTTATGCAAACATAACTCATTCTACAAAAGAGAAATTAGGCGATCCAATCCACATGGTACACAAGAATTTTGCAGCGATGAAAACCATCCGTTTATCGGACAGTGTGAGAGGGAGTCGATGAGGGAGGGAAGCAAGTGAGGAAGAGGAACGATGAAAGAGGAGTGCTATGCGTGTTTGAGAAAACCAAGAGGAAAAACGCCGTGTGATTGCAAGAGAAATAATAAAAATAAGGGGGGGAAATAGAGTTTTGGACATGTACTTACAAAACTAGTTCCAAAACCGATCTGGGAGCCCTTTAGGGATAACCTTTTAGCAAATAACTACTTTGACCTTTAGTTCAAAGCCTAGAGACACTTAAAGATGCTAGGATGGTAACATTTCTAACTATTCAAGCTGCATTTCTCAAAGGATCCTACCAGCCTAAAGAAGAAGAGGAGTTTAGAAAGCCATTGAGAGTTTTACACAAAACACTCACTTTACTTCAAATGACTCATCTTTTTCTCTAGCTTGATAGGATCTTCTGAGAAATGTAGCTCAGATATTTAGAAATGTTACCATCTTGGCATCTCTAAGTATCTCTAGGCTTTGAACAAAAGGTCAGAGTAGTTTTCTGCTAAAAGGCTGTCCATGAAGGACTTGAATAAGAGGTTCACCCATTGTGGGAAGACATACCTGCAGGAAACTGATTATGTCTTCCCTAGTTCTAAGTTTAGGTCCATTCATGGTATTAGAGCCATTGTTTTGATTTTAATAAGATCCATTCCATGCGCTCAGTAGGTGAATCCAGTACTAAGAAGATCTCTTCACATCATGATTGATCCAAAAATACTAGAAGCACCGGTTTCTCTCCCCACATCTCCATCTTCTTCAACCCCTTTAGATTTTTGTGTGTCAAATGTGTCTAAGATCGACTATCTCTATGAAGTCTCTCTTAGCAATGAAATCAAAATCTCTAAAACCCAACTTCCCCTTATGAACCCTTATTCCGCTTTTGCTAAACCTACCTTATCATTTTCTCCCATTCGCTCCATCCAACAACTCATCCGCCAAACTCCAAAGGAAGTAAAAGAGTATGTCCAGTCCTCCAAGTTCGATCAACATCACATTCTTGCCACTGAAAATGAGTAGTTTGTTACTCTTCAAATCCCTCCAGAGTTTTCCAGGAAATAAACCCAACAGGGATATTCTCATGTCCATTATGGAGCTGTTCGCCTTGCCCCTACTTTTCATGGTTGCAAGGGCTTGCTGGTTGTGACAAGAATCGCATTATCGGATACTCGATTCTTAGAATACAAGCATGTTTGCATTGGTACTATTCAAACTACTATAAATGTCGGAACAATCTTTGTAACCTTATATCCAAACTTCAATATTGCTCTTTTAGACCCCCGGTTACTTTCCTTTCTAAAAGTCTAGGTGCAGCTCACTGGTGCTCCCCAAATTGCCGACTCTATTACAACAACCCTACATTATCAAATGGTGTATTGAGTGCCGAACCATGCTCTTGATTTGAATTTCCACAATGGAAATGAAGATGCTTTATTCATCTCTATGCAGAATGATCAAGCATCATGCATTCATATTCCCAGACAAATCCCAAAGGAAAAGTTGGCCAAGCTCCTTCTAGAAACCTGGATTATCAACTATGAGAAGTTGCATCTGAACAACAAGTCTTTCCAATCTTCAAACTCCAAATTTGTCAAAAAGAGAGACAGCATTGTGTCAATCAAATTTGGCAAGGAAAAGGAAGAAAGTCCTTTTATTTTCCAACCCTCTTCATGATTGAACCATGTGTTCCTCAGTTGATTTCAAGCTAGATCCCAAAAAGCTTGTTCAATATTTTCAGAGTAATGGAAACCCTGTCCAATACTACAAGGACCGATATGGTCACTGCTTTTGGGATAACTCTTTGGGGATGGAAGTCAAAAAGATTTGCTTTAGGTTTGGATTGGCCCCAATACTATATAAAAGCTTAAGCATTTTCCGATAATGTTTATCAAGATGTTTTTTCTGGAAAGAACAACATTTACTTTCAAAAAATTCTCTTCTTTTGAGCTCATGAAGGTCAGAAGGTTTTCCAATGAAAAAATAGTAGATGAAGGTTATGGCATGGCTAAAATCTAGTGAAAGTAGAAATTGAACTTGATCTTGTTCTATCACCAATTGCCACGAATGTTTGAGGCTACCTGTGAACCTTGTGATGAAACCAAAAATGACATCATATTTATCCTGATTGGTAAGAGCTTGGGTGTTTAACTAAGTATGGAACTCCCTTAAATCTTTTGCCATTTGGAATATGGAATATCGTCAACAGTGAAAAACTGTTTGGAGGAGGCGGTCATATTCTGAGAAAGATTGTTTGCTTGAACCACATATGGTTCAGAAGGGTTGGATTCCATATCTTGATTTGGAGAATCGGCCATGAATATCGAAATGTGCATAAATAGCTGATCCCTCCCTATGAAGGTCCCTTCCGAGTGCTACAATAGATCAAGAAGGTTGCATACAAGCTGGACTTATTGACCAAACTTAATGTACACTCCGTGTTTCATGTAAGTATGCTTGAACCCTTCCATGTAGATGAGGAGGACCCAGATCGAGGCATATCCTAATGGGCACCCCTTGAGGCTTAAACCTCGTATGATTGAGAGGTCAAATGCATCATGGTCGACCGAGTCGTTCTGAAGAGGTATTGTGCCCCAAGGAGAGAATACTTAGTTCGATGGAATGGTCTTTCAGAGAGTGAAGATAGTTGGGAACCCTCCGAGACTTTGTAGCAATTTAGGAAGCACATCAAAACATTCCATGCTAGGGACGTGATGAGGGCGTCGCTCAAATAGGTGGAAGAGATTGACACGACCCAAGGACAAGCACGATCCAAGATGTCTAAAGGACAGGTCGCGTCCCATACAAGGGCCAACCCATGAGCTGCCCATGAATGATCTAGGAACGACCCACAATCAATGTACGAGTTGACTAATGAGTAATGCGAATCGGCCCATGCGTAACACAGGATAAGCGGTGCCGTTCAGATCCTTGTGTCAGGCGTTGTGTTAGGTGACCCTTTGGGTTCCCTATGGATTGACCTTGTAGACCAATGGTAGACGTCCCTTGGGCTTCCCACGCCTTAGGGCCTCTTGAGCTGCATGTAGCCTTGTAATAATTGTACATATTTAAATATGACCATTTGATCGAGAGAGGATCAAAGGCTAAGATCAAGCCCACTCATGTATAAATAGGAAACCCTCCCCCTTCAAATGTAAACTCTTATTCACAAGTAATTTATTCGAGCTTCAATCACATACTTCGTTTGTGTGAGCTGAGTGTGTGTAAGGTTGACTTGGGATAATAATCATAAGGCCGCATGAGTATGTGATCATTTGTAATTGACCGACCCATGATACTTGCCCAAGGCCAGCCTCCCTTTCTCGCTTGAGGATATGTCTATCGGAGACTGCAAACTTCTCGAAAAGCAATGCTCGAAGCATGCGGGCAACTATTGGCACCTCATCAAAGAAATCCCAACCATCTACATAAACAATGATATGATCTCATGAAGAATTCCGCCCATGACTTTAACTCCCATTTTTAGTATGATTTCCCATTTAAGTGCTTCCATTCGATTTTGTTAGAATTTGGTTAGTATCTAGCATAGACTTGGATGTGAAGGTATGTGTATGTGTGTATGAGATTTATTAGCAAAGGGACAAATTGGAAGGAATTTATTGTATTATAATGGTTGGTGCACGTGAGCAAGCTATGTACATGGGATTTATAGTTGAGCCGATTGATCTGCACACAATATGTGAGCTCTACGAGCCTATTTTCCATCGACACTATTAGCAAATTATATGTGCTTGGGTCAGGGATACTTGCTTCAACTTGGTCATGGACAAATTAAGAGCCCAATAAAGTTGGATAGGCCAGTTCTCTTGTGACATCCAGATTTTTCGACTCTGTCTTCTATTGAATAAATCGGGCATTTCATTGATGCGCCTATAGGGTTATTCTCGGAGTCGATCACTCTCGAGATAAATAGACTATTTGGGGAAATTATTAAGAAATTTTAAGGCAATAGACTTGAAAACTCGATCAGGAATCGGCTTCTCGACCGTGTCCATCTTTAGAGGTCATTATGGCACAGTTAAAAATCGATTTGAAATCAAAGATAGATTGGATCGATAGAGATATGTGGCTAATCGTGGTGACACCACCAATTAGAAAATTCTCGTCGGCCGACACTGGACTCGATTTTCTTATTGTTTTGGTACCCCGTGTTCGTAATTGAATCATTGAAATTTTCACGACAATCAAGAGTCTCCATTGAGTTGAGTGGGTTCATAGTAGCTCGAAGAAAATCAACCACGGGTCATTTGCTTTAAAAAGTTAAAACTACGATAGTTTAGATCACGCTAAAAACGTGTTGAATGAAAATTAACGCCAATTCGAGTTTGATTTCGAAATTGAAAGTTTTGTGATGTCACGAGCTATTTTAAGAACGTCAACTCGGTCTCATAAGATTTTTCAGAAATTTTGAGATTTTTACGGAAAGTCGATTCGGACGCCGCGGAAAATAATCGAAATTCGGATCGGTCGGAATGAAGAGATTTTCGACTTTCAATCTAAGCTATAAGGCGAAGGGACCTATAGAAATTATGCAGACCTTTTCTACATCAAATTGGACGTCGAATTTGGGAAATCTTCGAAGAAATAAATGTCCTGAAAAATTGTGAAATTCGGATTTAAAAAAAAAGTAACATTAATTTGGACTTTAAATTGATTTTATGGAGGCCATTTGAGATGAAATGAGATGTGATGAGTGTCGATTTGAAGCCATGATTTTAAAATTCATGTAGCCTTCCCCAAGCATTTTTGGACCAATTGAGATGTTTTGGAGAGTGCATTTTTGGCTTAAGGTGAGTAGGAAGAAAGACTTGACTAGGAAGGGTTTAAGGGGATAATCATGTGGAAAAGGAAGGCTGGTGGGCTCCTCAACTCCATCTCTATCCATCTCTCTCTTCCCTCTCACTTAGCTGCCGTCCAAGACTTCTCCTCTTTGCTCCATTCCGCATGCTTGCAGCAACGAAGAAGCCAGCGGAAGCAGAAGCAGCCAGCAACACCAGCTCAACCGCCGTCCATCTCCTTCGCGTGAACCTCTGGCTTCGCTTTCATTTCCTCGGCTGTTCTTCTTTTTCTTTTACTTCACCGAAGCTGCAGCGCCACATGTCCACGGCCTACCTTCCCTCAGTCAACAAAACCATCAAGTTTTTCCCCTTTGTTGACCGTAAGCCAACGAAGTAGCACCCGTGAATCTCGAAGACCGAAGCTACCCATTTCCAGCGCCGCACGCCAGCATCCCTGCTGCTTCTTGTTCTCTTGCTGCCAGGCGTTCTCGGCCCATCAACCCAACGAACGCCAGCCCACGCGTCCACTAGTCCGTCTCCTTCGGTCAACAACAATTGATTTCCTCCCACCCTGTTGACCACCGAGTGAAATTCCTGCAGCTGCGTTCGTGTCTTCTCCAGCAGCGAAGACCCCACCGAAGCCTCGAAGCAGCTCCACGCCTCACCGACCCGTACGTCATCAGCTCCTTTGACCACCGAAGCCACAAGCCCAGCCCACGTTTGGACAGAAGCGACCCACGAAAACTTCAGATTGTGTCTTCAATTGTTGCCGCAGCCCATTGAGTCTTCAACCCAAGGAAACTCAGCCCATCATCAATTAGAATTGAAGCCTAGCAATTTAGCTTATTTCAGCCCAAAGATAGAGCCCATTTTCAGTTTAATTCTGGCCCAGCAAGCAGCCCACAATTTAGTATTTTCAAGCCCAAGTGATTAAAGAAGTCAGCCCAATCTTGAAGTCCAAAGTTTCTTTGGGCTTGCGAGTTCTTGGCCCGGCCCAAGTTCGGCCGCCGTTGCGTTGTCGTCTTGGTGTCCCGGCCTTCGTTTAGTGCAAGTGAGTTTTACTCACTAATGCTTTATTAGTTTGCTAATTATGCTCATGGTTGGTTAGATTTAATTAAGTGTAATTAGGTGGTTAGATTAGGTTAGAACAATTAAATTAGTGACTTAATGATGCATGTTTGGTGGTTAGACTTAGTCATTAGCAAGTAGAGAGCCTCTAATATTTATTGAATGTATCTTGGGATTTTTCCCGACCCGTTTTGGACTCCAATAAGGCAATACGAGCCTAAATTGGATTTTTAATATTTATTTATTTAATTTTCGAAATTAATTATTTAATTAATTATTTTTCCGGAAATTCAACCGGGATGGTCGGTGGCCAATTTCGTGCTTGACGTGATGCAATCCGTTTATTATTTCAGCTTTATTTGGTGCTAAAGTAATTTATGAGTGAATTTAATATTTATTCCTAAATCAAATATGAAAAGGTCGGGTGGGGCCCAGTAAAGCAGCTAGATCTTGAAAGGATCAGGTGGGACCATAAAGCCACTAGATGCGGAAAGGTCGGGTGGGACCAGTAAAGCCACTAAATCTAAGGAATTGCTTGGTGTGGGATAAACAACTTAGAAATGGTCCGACTATCATGTAATCGATTAGGTCGATTTGATCGATACTTCGATCGGTGATGTGATTATTTGAGTATCTATTGAACTGTACTAATATGCAAATAGAATCTGAGGTCAAGATAAGTCATTTGACTCGTGCGTGTTTAGGCAGCCCATAGTGTATTGGTTTACTAATCGGGTATTAAGGAGTAGAATTCGCTGAAACGTGGTCTTATTGGTTATTGAATAACCATTTCAGGACCTTGAGGAGAAGCTGAGGACGAGGAACTTGAAGGGGAGAAAGACTTTTGAAGGAGAAGATGATCCAGAGAGGGATCTTGAGTATAACCCGGATGTGGATTGAGATCACATCCTTTTTGTAAACCCTGTCTTAGTGTAGATAGGTGTGAGACAAGTGTGCTATTAATAAAAGTGTGGTTGTGAATTTCAATAAGAAAAAATAATATAGCCTGCTCTTCTATCCCATTATTTTATTGTCTGGGGATTTATAACTATTTCCGCATGCGCGAATAAAAAGAAAGGGTCGGCGATACTTAGTCCTGGGATATCACACTTTAAAATTGACCGGTTAAGAAGGATGGGCGCGTTCCCGAGAGGGTCGGGGCGTGACATCTCCAGTGCCACGGCTATGAATCATTAACTTGACTTTTCGTTAGATTTCTAGCAATTTTTGAAATTGACCAGTTAAGAAGGATGGGCGCGTTCCGAGAGGGTCGGGGCGTGA
Source organism: Eucalyptus grandis (assembly GCF_016545825.1). Lineage (NCBI taxonomy): Eukaryota > Viridiplantae > Streptophyta > Magnoliopsida > Myrtales > Myrtaceae > Eucalyptus > Eucalyptus grandis. The sequence continues at coordinate 35,491,391 of NC_052613.1, forward strand.
CATCTCCAGTGCCACAGCTATGAATCATTAACTTGAGCTTTTCTGTTAGATTTCTAGCAATTTTTGTGCCATAAATATCTGCTTCAATTGTGTCATCATTGCATACATGCTTCAGCTATGGACAAATTATAAGCCACTGCATAACAATTCTTCTAGGATCTTCTAGATAATTGTAGTTTAGAGAATTCTAGATAACTCTACAAAATGGATCGACAAGCTTGCATAATTTCCCCAACCAACCCATTTTTGCCGAGTGTGGAATGACATTTGAGTGTATAGAATCACGGATTTTTCAAGCTTTTTTTTTCTTGGAAGTTGTGGGTGAACATCATGAAAATGCCGAAATAATATAGCTGCAAATCCGTCGGTTGGTCCTGAGAAAAATCAAATGGGGCAGCCAAATTTGATGCTGTCGCTTCTGTTGTCATCTTATACAGATTAGCGAAATAATTAGCCTCTACTGCTACTTTCCAGGGTCATACCTTTTACTCAGCGAGACAGGCTACTTACCGCCAAAAACAGATGCAGAGAGATGACCATAGAGCCCCATACCCAGGTATCCGAAGGCCTTCCAGATGCCGCCGCCACGGACTTTCTTGTCGGAAATTAGAGGCAGCCGCTGGTTAAGTTCTTTCAGTCTTCATGAAGACTGCTTCAGAGGGAACGCTTGTTCTGAACCACTGACTTGGGAAGGTTTGTACATATTCCCAGAAGGCAAAACATGGGCGGACAAAGCTGATTTACAAGGCCCAAAAATGATGATTAGCAGCACAAGTACGTGTTCAATAGATCAGGACAAGCAAACTCTCCAAGAAACATATCGAGGCTTCGTTACCATCAGGCACAGGAACTAAACTGCTTCTACCATACGGCGGCGACAAGATTTCAACTGAGAATGGAGCACTTCGGGTCTTCCCCACCGAAATCAGGGGAGAACAGAGCTTCCTTTAGGAGCAACAGAGCGACTTCTAGGCGCTTAGAAACCTCTCAAGTCCGCTCAACAAGCTCTCTCCATTCTAGCTCTGTTCCAGTATACACGCTCGTTGTCGCCGGTGACGGTGGGCCGCTGGCGATTTCGTCGCTGCTAAAGCAGGGAGAGGTGACTTGAGATTTCAGAGAAGACTTTTTTCGGTTTCTTTTGAACTTCATGGGCCATACCTTCGAACGGGCTTAAATGACACCAAAATTAGTAATGGCCTGACTTCTCGGCTTTTATGGGTCTAAGTAATGGACTTAATATATGGGCTGGTGCCAATTAAATAAATGGCCGAATTGGAGACTCTTCTCTTCTTTTTATTTATTATTTTTTGCTCTTTTTGCCATTATCTTGCTATTTTCATTTTGTAACAAAAATTCAGGTATCAATAAGACTCAAAAGAAAAACCATGGAGTAAACAATCTCTCCAAATAAATCAGTTTACAATCCCAAAGATCTATCTGTTTTTGTCCAAAAAGAAATGGGAAGTACTTAAAAGTCTCATTACTCCGTATTTGTTTCCTCGTTCACCTTGCTCCATTTTGAGATTGAACAACACAGCCTGAAGCCTTATGGAAATGGATTACTTCTCTTTGATCAGCTGTAAGGACCAATATTAGAGAACATTTGGAAACCAATTTAATCCCAATTTCACAATTTGTGAAAAAATTGATGCATTTAACAATATTTGATACATAAAATATGCATCACATAATTTTCGAGATGTTTTGTGCCAAAACTTTAAGAATGATTACTATAATGCCAAAACTTCATGAAACATCAATTTAATGCCAATTTTTCTTTTTAAATGTTCATTTAAGTGACTTTGGTGAGCCATGTTAGATTTTTTGCAGCCGGAGTTATTTAAATGAACAATCTTTTCTAAATCATAATACTTAAATGATGTTTAAAATTTGTTAATATTAAAATGAACGTCGTATAGCAATTATCACACTAATATTGTCCTCATTTCGGTTTTTTTATTTTTTTATTTGGGTGAACTTTTTAAACTTAGGATCATTTTGGACTTTCCGCATCTCACTAGTCCATCAATTGTCGCAATCCACGGTAGGACCTTAGAGGACAATAATGTCTGCTTTTCCTTTTGTTTTTTCCCCCCAAATAACACTAATGTCATAAATCATTTGCTCCTAGAAACATGGCGCGTTTCACATGGACATGTAATGTTTGATTAGATGAACTTTTTGTGAATTTAGGACAATTTGGTATTTTCATATATCCCATGTCCATCCATTGTTTTATTTGGACGCTGAGAAGCAAAGTCTCCATAATAAGATCCATAGTCCACTACAGGTCCTTAGAGGACAATAATTTTCCACTAAATCGTGAGCCTCATTAGATTTCTTCTTCCGAAGTTATTTAAATGAACAATCTTTCAAAAATAGTGATACTTAAATAATGTTTAAAAACTTTCAACACTAAAATAAATACCATACAACAATTATGACACTGACATTTTCCTCATCTCGATTTTTTGGGGTGAAATTTTGCAAACTTGTGATCATTTTGGACTTTTCGCATCTCACAAGCCCATCAATTGCCACAATCCATTGGAGGTACTTGGAGGACAATAATGTATATTTTTCTTTTGCTTTTTTTATTTTTTCCAAAGTAATACTAATGTCACGAATCATTTGCTCCTAGAAACATGATGCACTTCACATGGACATATAGTGTTTGATTAGATGAACTTTTGTGAACTTAGACAATTTTGATATTTTCATGTCTCTCATGTCCATCAGTTACTTTATTTGAACATGAAGTAGCAAAAGTTTGCGTGATAAGGTCCACAATCTACTACATGTGCTTAGAGGATAATAATCGTCCACTAAATCGTGAGCCACGTTATTATTATTATTTTTTTGTGGCTGGAGTTATTTAAATGAACAGTCTTTCGAAAATGGTGATACTTAAATAATGTTTAAAAACTTTTAACACTAAAATGTGAATGTCATACAACAATTATGACATTGACATTATCCTCATCTAGATTTTTTGGGTGAACTTTTGCAAACTTAGGATCACCTTGGACTTTTGGCATCTCACAAGTCCATCAATTGTCACAATCCACTGCAGGCCTTAGAGGACAATAATATTTGCTTGTCCTTTTGCCTTTTTCCCCATTGTAATACTAATGTCACAAATCATTTGCTCTTAGAAACATGGTGTATTTCACATGGACATGTAAGGTTTGATTAGATGAACTTTTGTTAACTTAGGACGATTTTGGTATTTTCATGTTTCTCATGTCCATCTGTTGTTTTATTTGGACACAAAGGCTCTAATTTGTTATAGGTTTCTTTTTTTTTTTTTTAATTTTTTCTACAGTTTTTTAAATTTCTTTCGAAAATGGTGATAAATAATGTTTAAAAACTTTTAACATTAAAGCAAATGTATTACAACAATTATGACACTGACATTATCCTCATCTCCATTTTTTTGGGCGAATCCTCATCTCCATTTTTTTGGGTGAACTTTTTTCATCTTAGACTTTTCGCATCTCACAAGTCCATCAATTGTTTGCAAGCCTTAGAGGACAGTAATGTCTGTTTTTCCTTTTGCTTTTTTTCTTTTTCTCAAAGTAACACTAATGTCGCAAATCATTTGCTCCTAGAAACATGGTGCGGTTCACATAGACATGTAACGTTTGATTGGATGAACTTTTGTGAACTTAGGATGATTTTGGTATTTTCATGTCTCTCATGTCCATCTGCTGTTTTATTTGGATGCAAAGTAGCAAAAGTCTCCATAATAAGGTCCACAGTCCACTACAAGTCCTTAGAGGACTATAATTGTCCACTAAATCGTGAGCCAAGTTAGAAATTTAAAAACAAAAAATTTGGAAAATAAGTTTAAAAAAGACAAAATAAACGAAATAAAAAACTATGACTCTGACATTGTCCTCATCTCGATTTTTTTAGGTGAACTTTTGCAAACTTTGGATCATCTTGGACTTTTTGTATCTCACAAGTCCATTTTTTGTTTAGAACAATAATGTTTGCTTTTCCCTTTGCCTTTTTTTTTTTTTCTCCCAAAGTAACACTAATTTTGTGAATCATTTGCTCCTAGAAAGATAGTGCGTTTCACATGGACATGCAATGTTTAATTGGATGAACTTTTGTGAACTCAAGACAAATAAACACTCACCAAAAGAAATAGCAAAGTCTCTATAATAAGGTCCACAATCCACTATAGGTCCTTTTAGGACAATAATTTATCATTGTCCTTTTGCTTTTTTCCAAAAGTGATGCAACTATTGTCTTATTGGCCACGTGACATTTGATTGGACACAAAAAGTTAAGATAACCACGGCTTTTTAAGATCAAAATAACCACAACTTGTCTTTTAAAGGAATTACCTCTAGGTGCCTATTAATCAATTAATTTTTACTATAATGATTTTTCCCCAGAACATGGAGGACCAATTTTTGGGAAGATATCTCATTATTAAGTAAAGTCAACACATACATGGACCAAACCATTGGGGTTTACTGGCACCCTTCCCATATTGAAAGTGAGAAATGGAGGGTTCGAATCCCCATATTCTTAAGAGAGTTGTGATGGAGACGATTTAATTTTAGATATGAGTTTTGATTCTATCTTATAAGGAAGCATAAGGAAAAATTTGAGATGAGAGTTAAAATAAAAATAGAATAAAATTGATAAATAAAAAAACACATACATACATGAACCTAATAATTGCCCTCACTTTCAAAACAACTAGGAATTTGACACCCATTCAAGATCATCGGATCAATTGAAATTTATACATTTTGTCTCTTAGAATCTGTTTCATATTTTAGGAAAAAAATAACTTGCAAAATATTTGAAATGTTATGGATTTCGTGGTGACTTTGCTGAAAGTAGATTAGATTAAAAATAAATAAATTCAGCCAATAAGAAAATACATATAAGTCAAACTGGTAAGAAAAGAATCTCCTTATCATTACATTTATACTGATTATTGCTGAAAAAGGAAATGAGCAATCAAACAATAATAAATCAGAAGATAGAAAAGTATATTAGACACAGGATTTACATTATTTGGTTGGTGTAACATTCTCCCCAGGATTTCTTACCTTTACCAAAAAAAAAAAAAAAAAAACATTCTCCTCAGGATAAGCGGCATAAAATTCCACTATATATCATGTTTACAAATTTGATCAAAACTTTGTAGAATGCAAGTTAAATTAGACATAATTGAATTTTTAGTGCCACCATTGAGCACTCATTCACGTTAATTTGATGCTCTCAATTTGACTTTTCTCTGCCAATCCGCAAAATACTCATATACTTATTTATTTTTCTAAAAAAAATTCGTCCCAAATTATAATCTGTCAAATAAGTTTGTATTAAATAGGAGTATTGAAATTTTTATTATGCCCTTCATTAGAGTTTTGGTGATATGTACGAGAATTTGGTTACTCAGTTAAATCTTAACAACATGTTTGGTTACAATAATGACTATTACATTGCAAATTTGTTTTAGGTCGAGTGTCTATTATAATATTTGCTTGCAATAATAACTATTAGAGTATAATCCTATTACAGCCATTATAAACTTTAATAATATAGCTATTCCTAAAATATTGCTCTTTTCTCCTACTCACTCAACTAATGTTAGATTATCAGTTTTAACTATTTTTTTATATTATTTATAAAATGACAACACCGATTTAAGTATTTTAATATAATCCCATATTATATGATTTATAAATAATATGTTAAGTAATAAAGTGAACAAATTTCCCAAAACTGGTTCGTTAGAATGAGAAAAATTGGAAAATAAAAACAAAAACAAAAACAAAAGAAAGTGAACAAGGAGACCCTTAGCTTAATTAGAATTATCTAGACTAAAGCCTGCGAGAAAAACGAAATTCGTCCAGCCCCCAGTGTTTTTCTTATATCCGAAAATTGCATGTGCTTCACATATGAAGTGTCCAAACTAGGAAAAATTGCATTTTGGATCAATAAAGCGATCTTTGAAAATTTTGATACCAAACTGATCGTTCATAAATCATTAACATTAAATTGATTATTCATAAAATTTGTGCTCTTAATTTTTTTGAAAATTAGAAAAATGACAAAATAGCTACATAAGTCAAGAGCAAAAATCACAAAGCAATTATCCTAACCTTGCCATTACTTTTGTTTTTTTTTGGCTAGACTCAAAGCAAAATCATGGAATATACAATTTTTTTTTCAAATAATTTCATTTAAAAATGAGAAACATCTATTTATTTTCGTCAAAAAAGAAAAGGGAAGTGGGTACGTTTTTTTCACATCTTGTTAGTTTACATTTGTTTCTTCTTTGGCCATGTTCTATTTTGAGATTGAACTACGGATCTTTTGTGCAAATGATTGAACAACAAATCTTGGGCAAATGGCTTACTTCTCTTTGATGAACGGCAAGGATCGAAGTTAGAGACCTTTTGGGAATCACCCCAATTTCTCAATTTGTGAAAACTTGATGCTTTTGACTACGTATTCGGTATATAAATTATGTATCATATGATTTTAAAATGTTTATGCTAAAACTTTAAGATTGATTATTTTAATGTCAAAACTTTATGAAAGATTAATTTATAGACATAACTTTTTAAAAGTGCCTATTTAAGTGACTTTGATGAATCGCATCAAATTCTCTTTCTCAGTTATTTAAGTAATTACTGTTTCAAAACTATAATTCTTAAATGATCTTTTAAAAGGCTTTGATATTAATAGCCATGACATTGACACCATCCTTATCTCAAAATTTTTAATAAATATTGTAAACTTAGTGTCATCTTGGTCTTTTTGCTTGTTGCGTGTCTATCCGTGGCCTTATTCGGACATGAAGCATCAAGGACATCATGATTTGGGAACCTCCGTTCCATCTTTCGGTCTTGACAAAAGCATCAGAAACATCATGGTTTGGTCCCCCTCTATAACGTGTTCAGGACAATAATGGATTCTTGTCCTTTTGCATTTTTATCGAAGTAAAATGACTTTTGGCACCTGGAAACGTGGCACGGTGTAAATGGCCGTAATAAAGTCCATAGCAGACTTCATGCTCCTTTGAGGACAATAATGTCTCCTATTCCTTTTGTTGTTTTTCCAAAGTAAAAGTAAAGTCATTAAATTCACATAATTTGAAGGTTCTGCTCTTGTAATTAAGAATATAAAAGATGTATAATATATTAATTATAATGAAATTGTTTACTAAATACAATGCTAATTTAATGATGAATCAAGATAAAATTTTATGTATCAATTTCTCTTTTTGATTTTTACTCTCTATTTTCTTTATAATTGTGTGATGAGTTCTAACAAGACAGAGAACCAAGAGAATATCCTTGAAGTCTATGATGGGGTTATTCTTGCCAATTTAGAGGACGGGATTGTTTTGGTGGTCGTGGACAAAAGGCTAGGGTTAAATAAGTAAAATGGCTCACCAAAGATTCCTTTTATGCCAAGCCCGTGGGGGTTCATCCACTGGGACAAGGGTAGAAGCTGTGTGTAAGTGCGAGTGCAAGTGCTTGTGCTTGAAGAGGAAAAGAACATCGGTAAGAACTCCACGCCAATCGCGGCAAATCATGCAGTCCATTTTGTTCTGAGATATTTGTTTGATAACTGCAGCTTGAGGCGTGAAGGCAATCCTTCGATTGTGCAGTCTTTTGGGACTCGGAAACAACTTGGACTTGCTCAAAGGTAACTCTTTCTCAAACTCAAAGCTCATAATAGCGATTTCATCTCTACTTTGCTCCTCCAGAAAAGCCTTCATTCTATATATATTACAATTGATAGGAAAAATACAAAAGAACATTTGATTTTCACTCATTGCTTAACACCTAACATCCTTTGAAGCATGCATATATTTCATGTGATATTCACATATGACTTTTTCAACGTTCTCTTTACATATATTTCTTATTTTTCTTTAAAAATTTGTAAATGATTTTCTTAACATCCTTTAAGAACTTTAATGATTTTGACTCAATGAAGAACGACTTTCATCAGCGAGATGCCACAATATGAGAGGAGGTCATCTGTCCAATAACGCAGACATAAAGCCTACTAGCAAGTGACCTTCTTTCACATGAAGTTGTGTGCAGAATGCTTGTAGAAATGGGGGAACAAGATGAAATAAAATGCTTATATTTTCCATAAACAATAGATCAAATGATGCATCGTTGAGCTCTAAAGAAACTTCATCGTGCGTCAAAGCAAGTCGTAGAAACCTCTAGTCATCCGGGTCACTACATAGCACCTCAACCACACCTTTCATGTCCATTGCGTTTCAAAGAATGTGCATGATCATATACACTTCTCCTAGTTCTTTTGCCAGAAATCAACTTTCTTAGCACGTGTTCAAAATCAAGGACAAAATTAATGATATGTACCAAAGTAAGATTTATAAATTGTACCAGAAAAGTAAATTGCAAGTAAAGAACATTCATGTGATCAAAAGTAGAATAAACATAGATTATAAATTAGCTTGATTGTCAAAAGAGAGAGCTTTGCAATTCTAAAACACTGGAATTTGTGAAGCCAATACTAGTAATAACCGTTCAACCCATCAAGAGCTTTTCCTAGTAACTTCTCCCAACTCCCTTGTACACGTGCCTTCTTGTTTCCACTTTCTCCGTTTTTTCCTTTCCCTTCTCATAATAATTAAATCTTAAGACATGGACACTTGGTAAAGAGAATGCTCTTTCCAATAATTTAAAATTTTCATTTAATAAAGTTTTCACGTGGAGTTGCACGGCCAAATGGTAAGGATATCTCTAAAGCCACAAATTATTGATGCTTCTTGGCCGAATCGTCCTTAAGATCTACAAAATCAATTCTTTAAGGCTACAAAATGATGCATAATCAGATGACTACCAACATTAGATCAAACATACCTTAAAATGGCATATTAATAAAAGTTGATACCAATATTTTTCCATTAGCCCACTTTTCTTTTGGGTTGACAGGTCTTTAGTTCGTATTGGATGATCTTGAACCATGTAACATGCACTTGGACTGTATTACATATTTTTATTTGTATATTTTCCCAGATATGCGTAGTTTCGTGAATTTTCTTTAGGTAATACAGACCCCTGGACTTAGGGAATAGTACACACTTGCCCTAAATGTTCAACTATAAACCCGCCCTAAACTTTTATTTTTTTACAGCTAATATCCCTCAGTTATGATTTTCATTAAAATATGTATTCTGACTTTCTTTATTTTTTTCCCTTTTTTTATAGAAATCTTTTTTTATCCTTAATTTCTGTCAAAAATGCCAAAAAAAAAGAAAAACCATTTTAGCAAAAACATCAATTATTTGAGAACGTCCATTAGCAAAATATCAATTTGCGATCAATTAATTTGAGGCCAGCCATTGCCAATTGATACATGACCTCCTTAGAATAATTGGATACTTTTTTTTTACCCCAAATGTTAGACGTGGCATATTTTTTCACCCCACATGTACACTCAATAAAGAAATGCTTCAAGATGTATTTATTAATGCAAAAAAGATAAAAAAAAATAAAAAAAAATAAAAAGCAAAATGCTTCAGTTGACCAAAAATTGGTTTGTATTGCCGACTTTCAAGCATTGTTCTTTTCTTTTGGGATTGAAGTCAAGGGATCACACCAAACACTCAAATGATATAAGTGAAATTGATTTCAAGTGAAAAGGGCCATATTTAACTAAGAGAAGCTTCACATGAGTCCATAGGGTCAAGTAAAATAGGCTTGTTATCAATTACAACACCAGTGGAAGTTCCTAACAATGAGCAATCCGTTAGTGAGATATTTTCAAATACAGGACTAATTAATTAATCAATTATGGCGATGAAGAAATTATTACTTAGGCCCTTATGATTATATTTTGTCCTGTACCGGTGATAGATTAAAGAAAGAAACATTAGTCTCTTTCCACGCATTTGTAAGCTAGAAAGGACAATCTTATGACGTGCTCGTAAAATTTTTACTTATTAATCAAAAGTTGTCCGGAAGGGTTTTAGGAAAACATCTTAATTTACGGGACCACCCCACATCATATATAAACATCTTGCGGAAGTTGCTAGTAAAGAAGATGATTACGTGGCTCTTAAAGAATGGCGTCATATACAAGGTAATCTCCACTATGAACACCTAAGTGTCTATCGATTAAAACATCGTTTAGTGAAAGACCAATAATTTGAGAACATCTATGAGCAGTTTGCAACCATTTTACTTTTCAGTTAATTTCTTGATTGCGAGCTGTGTGTCGGTGAAGTGATTTTTTGTCGCCTTGTTCCGTTGTCTTTGTCCGTTGGTCACTTGCAATTATTGATCTGGGCAAATTGGACAAAATCGCAGTGATGAATTCTGTGCTCATCATTTTCTAAATGCCCTTGTCACTTTGATTTGTGGGCCACGTGTTCCAATTACAAAAAGAATTAAGAAAATCTCAGTGGGGGTATTCTTACCGGTTTAGAGGAAGGGATTTTTTTGCTGGTGTCGGACGAAAGGTGAGTTAAAGAATTAGATTGCCTCATTATAGATTTCGAACATATTAAGCACGTCTGGTTCATCCTTTGGGGCAAAACAAAAAGTAAAGATTTGTTTAAGTGCAGGGGCTTGTGGTTGAAGAGGAGAAACAAATGGGCAAGGAGGCCGCGCCAATCACGAGAAATCACCAAGACATTCGCCTTTGTTTTGAGATGTTTACTCTGACGACTCCAGGTTTAGGCATGAAGAAGGTAATCCTCTTATTGCACTGCCTTTGGGACTTGGACACATCTTGATTTGCTTTGAGGTAGCTTCTTCTCTAATGCAAAACCCATCACATGCCTTCCACTCATGCCAAACACTAATTTCATCTCTAGTCTATTACAAGTGACTTTAAAAAAAAAAAAAAAAGAGCATTTGATTTTTATTTTTTATTCATCGCAAAACACCTAACGTCCTTTAAAGCTGCCGGCCATGCGGGGTTCCTGGGTCACCAAAAACCTAACGTCCTTTAAAGTATACAAATATCACAAGTAATTCACATATGACCTTTTCACAAGTATCATCACTCATGATGCTTAACTTTTTTAAAACTTGTTTAGAATGATTTTTGTTTGCATCCTTTAAAAACTTGTTCCAAATGGTGTAGACACAATAATGAAAGGACTTTCATCAACAAGATGTGATGGTATGAGAGGAAATTATATGTCCATAACGCTGAGATAAAGTCTGCTAGCAAGCCACCTTCTCTCATGTGCAAATTTGAATGAAATCGTATGAAGTATCGTAGAAATGGTGGAACGCGATAAAAGAAAACAAAAGGCTTATCTTCTTCATAAACAATAGATTATAGCAAGTATCATTGAGGTTTAGGGAAACTCATATGGATCCCAGCAAATCGTTGATAACCTCAAGTTATTTTGATTTATCAGTAGCACCTCCGTCACACTTGTCGTTTCCATCACGAACAAGGAATGTGCATAACTGCAGACACATGGTCAGGTTCTTTTGTGAGAAATCAACTTTCTTAGCACACGTTCAAAATCATTAATGGGCTTTTGATGGGCTTTTGAGAGAACATTTGTAAAGTTAATTTCTCCTTATTGATAGGCTTTTGAGAGAAAATAAAAGGGCACAATTCGTTAACAGAAAAGACAAATTAAATTTTCTATCTCCAAATGGATTAAATCAGTCAAACTATGCGTCAAAGGAAAATAAATTACGCCAAGAGCAACCAAGAACACTGCACGGTTCCATACCTCGCGCACAAAGTGGGGATTCCACTAAGTGCGAATTTATGTGAAGCTAAATAAGAAGAAGACTTAAAGATTGCCAAATAATAATAATAATAATAATAATAATAATAATAATAATAATAATAATAATAATAATAATTGAATTGGAAAAAGTAAACTGTATATAAAAGTAAATGGTGTAATGAAAAGCAGAGATAAACATAGATTATAGATTTGCTTGATTTTCGAAAGAGAGCTTTACAATCCTAAATCACTTGCGTTTATAAACCTAATATTAATAATAACAGTTCCCTCCTAACTCGATTCTTCAGTCCCTCTCTTTTGCAACTTCCAACTACGAGGACGAATGCTTCCACGTGCAACTCATCACAGGCTCACAGCTAGTAACTTCCCCCCAACTTCCCTGTAGATGTGCCCCATTTGTTGTTTCCACTTTCTCCTCTCTTTTTTTTCTTTGAACATCTTTCCCTTCTCATAATAGTTACACCATTAAGACATGGCACTTTGGTTTAGAGAATGCTCTTGCCAACAATAGACAAATTTCATTTAATTGAGTCTTCACTTGGAGTTGCACGGCCAAGATAAAAAGTGCATCTTTAAAGCCACAAATTCTTTCTGCTTCTTGCCGAGTTCCCCATCAGATCAACTAAACCAATTCATTTCATTCTTTTAAGGCTGCAAAATAACACATGATCAAAGTGATCACCAACATTACACCAAAGATATCTTAAACTAACATATTAGTGAAATGTGAATACCGACATTTAAAGACGTTTATTCAATTTTTTTTACATTAGCCCGCTTTTTTTTTTTTTGACACTTATGTGTTTCGGACTAGATAATCTTGAACCATCAACGTTTATTCAACGTTTTTATATTAGCCCACTTTTGTTCGTGTTGATACGTGTTTGGTTCAGATTAATAAATCTGAACGATTTAACATGCAATTAGATTGAGTAACGAATTTTTTGTTTACGCATTGCTCCAACCAAAAGTAGTCTGTCCATGAGAACTTTATGTCACTTATTCAAAAAGACCAAGTGAACTATTTATCTTGTTACTAAAAATGAGAAAGAGGGGGGTGGGGGGGCGGCGGAGTATTGGAACTCTTTGGAGCTTCTTTTTAAAATGGAAAATTTGCACATTTTTACCGTGTTTACCTCGGTCCAATGAACTAGGGCAAGGTGGTCTTACACTATAGAGAACTCATCACAAATCGGCATAGCTTTGTCGAATTGCATAATCAACTTAGCTAGGCCGAAGGACCACCATTTTCTATAGTTTCTTTTTATTTTGAAGAAACGGCTTTCAGTTGCCGTATTGAATCGTAAGTTTACTAATACTTTTGCAAATTTTTTTCATTCTCATGATAATTACACCTTAAGACATTGGACTTTGGCAGGGAGGGTGCCCCTGCCAATAACAAACAAATTTCACCTTCTCAAGTCCTTGTAAGGAAAATTATCTTAAATGAGGTTATATCGCATAGTAGGGCTGACGTGATGTAGTCATTAATTGTCATTCGCCTGCTATAAATCTCTTACTATTTAACGCCATGTGTGTTATGTACTCATTTCTGATTGGCTTTTCATGAGTTTGTTACACCACGTGGTATGTGTCACTGCCATGTGACACAACCTCAGATAAATGCATTCTCCTTTATATGAGTTTGCTCGGCCAATATAACATGTACTCTAAAGCCACAAATTCTTTATGATCTTGGCCGTTCTCCTACTTGAGGTCAACTAAGTCGATTCAAGTTCGTTCTTTAAGGCTACAAAATGACATATGATCAAAATGAGCACCGACATTACATCAGACATAAATTAACACAAAATATTAGCATAAGTGTATACCAACATCATGATAAGTTTTCTTTTTACCAAAAAAAAAAAAAAAAAACATCATGGTAAGTTCACTTTACCAAAAAAAAACATCATAATAAGTTCTGAACATTCAGATTGTAAATACTAATCAACCATAGAAATTTATATGTCCATGTGTCCCACTTTCAGAGAAACAAATGACCGAGGTAAGACTGATCCAATGATCTATCTAGTGAAGACGAAAAGTCAGATGATTTTTGTAGTAATTGATTTTTATTTCGATGAAGGGTTTTGACATGATTAGAAGAATGGATCTTCTTCAAATTATTCTATACTCATCAAATTTTTCATGGATCGCTACCTAATTAACGAAAAGTTTGTAGTTTGATTGAAGGTTCTCCATTAAAAAGACTGGACAAATGGTTCACGAATTTATCTAGTCAACAAGATGGCTTCAGTTTATTGTACAGAGATAATGATCTTGAACATGATTTTACATCTTTATAGTTTCTGTCCTTCAAAATGAGTTAGAGGCAGCTAAAATTTCAAGATACATACATTTTAATTTGAAAACGTGACCTTTTTCACTTTCATTTGTTCATAAGTGTACCATATCTTTTCTTAGATGGAGTTATTTCCACCCCCTCTTTGATTGGATACACACCTCTTTTTTTATTAACCGATTAATGTAACCTTCTATATTTGGAAACAAGTGAAGAACCAATTTACCCTATCTTCTCTCTCATCACTACCCTTCTGTTTGTTGTCAACTAAGTAGCTAATATCGACCAAAAACTAAGTAATTTAAATAATCTTCCATGTTCGGAAATCAATAAATTGTTAATTAAATTATTTCTGCGATCATTAAAATTGATTTTATGAAGAGAGAAAATTTGATCTCGAGTCACGGAACACGACTTGCTATTAAGGATGTTTTGCACCATGACCTCGTACTCTTTATCTTTCATCTTTTGTCCGCCACCACCGCCCCCTTTTCAGTAATTCATAAATTTATCATTCTGGTTGTGCTTTTGTATTTTAAAAATAATTAATGATAGGAAAAATTACTATATCCAAAACTCTTCCCATTAGTAATCTTCACAGATTGGGCGACTTTTTTCATATGAAAATAATTTCAATAAATTTTACTTACAAAATAGCATAATACAAATTATGATAGGCGTAACAAATATAAATGATTTTAAAAAAATCCCATAATAACTATTCTACTTCAAATTCACATGATTCAGACTTATAAAAAATTTCCCAAACTCTTGAGATTGAATTCTACTTATTTATATTAATTGTCTGTAACTTTTTTTGGTACTATTCACTTAGTAACATAACATATATATTTTTAATTTTACCTTAGTTTTATATCTAAAGTTTAGTCAAATTTTACTATGATCAGTTATACTCAATAGAAATGCGCATTGTATAATATTGCTTGTGATTAACGTATGTTAGATTAATAAATATGATATTTTAAAATGATACAAATTGGAGGATTAGCTGGGCCGGATAGGGCTAGTACCTGCCTCATCTTGCGCTGCATGTCACCCTGGCGAATGCCTCGCAATGCATTCTTTACGGAGAAAATTTGCTCTATTCAGGGTAGGGGGTCTCGCACCGTCCCCATGTTATGATGTTAATAAGATGAATAGAAAAGCTAAATCAAAGAATAAACATGTACCAACCCTAAAGTGCAAGGATGTTGTGTAATTTCCTCCGTTTTTACAAAATAGTGTATATTGTTTACCGATTACAAAAAAGAATTTTTTTTTTTTTTTTTTTTTGTGGGGGAATTGGAACCCTTTGGAACTCCTCTTTTTAAATGGAGAAACTTGCTTGTTGGTCAGCAAATACACTTTGCTACTGTGAACTACGGCATGGCGGTCCTTGAATTTTTTATTTATTTATTATGCTTTTTGACTGTTGGGAACAACCACCATACGGCCTCGGAATTACCACTGTACGGCTTCACTCGGTAGGATTACATATTCAATTTAGGTAGGTTGAGGGACCGCCCTTTCTTATAAGTTGTTTTCATTTTGAAGAAACGGCTTTTAATCGGTCGTAATGAATCCTGATTATATTTTTTTTACCCAATTGTTTCCGCAGATTGCTCAGCAATGGGCCAGTTAATGATGTCGTTTTTTCGACAGCTAAATTGTTAACACGGTCTATATCTCTTTTGAGGCTTAAATTACAATTTCGTGTAGTATAAAAAAAAAAGGTGCTCCTGAGAGTCAAGCGAGACCTGCCCCTGAGCATATCGAGCCACTAGTTATGGTGTCAGTCCACTCAAAAATATTAATCATCATCGTCCGATTCATTCTAGCAGCTAAAATAAGACTATTCCTTCCATTTTGAGTTATGAAAGTATTTTGACTTAAAAGACTTGTGTAGCAAATTATTATATAAACCTTTTTCGCTCATGAAAATGTTTCCATCCTCACATGTATATTTAAATGGGACAAGATTTGCTTAATTCTCTTGAAACGTTAGAGTTCTTGGCAGGCTTCCCACCAAAAAGAATATCGCATTCTGATTTCGCTTTTTAAAGTCATGGACCGAAAAAAGACCTGTACCACCACAAATTACATAATTTATCTATCATGCTGTTTTCGGCAGTCAGCAACTCCACGTACGCTTTCACACTCTCGCCAATTGCCCCCAAAAGCGTCTCAGAGCCCGACTCATTGTTTAAGCTCGGTTTTGTTTGGCTGTTTTGATTGTGTTATCACTTTGCCCTTTCTTTCTTTTCATGCATCGAGTGACTAATTATGTTCTGCGTTCAGTTTCATTCGCAACCATTTGTTTAGACAAAGAATGGAAGGAGGCAACAACAGAGGAACAAAAGAGGGAGGGAAAAGGAACTTCTAGAGATTAGAGAAAAATTATGGCCGCATTTGCTACCTCTGTTGCATCGAATCTTTTGTCAAAACTCGGTGAGTACCTGATTGCTCCCATTGGACGTCAATTTGCGTACGTACTGTGCTATGAGAGATACGTCAAAGATCTCAAAAGTGGAGTCAAGGAGCTGGAGACTGCAAGGGAAAGGGTGCAACATTCTGTTGATGAAGCCGTTTATGATGGAAAACTTATACACTCTGATGTTAAGAATTGGCTGGAGAATGTGGAGAGTAAGGCTAAGGAAGCAAAAACTTGTTCAAACATGAGGAAACTGCAAAAACTGCTTGCTTCCACGGGTGGCTTCCCAACCCTTTGGTGCGCCATCCAATTGGCAGGAAGGTGAATAAGATGACTAAAGTCATTCAGGGACTCCGTGAGAAAAGCCCAAATAGTAACCTCCATAAGGTCTACTATGAGAATACTCCAACAGGAATTGTCACTGCTACCACTTCCGCTGCAAGATCGATTGACAAGAAAGATGTCCTAGAGTCAAGGGCTTCAATCACAGAGGATATAATGAAGGCTATAGTTGATGACAAGATCTGTGTGGTTGGGGTGTATGGATCAGGTGGGGTTGGCAAGTCCAAGCTTTTGGAAGACGTAGAAAGGCAAGTAAAGGAAGAGAACCTTTTCGATGTGGTTGTCAAGGCAAATGTATCACGCAATCCAGATCTAAAAACAATCCAAGGAGATATCGCTTATGCATTGGGTCTGAAAATAATGAATGAAGAAACTGTCCATGCAAGAGCAGATATTTTGTGTAGGCGGTTGGAGAGTGATCCTAAGAAAAATATTCTCATAATTTTAGATAATCTGTGGAAGAAGTTAGAGTTGAAGGATGTTGGAATCCCTTGTGGAGATGAGAATAAAGTAAGAGGCTGCAAGCTATTGCTAACGTCTAGATACTGCGATGTTTTGCGCGTTGACATGTGCTCTGACCGAGACTTCCGACTTGGTGAGTTAGAACATGGAGAAGCACGGAGACTTTTTGAAAGGATAGTGGGGAACAAAGTTAACGATCCTGACTTTAAGACCTTGATAGATGGAGTGGTTAAGAATTGTGGAGGCTTGCCACTTTTGATTGTTTCATTGGCAAAAAGGTTGAAACATGGACATTTGGCTGCATGGAGGAATGCTTTGACCAAATAGAAGGGTTGGATGTAAAATCAATAGTGGAACTAAATTACAATGACTTAAAAGATGAGAGGATCAGATCATTGTTCTTGGTTTGCGCTCTAGACAAAGGGAATAGTTCCTTAAGGGATACCCTGATCTACTACATGGGTTTGGGTTTATTTGAAAAATTCGGCAAGACCATCGAAAAAGCTAGAGATCGGTTGATTACGGACCTATGTAACCTGCAGGACTATTCTTTGTTACTAGATAATGATGTCATTAAATGTGTCAGAATGCATGACATATTTGTTGATGTGGCCATCTCTATGTGTGACAAGTTTATTGACATGGAATGGAATGCCTTGGTCGGGACGACGGATCATGGGTTTAAAGATTGGCCAAAAGATGAGCTCAGAAAATGCACTGCGATATCTTTCCATTTTGTTGGCATTGATGAGCTTCCTGAAAAATTGGATTGCCCAAACTTGAGAATCCTTCTGTTAGTCGAAAACAACTCGTCTCTCAAAATTCCGGAGTCATTTTTTGAATCTATGGAGAAGCTCCAAACCTTGGACTTGACTGGCTTATCTTTCACCTCTCTTCCTTCATCGATTGAGTTCCTTAAAAACCTTAAGTCGCTGAGTCTTGATTGGTGCCATCTGGAGGATGTGACTATTCTTGGAAAGCTGACAGGTTTGCAGTTCCTAAGCTTCTTTGGATCTACCATTGCTTGGCTGCCCAAAGAAATAGGTGAACTAACAAAATTGAGATTTTTGGACTTGACAAGGTGCACCAGTCTCAAAGTTATTGAACCTGGCGTACTTGGAAGCTTGGTTAATTTAGAAGAGCTGTACATGGAAGACAGTTTTGATCAGTGGGAGACCGAGAATGAAGCACCGCAAAGCAACACCAGCCTGGCTGAGTTGAAGAACATGAACAAGTTGAGCACTTTGTACATTGCCATTCCTCACTTAGCCAATCTCTCAAGAGATCTGCCATTTGGGAAATTGAACAACTATAAAATCCAAATAGGGGACATCTGGGATTGGTCAGATGAATCCAAAGAATCTAGAACTTTAAAGCTCAAGTTGGATCCATGCAATCTTCTTGTCGAAGAGTGGCTGCAACGCTGTTTGCAGTTAACACAAGATCTCCACTTGGACGGATTGCAAAGTGGCCACGATACCATTCACGATTTATGCATTGAAGGTTTTCAGGAATTGAGACATCTTCATGTACAAAATAGCCCCTCATTTCAGCACATTGTTCACTCCATGGATAATGTCCATTGCATTGCATTTACGAGATTGGAATCGTTGATTATCGAGAATCTAAACAACTTGGAGAATATTTGTCGTGGCTGTCTTGTCCCAGAATCCTTCAGCAAATTAAAGATTGTGAAAATGGATAACTGTGGTGAAATCAAACATTTGTTTCCTTTATCCATGATGAGAATATTCTTGCAACTTGAAGAGATTGAAATAAGCAACTGCCACTTAATGCAGCAAATTGTTGCAGATGCCGAGGCAGATGAAGTTAGAGATGAAATAAATGATGATCTCAAAGTGCAGTCATGCAATTTGCATAGGTTGACATTAAGAAACTTGCCAGAGATGACAAGCTTCTATAAAACCATGGACCATTCGATCATATTCTTCAATGGACAACAGGTAAATTTCATGCTTTCTAAAATAGTTACGTTTTGCCCATCCAAACCATTCTTGTTGGAGAAAGCCTCCTGATATTAGTCTTCGTCTGGGAGTTACAAACATGGACATTGCCTTCAATTGGATATATAAGTCATGGAAATGTGTCTAGTTTAAGCATTATTTAGCTTCTACTAGATTAATGATACCCTCGATAATGGAATCTGACGAAAGACAGACAAAATAACATATTAAAGTTTTCGACTTTTTTAGCCTGTTTCAATTTCCTCTTTACCTTTCAAAGGTATTAGTTGAAGCCCGAAGGTTATGTGGACTTAAAAAAGAAAAAAAGTTGACTTTTTGAAATATCTACTTTGAAGATATAATGTGCAGAAGTTTTTTATAATTTTACTAGGTAATATGCATTTATCGACTAATAATTTAATTTTTCAAAATGGAATTGCTTTGAATATGTGACTGCATAAAAATATTTATATATTTGTTAATTACATTGCAATTTATTTGTGTTATGTTTTCAACATATTTAAAGAAGACCATACGATGTATTGACTTTTTAATAATCACAGTAAGTTGCTTCTTTTTTTTTACCCCCAATAGTTGTAAAAAGTTGTAGTAGGTGAATGGACCTTTGTGAAAATGGGTTTCTACAAAAAGTTCCATTATATAAAAAATTTTATATATCTTTTACATGAATTGATTAAATTGTTATGTGACTACGAAATCAAAGGATGCATTGATGAGATGTGAATGGGATAATTAATTTTTTATTATTCCAATTCCTGTAGCCAATGGACCTTTTGTGGGGACAAATCTACCTAAAATGTTCATTCTAACTGCTTTTCTAATATACCGACAAAAAAAAAAAAAAAACACTTTTATAATATTACTAGTAGAATTAATGTGCGTTGCACATGTTTAAATTAGTGTTTTTTTTTTTTTTTTAAAATTTCTTAAAAGTATTAACTAGAAACATATCCAGCATTCATTCGTGCAATATCGCTTGGATTTAACAATATCTGTGACTATTATGTTTGAATAAAAAGTGGAAACCATTTTCAATTTATTCATTCAAATTATGTTTATCATGTGACCCAAACCGCAAAAGCATGATGCTCGACTAAAATGATTTATTAAATTAATTATTTTTTTTCTTGGCTACATGACAAAACTTTCCACATAAATTAAGATTCTTTTATGACAAGAAAGCAAATCTTACGTCCTCAAATAGGAAAACTAAATCCTTTGTTCAAATTGACTTTATGCCCATATTGGTGCTATTGTGACCAAGTTCGTAGATCTTATGGCCAACCATGGACCTCATAGTGATGAACCCTTTTTATGACTTTTGGCCGATGTGGCATCAACTCCGCGATACATCTAAACTAGAATTTAGCCCATGCTATGCACATGAACAATAAGCTTTTCTGATTACTTTATTCTTTCTCTCATAATTTTATTTCGGAATACCATGGAAAAAAAGTGCCAAACTCAATTTGCACCAGCAAATCAATTAAAAGTATAGGTTTTTATGGTCAATACCAGTAAAAGTCCAAACCTAGTACGCGATTAACACATTTATTTCAAACTAAATTTTGTCCCACAAAATGCCAAACTGGTAATCCAAATCAACCTCCATTAATATTCTGTCCAATATGCCATTAAAATGTGTATGTATCAACACCCATGACAGACAACTACAAGGCAGATCTAGAGAATAAAGATGCAATAGGGATTGACAGATCAGAATGACACCTATACTTTAACAAGATATTAGACAACATGTTAACGGTGGATAGATTTGGGTTAGGGGTACTGGATTGGGATTTTTTTTTTTTTATGAGACGAAATTTGTTTAAAGCAAATGTGCTATGAGTACCAGTTTTGGAATTTTAATGGTATTAATCATAGTTTTTATTGGCCGATTTAGTTCATGAGCTTTTGGTAGAAAATAAGTGAGACCGTTCTTTTACACGTCCTTTGGGATATTATATGAGGCCACATTTAATGACTAAAAAAGATTAATTGAGTCTACGCCATGAATTTCTTAGATTTAGGCAAAAAGCGCAAAATGTGAGGGGGTAAATTCCGTAACCTCAATTTAGTGACCAGGCACAACAACCAAGAGGAGGTGAATTGGTTGTTCTAGGAAACTTGAATACTTTTTCATGAATATGTGGATAGTGTGTAGAAAGTGCACTTGTGCTGTAGAAACATGAACACTTATGCAAAATCACAATCTTCTATCATATAGAAATGAAAGAGTTTAAGGAATAGAGGAAATGCAAATCTAATGTACAGTAGTTCGAGCTTCTATTTGGCCTACTTCATTTTCTGAACTCTAATAGTGTCGACGTGACTAGAATTCATTATGTAATTCTTGAGATGTTACAACATGTACAGAAAGTGCTTCTTCTGCTCGAAGCCTTTGAAGTTGCTTCTACAGACTTGAGCACCCCTCACAAATACTATATTACTCTCTTTCCAAATTATAAATATTTACATCCTCGATAGAGATCTACAATTAAAACCACTCTATTTTACACACGAGAAAGCAAGAGAATTCAATGCAACAAAGAGAGATGTTCGAGAGTTTCTTCCACTTCCACCAACCACTTTGATATATTATTAAGGACTTCATACCTTGAAAGTATTCGTTGGAAGTCTTCTCTAGTCAAATGGCTATTGGTCCGACCCTTCTTTAACCATCGGAGCATCTTTCTACGGATCATTAAAGACCATTTCCCAAAGTAGAGAACTCGTCTTCTGTAGTTTACTTAGCATCTTTTCTGCTTTCACGAAAATGGCAAAATAGGTCAAGTTCACTTCAGGCTGCTTATGGTGGATTCCAACACTAAAGATAGTTGCGAAACACCAACTTTAGTTCAGTTCAAACTGATAAAGGACTTGGTCTTCCCACTAGGATTGTAAAGGCTTGTATGGTAGTATGTATTGCTTTTGCAAAACGATGCTTCCAGACTTTTCACGAATTTTCGTTGTAGTGTTTGTTCAGTTTCTACAAACAAGGTCCTCCAAGCAAATTGAAATCCTCATGTTCTATAGATTCTTTGCGCTTGTTCTCCTTCTACAAAGGTCCATCCAGATTTGGACATTATTTCCACCAATAGCTTGTTCTCTTTTTGCAGAACCAAAGCGTTTTCATGCCTTAGTCGTCTTGTTGTTAACACTATTTGCATATGGCTTGCGTAAGTAGCAGCTCTACATACATACTCACATACACATATTAATAGCCTTTGATTATATTGTCATCTTCGAAACATATAAGAGATTTTGTCGACATGATAAAGTCCAAATGCATAATAAGTAAATGATGAGTAAGTGTAAAGTTGATAAACTTTAAAGAAGACTAAGATAAAATTCAAAAATCTTAGATCCTTATATGGATAAATTTATATCCTTTGTTGAAATTGGCTTTGATGTCCATATGGTGATGTTATGACCAGTTCATGGATCTATAGTCTTGAATCCTTTTCTTTTTTTAACTTTTGCCCAATGTGGCATCAATTCCACATTACATCCATACTAGAAATTTAGCCCGTGCCATGCATGGGGACAACAAAATTCTAACTACTTTAGTATATCTCATAATTTTATAAAGATTGTTTACTTTCAATCTTCTGATGAGAGAATTTTTTTTGGTATACCTTCGGGAAAAATGCCAGCTGAAATTACCTTTATCTATTTGTCAGTTTAGTTATGATTATTTTATAGAAAATGATTGAGACTGTCTGTTTACCTTGTCGTTTAATATATTATGTATGACCACATTCAATGACCAAAAAACTTAATTGAGTCTATGCCATGAATTAATTAAAATTAGGCACGTTGCACAAAATGTGAGGGTAAATTAAATAACGTCAATGATTCAGGGATTATAAATAGCCTCTTATCATCACATATTTTAAAAAGTCCAAATGCATAATAGATAAATCATGAGTAAGTATACAGTTGATAAATATTAAAGCAGAATAAGGTAATTCGTTAATCTGCCTTTTCTTCCATTATCTTTAAATCTATTTTATGAGATAATGTGGCTGTCGCGACCAATTTTTTCGGGTTTGAACCACCTAGGGTTTGGCTAATGGATTGTTAAGCCTAAACTTAACTCGGGCTCTCCCAAGCCCATACCAATTCGCGACTTAGGTTCATGTTTTTAGCATGCAATTGATTTTTAATCGGGAGTCGCCACTAATCTATTTTTTGGTGGGTCGATTAGAAACCCAAGTAAAGTAATGGGAGTTTCACTTTACTCCTACGAACAGGAGACTATGGGTACGGGGACTTGGTTACACTAGATTTCTCTAATGCCCTTTCGGTACCATTATTTTATTTTCAAAAAATGTTTTTGCGAGGCAACTTAAATTGATTTTAAATCTATTTTCCTAACATGTGAGGTGATCATGCGAGTGCGCAATCCACTAATTTAACACCCGGATAAACAATAAATAAATTGCAAAAACTTACCTCAAAACAACGAAAGCATCTGCAATGTTAAGTTAAAAACCACATCAACAACCCTAGATATGATTTCTAATTACCACGCAATTTCTTTTTTTATTTTTCACTTAATTAATAAGAATCATGCAATATGCAATGCAATATTAACAAAATGACCTAATTCTAATGTCATGCAATTTCTAATTAAATGGGTCTAATAACAATCCTAAATGACATGCATCTAAATGAAGCTAACCCTAAATTGATTTTTTTTTTTAAATAAAATTCCTATTCTAAACATGTAAACCCTAAGACATGCAATATTCTAATTCAAACATATCTCAAGATAAACTAGGCAATTAAGACGAGACAATTCATTCAAAATCATCGAAATATCGCACATCGTTCGGATCAAGAGACAATATTTCGCTAATAAAATCAATAAATTGATCTTAAGCCTTAAAGATCAAAATATCAATTTTATTCCCGCTTAATTAATTATTTCATCTAAGGCTTTATAGATGAAATAAAAATCCTGCGCGGTCGCGAATCCGGTAATATGTTGAATTTCCAATCATATACTAAAGACTAATTATACTAAAAAAAAAGATAAAAGTAAAATAAATTAAATAAAATAAACTAAAGAAAACTACCTAATGTGTTTTCTCTTGTTTTTTTTTATTGGGCTTGGCAGCCGTGGGGTCCAGCCAAGGATGGCTGACCGGAGGTCCGGCGAGGCACCGGGAGCGGCACGTCGGCGGCGAGGGCTTGCGGGTCGCGCGAGGCAAGGCGGAGGCGTCGGGCTCTGGTGGTGCAGCAGCAGGGATGGTGCCGACGTTGCAGGTGCTTGGCGCGGCGACCAGCGGCGTCGAGCAGATCGGCACGGGCTGAGGTGGAGTTGGGGCGCTCGGGTCGCGGAGGTGGCTGGTGTCGCCGTGGCGCGGCTCCGGCTGGGGTGCGTTGGGCTGAGGCGAGCAGCGACGGTGCTGGCTCCGGCGACGTCGGGCAGCGGATCCGGAGTTGCAGGCGTTGGCTGGGCCGTGCTCGGCGCTGGTCGCGGGTTGCAGAGACGCGGGGCGTCGGGCTCCGAGCAGATGCGCGGGCTGGGCGACACTTGGCGTCAGGCGGGGCAGCGACGGCGTCTTGCGGAGGCGCGACGGAGCTTGGAGATCAATGGGCGGCGTCGCGGGCAGAGCAGGGGTGTTGCAGCGGCGCGGCGTCGGCGAAGGTGAGAGCGCGGTCGTCGGGGCGCGGTGCGAGGTCAGGAGCGGCGGTGGTGCAGTGGTGGGTGGCGCTCGGCGATCGTCAGGAGCGGCGGGCTTCGTCGGAGCTCCGGCGTCGGGTCTCCGCGAGTTGCAGCGCGCGGGTGAGGAGTGGATTTGGGGAAGATGATGAACAGTAAAGGTCAAATCAACCTTTACTGTTTTTACTTTCTCTTTTCTCTCCTACTCTTTCTCTCACGTTCTGACTTTTCTTTTGTTTTTTTTTGCAGTTTTTCCTTTTGCACTTTCTGCAGAAGAAATTTTCTTCTCCTTCTCCCTTTTTTCTCTCAATTTTTTTTAGAGAAGCCCCCGTTTGTATGGCCATGTGGATTGATATGTGTGGCCTCCCCAAACAAATTGCACGCGAGGTATTATATAGGTCTAAAAATGTATCTCTACGATATATATTTTTCCTTTTTTTGTTCGCGCATGATACCCCTAAATATATCATTGAAATATATCCACCTTGTGCAATATTCCCCTTTTGTATTTTTCACATATTCTATCCAAAATTTTCCTTTTTGTTCGAAAATGCATAAATGTGTGAAGAATCTGAACGGAATATGTGAAAAATTTTGCACTCGCCGTCGGTCCAATAAAATAAACAAAAATGTTCTAAACTATATGCCATGTGATTTTATTTTTCAGGGATAAAATTAACCCTAATTTTTAAATGTCTAAATGGGTCGCCAAAATTTAGGTGTCAACAGTGGCTTTTTATTTTTTTTCCGCACAATGCGTGTTCATGATTTTAAGTTACAAGCACTGTTATGAGATTATGTGGGGTCATCCGTGCCTCGCACCTAAAAAAATCGATGTATATGCCTTCATAACGTTGTTCTTCTGGCCTTGGAAGGTTTCAATGCCCTGGTTGGAGTCTTTGACACTGTCTGAAATGCCCAAATTGAATGAGATATGGAACTCTCAATTAGCCTCAGATGTGAGCAACCTAAAATTTCTGAAAGTGGAGGGTTGCATGTTCCTCTTAAATATCATCCCATCAAGCCTGCTAATAAAGCTACAAAATTTGGAAGCCATAACCATTAACAGATGTCAATTAATACAAGAAGTATTCGACCTTGAAGGGTTAGCAACTAGAGAAAATGTCGAGATTCTACCGCGGTTGACCAACTTAACCTTGAGTGACTTACCAAGTTTGGGATGCATATGGACCAAGAATCCAAGAAGAACATTATGTTTCCGAAACTTAAGGGCGCTAAAGGTGCGCGACTGTGAGAACTTGAGGTTTCTCTTTTCTTCTTCCATGGCTAAAGCACTCGGGAAAATAAAAGAAATAGAAATAGCAACTTGTAAACTAATGGAGGAAATTATGGATATGCAAGAAGAAGGATCAGAGGAAGCTACAACCACCAATATTGTGGAGTTCCCTCTATTAACCTCTCTGTCTCTTGAGGAATTGCCAAATCTCAAGACATTCTTTTCTGGAAAGTATAGTGTCCATTGTCCATCCTTAACAAAACTGAGGATATCTGGATGCTCCAAAATGATGACATTCTTTTCATCCGAAGGACAGCAACAGTCGATGACAGCTAATACAAATTTACAACAAACATGTGGTCTTATCAATTCTAGCTTGTCCTTGCCGGCCTTCTTCAATCAAAATGTGCGTACCTATCTCTGGAATTTTCTATTTTATGTTTATTATAGAAATTGTTCTTGGTAGCTTTGTTCTTATTGCCGATGAAGCAGTTGAAAATTCTTATCTGTCAGCATGTCCCGCAAAGCCTCTTGATAATCCATGCTTATGCTGTTTTTCTATGACAATGGTATAGACTTGGGTAACGAGCTTAACTCTTGCGAATACATTAACATATTCGAGCATATTTAAGCATCCAAATCAGGACTTCTAGGAGTTCATAGTCGAGAAACTAACATATACTCCTCGCACACAGGTTTCCTTTCCGAGCTTGGAGAAGTTGACGCTTTTGTCCTTGTGTGGGTTGAGGAGGATATGGAACAAGGATCTTCCCAAAGAATCATTCAGCAAACTAGCATCCATCACAGTCGGATATTGTGAAAACTTGTCTCATATTTTTCCATCAACTTTAATAGAGAGGTTTAAGAGCCTGAAATTGATTGAGGTGTTCAAGTGTGCCTCTTTGGAAGCATTAGTGGAACATGTTGCTGACGATCCTAAGAGAAGGCAAAAAAGTCTGGTTCTCTTAGTAAAAGAAGTGAAGTTGTGGCACCTGCTGAGGCTGAATAAGCTTGTGACAAGCAGCACCAAAGCCATGTTGAGTCTTCCTAATCTGACTAATGTTAGCTTGCACACTTGCCACGGTTTGAGATATCTCTTCACAAATGACACAGCCAGGACACTTGAAAAACTTGAGATGCTAGATGTTTCTGGTTGCGATAGCATGCAGGAAGTAGTTGCCGTGGAAGAAGGTGAAGAGCAAAATTTGAAGGCAGTAAAGTTCTATCATTTACGTACAATGAAGCTTTGTTCCCTTAAGAGCTTGATTAGTTTCAGCTCAAGAAGTTGTGCATATGAGTTTCCCTCCTTGAAAGAGTTTACCGTTGAAGAGTGTAAAGCTGTGGAGGTGATCGTTGGACATGCCAATTGTAGAAAATTAGAGAACAACATTCCAAAGCAGCAACCACTTCTGCTGGTTGAAAAGGTTTGCACTCATTCTTCTTTGATGGGATATCTAATTTCTTGTCCCTGATGGTTTGAGCTAGACGAGGGTCTGTCGGGTGACTTATGCTAACTTATCATTTTCTTTTACAAATCTTTAACTTTGATTTTATAAGAAAAATCTCAAAGCTATTTCTTTAATATTGACATGGTATATCAAATTTTTTTTTACAAGTTTCCAAAACCTAATATATTTTCTTTCATTTTCATATTTTAGACTAATACTCTAACTGAAATAAAAATATCATTGAGATACTAAGCTTCAATTAACATCTTTTAACTAATCTAGAGCGATGGTGTTAAAGAGGTTGGTTCAAATTTAAATCTTATTCAATGTAAGTTTCAGGAACTCCTTCTGTCATTGTCCCTAAGACCATTATAAAGATGATGATGAGAAAATTGTTCCATAATTGCTAAAGTTTATCTATGAGATGCAATTAAGTCATAACATTTTCAATTGGTGCAATAAAGTTCTAAACCTTTATTAAAAAATGCAACCAAATCTAAACCTTTTAGTTGCCATAATTAAGTCCTAAATTTATACGAAAAAAATTAATTAAAGGTTGCAACATAGACAATTTAAGGTATTGCGCACTAAAAGAACTTGATTGCGCTTTTCCGAAAAGGTTCAAAACTTGAGCAAACCAATTGAAAATTTTAGGATGTGACTACATTTCATAGATAAGATTTAGGGCTTTGAATTGAATGCCCTTTAATTTCCCAATTATGACTAAAAATGCAAGTACTTAAAAGTTTTCTTTTTGGGGTCAAAAGTAATCGACTCGATCAAATTATAAGCAAAGGAGCTTCGGTGTTAAATGGAACGATGGACTCAGCAAATCTGTATACATGGCTCCACATGAACCAATATTCTCTGTGCATGGCAAGAGAGTTGCTGTTACCTGCATTATGTGCAAACAACTTAATTACAATGACAAGGAACTTATGATTCAATGGTGGTGTCATTCACTACTACCCAAAATTTGAAGAGCTTTGACAAGGTGTGTGATACATATGTTAGCAGATGATAATATAGAATTAAAGTGCACAGCAAAGTAGGTTTAGAATCATAAAAATTGAAGGGAAATCTGATAGCAAGAATGGAGGGAAAAACTAGAAAAAAAAAATAGGAAAGAGACAGAAATGCCAATTCAGGCGAGGAAGAGAAAAACCAAATGGACAAATTCATTAATCAAAGAATTTATCCTCAGAATCAAAGAAACTTAGTATCTTGGCCTGTATGTATAGATTATTAGAAACAAGAGTTCAAATTGAGAAAGCGCATCTAAAATAACATAAACAAATCAGCAAGGTAGTTGGAGAATCATGTCATACATCAATACATTTAAGAATTTCATAGTCCACAAAAGGAAGTGAATTCTCACCGAAAAATATCAAATCAACATTTACAAAATTTTGTAGATGGGAAGATTTTACCTTATATTTATATTCATATTTATTTAATCGACTATTTGTATAAGTTCCTGTGAAAATTAAAATTAGATTTAAAGAAATTACATTCCTGAATTTATAAATTTCTGAAGCTGTTTCAATAAATTCATCTAAATTAGTTGGTTGAATTTTACCCACTCACTTCACTATTTTTGTCAGCAGTCCCTAATATGGTTGTATTAAAGTTTTCTCTTTTTGGAGAGGGACAGCGTGTTGGCTCTAATAAATTAAAGTGAAAAATGACAGGGTGAGTTTCCTAGTATGGAGTTGCTGAAGATCTCACGCATGGAAAACATGGAGAAAATATGGCTTGATGAGTTTGCTTCAAATGCCTTTAACAAACTCAAGATGTTAACGGTGGACCATTGTGGGAAACTTTTATCCATATTTTCATCTGATGCTATCCTTGCAAGATTTCGAAACCTAGAAAAGTTAATTGTGACCAATTGTGATTTGTTAGAAGTGGTATTTCAAGTTCAAGAGTATATGAGTGGAGCTTACTCCACAAGCATTTTCCAATTGAGAGAATTAATTTTGGAACAACTTCCAAAAATGAAACAAGTTTGGAGTGGACATCCTCATGAGACTCTTACATTTCCATGCTTACGACGGATTAAGGTTTGCAAGTGTGAAAGTCTCAAAAGTTTATTTCCAATCTTGGTGGCAAAAAGTATGACGCAACTTGAAGAAATTGGGGTAGAGCATTGTGGGGTGGAGGAAATTATACCGAAGGAAGATGTAGGAGTAGAAGCGAGCACAAGTGATCTCTTCTTTCCTCGACTAACCACCCTGAGTTTAATGACATTGCCAGAACTAAGGAGCTTCCACAAAAATAGTCATATTTCAACATGGCCACTCTTGAAGGAATTGGAAGTGGGACACTACAGCAAAATGAGGCCATTCTCATTTGCTGGTGAAATTCAAAGCTGTCAAGGTAGTATTACAAGCGAGAACCAACCTACACTTTTTCTTTTGAAAAGGTACGATCCTTAATCCTAGCTTTCTACCTTTGTTTCGAAAGGTACTTTTTATTGGTTTAGCTTTCATAGATAGTCATGCTTCTAACCATTCACTAAAAGAAGCCTTGTCTCTAAAGTTAGTTTTTAGTGGTGGCTGTAGTTTACTTATTTAATCTAAGTTGACCTTCCTCATCCCCAATAATAAAAAAAAATTCATAATATGATGTTTGTCTAGTAGATTGCTAGAGTTTTGTAACTCTAAATTCAATCAAGTTCCATGTTGTTACATCGTGAACATCATTGGTAATTATTAAATACCGCAACTGACTTGCTTGACCAATCACATATTAGTAACTTTTATTCAAAATTATCAACCTTAATTTGATTGGTATACCAACATTCATCACATTAAGATATAGATTCATTTTAGTCACTTACCAAATTTTCATAATGTACCTACATTATTGTTTTGATTACCAATCACTTTCGAATTACTACCTTTTATTTGAAATTACAAACCTTAATTAAATTGGTATACCCACATTCACTCACCAACTTTTTATCTTGTTAGGTTCTGAAAAGCATGAACATTTCTTTCTATGTCAAGATTATCAATGATTTTAACAGTCTACCAATATTTATTATGGTGGTTACCAATGCCTTTAAAGTTCCTAACTTATATTCGACATTATGAATTTTAATTTGATTGCTATACCAACATATGTGGCATTAACCTACCAACTAAATTCAATCACTTACGAACACTTTATCTTGTTAGATTTTGAAAAGTACTGGTTTTTTCTTTATACTTCCAATATTACGAACTCCTTCCACAATCAACAATATATACTCTTGTTGCTAACCAAAGCCTTTGCAATTTCTAACTTTTATTTAAAATTATCAATTTTAATTTGATTGATGTACCAACCTTCATCAAATTAAATGCCAATTTATTTTAGTCACTGACCAACTTTTTATCTTGTAAGTTTTCAAAAGTACCAGTATTCCTTTATACTTTCAAAATCACCAAGTAATTTAGTAAACCACCAACTTTTATTCTTGTGTCTTACCAATGCTTATGAAATTACTAACATCTATTCAAAATTATCAACCTTAATTTGAATGGTATATTAGCGATATATCAACATTGAACTAGGTTCCGTTCTCAACCCCAAGGAACCCTAGAAAGGTCCATATATTGGGGTTTATGTACTTTTGGTTTGTTTCCTGGTTTATTTGAAGTTTCGTTTTGCTATTGTGAGAATGAACATTTTGTTATTTTTATTTACTCTATTTCCATAAAATTTTTGAAGTATAATCTTTTCATCACCTTTTCGCCCATGTCCCATCAGTTCAATTGTCTTTGTTCGTTTTTGCCAATCATAAGTTCAGTGGATGCATTCTTCTCATAATTATAGAAAGGTGAAGTCATGCGCTACCTATGATATATAGTAAAATAGATAAGAGAGAGGCAGCTTATAAAACGGAGGGCAACATATTTATACATCTCATTATTGAAACACGTGCCCTTACTACGTAAGTAACATGATTTAGCAAAACGAATAACTGTTGTTTAAAGTTTGTTCTATGAACTTGTTGAAATGCCTGTCTGTTTATTTTGCCTTATGGATTTAATTAGTTGACAAATGATATAGCTGAAGTATCAAATTTTTTTGTTGACTAATAGCTGTCTTTATCCAGATCACGAAACATATTTTGATTGAATTGTGCACGTCACCAACAACAAACGTACCTTTTATACATCCATTTTATAATGGTCATCGATGCTTGCTCTTTTTGCTCTAGATTTTTTTTTCAAATATTCCTAAATGGAAGGTCATTTTAGTCATTGAGCCGTAGCAATGCCAATAGCTATGATTTGGACTTCGGTTGCCTAATTAAACGGATTCCTACAGGTCATTCCACACTTGGAGCATTTGACATTAGCGGGGGAGGATGTTGAGATGATGCAGCATTTCATCTTTGACAATCTCAAACAGCTGTCATTGACATGCTATCATGATAAAAATGTCGTTTTTCTCTCCAACTTCCTTCTTCGGAGATTCCCTAGTCTTGAATTTCTTGTGGTGATCTGTAGTTCCTTCGAGGAGATATTTCCTGAAGATGCGTTAGGACATGGGGGAGCAACTCCCTCTAGAGAACTAAATGCCATGGAAACACCAATCAAGGCACTTGGAAATCTGAAACATCTTTGGCTGAATCACCTGTATAACCTGAGGCAAGTCTGGAAAGATGGCTCCTTGATGGCTGAAATCCTTAAACAGATTGAAACTCTGCATGTTCACCTATGCCCTAGTTTGTCAACCTTACTTCCATCTCTGACTTCATTCCGGTGCTTGGGACATTTGCACGTAAAAGATTGCGCTGGCATGGTTCATGTGGGGACTTGCTCAACAGTGAAAAGTTTGGTGTACCTTACAGAGTTAATCCTAGAAGATTGTGCTGCAATGCAAGACGTGGTAACAGATGATGGAAATGGAGTAGAGGAGATCTCTTTCCTCAGGCTACATGTGTTAAGACTTGAACGTTTACCAAGCTTTGAAAGCTTCTCCCCCATGAATTGCACCTTCAGGTTCCCATCATTGGTACATATTATGGTGAGGCAGTGCCCCAAGATGAACGTATTCTGCAAGGGTGCTTTGAGGACACCAAAACTAGAGAAAAATTCCTTCCAAGGAAGATGAACAAGGGCGCTGGGAGGGTGACCTTAATGCCACCATCAAAACCTCATTAACATGTAACAAAACATTCCGAATTCAATAAGTCAGGTAAATGCCTTTTCTAATGATAGATGTTATTGCAGAGATTGTTCTAAAGCTAAAGAGTTCTCCTTAGCTGAATGAATCCAAGGCCTCCCAAATAATAACATTATTCAGAAACTATTCCAGATGCTGCTATTGTGGATTATGAAGGGCGTCAGTAGGGTGACCATAATACCGCAATTCAGAAATTATCCCCTGCAAGGCCTTCAAACACATGAATCTTTCTGTTATTTCTAGTTTCTCAATTCCCAACATGTCAAGTCCACTAAATGCCAGCTTCATTTAACCCCAGTTTAGAACTTCAGTAACTTCACTATTTCGCCTACGTATGTAGATGAAGCACACTTTTACAGAGCTTAAAGAGTGGTCACAACTCTCTAATCAGTGACCAAGTCTCCAGAAAGAGGAGGAAAAGGAAATCTCTCCATAGATGTTGCAACTGCAGCCTTCTCATCGTTTTCTGACTGGCATTTTGTACGATATAACTGATGGAACATTTTATCAAATCATGGAGCTCAATATGCATTCTTTAAAAGCTTCCAACTGCAACTATGTGCCACTCTATACCGTGAACCAAGTGCTTTTTCTTCATGCGTTACCCCTGATTCTCTCAAAATAATAAATTCTTATGATCTCTTGCAGATGCTGGAAACTCACAAGATGAGAAATTTGCCTGTCCCATTCAGAAGAAGTTGCATTCAGGCACTTCAACTTGATAATCATCTTGCGCAGTGGTGAAGTTCTCAAGGACTGCTTCGACCTTTTTCTTTTATATTTCTTCTTCCCTTTTATTCTGAATTAAATGACAACATATTCTATAAAGACTTTGCTTGATTATCGTTTGGATAGTTCGTAATGTAATGCTACAAGCAAACAGCCATGGACTGCCATTTTCTTGGTGATTTGGCATGTAGGAATAAATTTCATCTATCTCTCGACCATAGCTAAAATGATCGTGATCTAGTTTTGTGATCGCGTTGATTGTTTTTGCATGCAGATGCAGGTAAAGCACTGTACCACAAGTCAGTCATTGGCCTATTTCGGAGACTCTTTTTTGCTAATATAATGGAACTTCACTAGAATGACTAGATTTTGCCTTTGGACTTCTACTCCAACCACTTACACCATGCTTTTCTTTCACTTGTTATTAACAGGACAATATCAAATTGAGAATAAGACATTGATGACCGACATATTATAAGCGCAATCTTTTGGTTTGGATTTAGGTTCAACCCAACCAAGGATTACTTGAATATGGGATTAAAGATCCTCGGAATATGGCATGACCCTTGGAGGGCACCAGTAGGGCTTCAAATCACATTTATATGTATTAAATCGAGATTATAATTCGTGACTTCATTTATTGTTATATTAAAACAATTTTTTTGACAGGGTCAATCGATGATGTGTGATATCACATCCGTATTTACAATATCTCTTATAATAATCAAGAGTTCCTCTCTTTTTCTCCCTTCTAATTTATAAGTCGTCACTCACGTGAAAGTATGAACTAAAGACATTTTTTGGAAAGCATGAAACTCAAGATAGAGTTGAGTCATCCGAGCAAATTCATGCTCTGGTAATAAGTATGATTACGCTTGTCATGCTTGTGATGAAACAATTGTTCCATAAAATAAAAGGCGATGAAAGACTTCTCTGCTCTACATCATCAAGAGACAAGACTTCTCGAGTATATATAATCTCCTTTTGGTCTTTGGAAAACACAGTATTGAAGTATCAATTGTGCTCTCATTGTCTTGACCGCATACACCAATTTATGTATTCACAACCTGGCTCTATAATTTTGACACTTGTCACCTTTATTTATACCAGTTATGGCCTTAAGAATTGTCGTGACCAAATTTTCAGGTGAACCATCTAGGATTTGGCTAATGGATTACTAAGCCTAAATTTAGCTCGGGCTCTCCCAAGCTCATACCAATTCACAACTTAAATTCAACTTCTTAACATGCAAATGATTTTTCAGTTAGGAGTCACCCATAATCTATTTTTGGTGGGTCGATTAGAAACCCAAGTAAAGTAATGTGAGATTTACTTTACTCCTACGAACTAAAGATTGTGAGTTTGGGAACTTGGTTATGTTAGATTTCTCTAACGTCCTTTCAGTAACTTTCTCTTTTATTTTGAAAAAAACGTTTCCCGTTTTGATTTTAATTTACCTCCCTAACATATGCAACTTGAATTGATTTTAATTTACCTCCCTAACATGTGAGGCGATCATGCGAGTGTGCAAACCACCAATTTAACATCCAGATAAAACGGTGAATAAATTGCAAGACATACCTCACGGTAATGAAAGCATCTGCGGTGTTAGATTATAATTCACATCAACAATCCTAGTTATGACTTCTAATTAACACGCAATCATTCAATTTTTTTTCAGGATTTTCTCTTGTTTAATAAAACTCTAATCTATATGCAATGCAATCTAACCAAATGACCTAATTCTAATGACGGGCAATTTCTAATTAAATGGACCTAGCAACAATCACTAAATGGCATGCATTTCTAGTTCTATATGACATGCGCATGATATTTTTATATTTTTTTTGTGATTAAAATTGCTAAAATATAAAAATCTAACTAAAGTGAGATATAATCTATTTTAAGTTAGGAAATAGACTAATCTGATTCCTATCTTAACCTAGACATTTCTCTCGACATGCAATTTAATCCCAAAATACCATCCAAACATGAATTCTAAAAAAACTAAATATTCTATCATGCAATTCGATTTAAAAAAAAAATCAATTCTAGTCTACATGATATGCAAATGCAAATGCAATTTTTTTTTTTTTGGGATAAATAAAGTGATAAAAAGATAAACACCAAATCATTCACGATCATCAAAGATATCATGCATCGTTCGAATTTGGAAACGATATCTAATCAAACGTAAAATCAATAAATTGATCTTAGGCCTTAAAGATCAAAATATCAATTTCATTCCCGCGTGGTTAGTTCTTCTATCTAGAGCCTTATAGATGGAATAAAAAATCGGTGTGCGGTTGCGAATTAGGCAATAAACCCTAATTGCATGTAAGATATTGAAAAGATGTATTAGCAATAAAATATCCAAATCAAATTTAGATAAGATAATTACTTAATTCCGCAAATAATATTACCAAATTTGAATTGAACGGAATCCGCTCAACGGGTGACCGAGAGGGTTGCAACACTCGATGGTGGAGGCTAGATGGCTCGCGGTGTGGGCGAGCTCGCGGAGGTAGAGCTTGCGGCTAGTGATCTCGAAGGAACGCGGACGTTGGCAGAAGACGCTTCTCTTCCTTTCACCGCTTGACTCTATGCTCATCTTCACGTGAAAGCTCAACCTAGTCCAGGGCACGGCTTACACAAAGGGGGTGGATCACACGGTAGGGGCCCCTCGGGTCGTTAATTGACTTGCTGCAACGATGTTTCCCCAATGACCGACGTGGCTGGGCTACTACAATGAGGTTGCTAAATCGTTGCTGGGAGAATGCTGAGATAAATTGCTGGTTCACCGTGAATTCACAAGCACGACAAAGCTCTGTTAAAGAACCTTGACCTTTGACCGTGGTATCTTGCTATGGCTACTCCCAGGGAAATTTTTGTTGCGCGTCCTACTGTTTGTCTATCGAAATGGGCTATTGCTTTGTTGGGTGATAGTCAGCAAACTTCATCGATGAAGGCGTGAGGGGATGAATCCGTTGGTCGCTCCGTCGGGCACAATTACGAGTCACCGATGAGAGTTGCTGACCGTGAGCAAGAACGTTGGTCTCCGTGTCAACGAGGAAGCGATAACAGGAACTGGTTGTAACGCTGGATCTTCACTGGTGCAGGTCGGCTTTGAGGCAAGCTGAAGCGGCCGGAGTGCTCGACAGGGGATAGCAACCGCGAGGAAGGGACTAGGCTTTGAACTTTCTCTAAATGCTCTCCTTTCTTCTCAATGCGGCCGTGTCTATTGTGTGCAGCCCTCTCTCGCACTACAATTGCGTCCTCCGAAAATTGGTAATCTTCCCCACCATGAACAAACCCTTACGAACACCTTGCCAATTTCTCTCTAAAAAAAAAGGGTCCCCTACGAAGTGATCAAAAGAGAAAAGACCCCCGGCTGTATGTATCAATATGTGTGGCCTCCTATTCTCTCTCCATACACGGCTCCTTTTATAGGCCAAGAATGTGATCTTCGTAGTATATTTTATTTCCTTTTTCAATATGCACGAAAATCACCTATAACCTCTTGAATGCAAAATCCTATTAATTTCCTCATCTCTTATAGATTTCCTTTGCAAAAAAGAATATTCTCCACTGATTTTTTTCAAATTTGCAATAGGACTTTCTTTCAAATTTGAAATTTCGCAAAAATGAGTTCGTAATATTTCCTCGAGGATACGGACTTGGACCAATTTGCTCCCTTTCTTGGCTTAGTCTAACTTGTTAAATTAAAGTTCAGAATCACCAAATCAATCCCATCCGTCACTAGCCCAATACAAATAAATAAATAAGAATAAAAAATGCTCCTAAAATTATATGCTATGCAATTCTTTTTTTTTTTTTAGGGATTTCCTAATTTTTTTAATGCAATAAATAGATCGACATGTCATTAATCTTTGAGAAAATTCCAATAATGGTCTAAAGTGA
Organism: Eucalyptus grandis; assembly: GCF_016545825.1. Classification (NCBI taxonomy): domain Eukaryota; kingdom Viridiplantae; phylum Streptophyta; class Magnoliopsida; order Myrtales; family Myrtaceae; genus Eucalyptus; species Eucalyptus grandis. The sequence goes on from NC_052613.1 coordinate 35,528,849, forward strand.
AGTCATTTTCCAAAAAAAAAAAAAAAGACCTAGAAGAGATATAATTACAAATAAAGGCATGAAGTGCCCAAATCAACCTCAAATAAAGGCATGAGTTCACCAGCCAATCAAATGCTCACCAGCCGGCAAGCATATGACTTTTCCAACGGTTAGAACAAATTATGAATAAAAAGAAAAGGTGAATTTATTAAAAACCCAACCTTCTGTTTTTTCTCTTCCCCCAACCCAACCCACTTAAAAGAACGAAGGTGAGATTTAAACGCCTGAGGACGTGGGCGACCGGCAACGTGCGACCGGGCGGCAGCAGGCGACTGGCGGCAGTGGCATGAGACCAGTTAAGCGGTGTGAAGGGTGCGACCGGGCGGCAGCAGGCGACTGGCGGCAGTGGCGTGCGACCAGGTGGCGGTGTGAAGAACATCGTCGAGCAAGGAGAATCTAGCTCTTCTAATTTTTTTGGGTCAGTGTCTGACTCTCTTGCCAAGAACTAGGGTTTGCTTGTTTAAATTGGTAGTTGACCCAAGGCCTTGAATTTGGCCCATGACGAGAATTGCCTCAAAACCCTACAAATCTGTGGGACCATTTCTGGGCTTTGATCAGCGCAAAACCGTAAGCCAAGCCCAATAGAAGATATATTTGTTCGGATAAATTAGTTTCGTAGTTATGGTTATGATTTTTATTGGGTTGCTTACCACCACTGCAGACGGTCCGAAACTGCATTTCACTTGACACGTTAATAATGCACTTTTTAACTACCGTCAACTACTGTAATGTCCACGTTTAGAAATTTTAACAAAATTGGTAAATTCTACATTTTAGTCTCCGATCTTTTGCACCAGTTCTTATCCAAGTAGTTCGATTTTTCAGCTTGTCTTTTCAAGCTTGTAAACAATTAAATAAATTTTCCAATCAAATCTCCCGACCGAGTTCCAATCAATTCGAGTTAACATGGCTCTCAACTTTGCCAGAATACTACGTTGAAAAGGTTTTTGCAAAGTGGCTTGACCATAAAGGCAATTAGTTTTTGCACATCGTACTTCAGCATGGTTCAATGGCAACAACAAATTGAATTGATCGGAATTGTTGCCAGATGGGATTTGCTTCGAAAATTTATGCAAGTTAAAGATTTTATAAGTAAATTAAAATTTTAAGGACTTGATTAGAAAAGCTGCATAAGTTCATCGACAAAAAGAAATCAGAAAGCCCTTTCCATTCTTAACAATTTTGGAGTTCGAGGATATGTCATTCTGGCAGGATTGGACTCATTTTGGTGGCGCCGAAGAAATAAAAGCGACGTTCCCTTGTCTTCAGCATCTAATGGTCCGCAATTGTCCCATGTTGAAGGGACGATTGCTCGGAAAACTAGATGCCCTCGTGAGGCTTGATATCGATTCGTGTCCGCTTCTGGATGCCTCCCCTGCCGTTAGTCCTCTCTCTCTCCACGAGCTACATATACTTCAGAAGCTGTAACGAGGTGACATTTAAGATCTTGGTTAACATGACTTCTCTAACCACTCTTGCTGTCGAAAATGTCGAGGGGCGCGCTTGCTTTCCTCTTGGGTACACGACCTCCTTGACCAAGTTAGAGAAGTTTGAGGTAAGAAGATGCAAAAAACATTTTACACTTGTGGCAGGACAGAGATTATGTTCAGAATCTTGCTTGTCTGAAGAGCTTAGATGTCACAAGTTGTCCTCAGCTCGTATCTTTCATAGCTGAAGAAAGTGAGAGAGAGTTGCCTAAGCTATGAAATTGAGCGATTGCTCAAACCTAGAGAAGCTTCCAAACGAGATGCACAATCTGGCCTCTCTTCGTGGCTTGATCGTTCTTAATTGTCCGAAACTCCGGTCCTTTCCAGAGACCGGTTTGCCAGCATCTATGACATCATTGACCATTGAAAACTGCGAGAATCTCCAGCATTTGCCCGTAGGCACTAAGATTGGCAATGAGACGTCTCGTCTGAGAGAATTGAGAATCTACGGATGCGATTCGCTGCCCGCATCACCATTCGGCAAGGGCGGACTACCGGCGACCCTCAAGGAGCTTAAGATTCATAACAGCAGGGGAGTGAAGTCACTGGCGGAGATAGTTTCAGACTCGGGCCACCGACACCACGTCCAATGGCTTGAAGATGTAAGAATTTTCTATTGCGAGCAATTGGGAAGCTTACCCCGGAGCCTGCACAAGCTCTCCCACCTCACTCGCTTGACGATATACGGGTGTCCCGCTCTGGAGCTGGAGCACTTCCCTCCGCTGCCCGCCAGCATGTCCGAGTTCAGCCTCTGGAGTTGCCCGAAGAAAAAGTCTCTACCTGATAGATTGCATCACCTCACATTCCTCCGGAGCCTATATATTATCGATTGCGAGAACATCAAATACTTTCCCACGGGAGGGTTACCTCCCAATATAGAGACCTTCGAGGTGAGGGCCTGCGTGAACACGGAGCAGCATATGGGTGAGTGGGGCTTGCACACACTCGCGTTGCTCCAATCTTTATGGATCGACGGGAGTGTCGGCGGTCTTGGAGATATGGTGTGCTTTCCTTCAGACAGCGACGGCAACGACCATGATCTCCTCCCTTCCTCTCTCACCTATCTTAATCTCTCCGACATGAGGAACCTAGAGAGTCTATCAAGCGCCCTCCCTTGCTCTCTCCAGCGCTTATACACTCGTGGATGCCAGAAGCTGAGGTGCTTGCCCAAGGCCGGCCTCCCTTCCTCACTCGAGCATTTGTCCATCAGCAACTGCAAACTTCTCGAAGAGCGATGCTTAAAGCATGCCGGCAACTATTGGCACCTCATCAAAAAAATCCCGACCATCTACATAAACAATGATCTCATCTCATGAAGAATTCCGCCCACGTCTTTATCTCCCATTTTCGGTATGATTTCAACTACTGGCATTGGTAAAAATATGCATTAACTTTTCCCAATTAAGCGCTTCCATTTGATTCTGTTAGATTTTAGTTTTTATATTTGGCGTGGACTATAATGTGAAGGTATTGTGTACGTGTGTAAAATTTATCAGCAAAGGGACAAATCGGAAGGTAATTATTGCATTATAATGTTTGGTGCATATGAGAAAGCTAGATAGGTACATGGGATTTGCAGTTGAGCTGATTGATCTGTATACAATATGTGAGCTCTACGAGCCTATTTTCCATCGACATAATTGGCAAATTATCTGTGATTGTGTCGGAGATACTTGCTTCAACTGAGCCCAGTAAAATTGAAGCGGCCAGTTCTCCAGTGCCGCAGCTATGAATTGTTAACTTGAGCTTTTCTGGTTAGATTTCCAGCAATTTTGGTGCCAGAGATATCTGCTTCAATTGTGTCTATTGCATTGCATACATGCTTCGGCCATTGACAAAATATTAGCCACTGCATAACAGTTCTTCTAGGAGCTTCTAGATAATTGTAGTTCAGAGAATTCTAGGAAACTTTATAAAATGAATCGACAATTTAACGGCTTCACATAATTTCTACAAACGAACAAAATTTTGCTAAATGTGGGATGACATTTGGGTATGTCGCATTAGAATTCGGAATTATTCATGCTTTTTTTTTGGAAATTATGTGTAAATATCATGACAATGCCGAAAGAATATAGCCGCAAATCCGTCTGTTGGTCCTGCGAAAAATCAAATGGGGGCAGCCAAATTCGATGCTGTCTTTCTGTTGTCATCTTAGTCAGATTATCAAAATAATTAGCTTCTGATGCTGGTTAGCAGGGTCATACCTTTTACTCAGTGAGAAAGGCTACTTCTGCCAAAAACAGATGCAGAGAGACATTAAAGTCCGATGTCCAGGTATCCGAAGGCCTTCAAGATGCCGCCGCAGACTTTCTCGTCGAATATTCGAGGCAGCCCCTGCTTAAGATCATTCAGTCTTTGTGAAGACTCCTTCGAAGGCAACGCTAGTTCTGAATCTCTGACTTGGGAAGGTTTGTACATATTCCCAGAAGGCAAGACATGGGCGGACAAAGCCGATTTACTAGGCCCGGAAATGATGATTAGCAGCTCAAATCACTATTCAATATATTAGCACAAGCAAACTCTCCAAGAGACATACGATGCTTTGTTAGCATAAGACGCACGAACTAAACTGATTCTCCTTTTAACCGACATTACATACTAGTTGTAATGGTGAAAGGGGGAACTCCAAATAGAAGACTCTACCAGACTGCCACCTAGGAAGTGCGGACACTCTCTAAGGGCCTCCACGTTAGTGTTGGGCGCGTGCCGGACCACAACCGACACATGGTCAGCACTCCGAACATGCTGGCAACACACGCGTCCAACATCTCGACATTTCATTCTGACACACACGTGTCAATTTTAAACATTTGCAATAAATTAGGAGCCAAAATGTAAATCTATCAAAAGTATATATACTTAAGTCATATACCCAGCCACCTCAAAATTAATATTCTTAGCCAGCCCCAACAAATGGTAAATTAATGATTTTAGTATAAATTTGTTCTAACTTATTTATTTATTTAAGGATTTAAATCAAATTAATTTGATTCAAATAATCACATCTATGATAATTATCATGTATATATAAAAATATGCATTTAATATACAACATATTCCAACATGTCGAAATTCTCTAATTTTTTAGAAATAACACGTCAGTGTGTCATAGTGTGTCATACTGTAGATCGGTGTCGGTGCTATTTAGTTTGCCATCCGAGGAGTACCTTAACAAAAGCTTTGCCTTTAGTCCTCTGCAGAATCCAATCAAACTCCATAATGCCAGTTCAACAGCACTCCTGTTAATACCTGCCGATGCTCCTATTGATTCAGTTGCTACTATTACAAAGGATACGATGATCATTAGCTAAAGCCCACTTTCTAACCCTGCCAATTGTGCTAAACCAATTCAAAGTTATAGCTAAGCCAAGCACATCCTGATCAAACCAAGTTAGCCTATGCCAAAAGCACCAAGTGATGTGAGTATTCCAGAACTGGAAAGGTTTTAAAAATCACATTCCTTGGATACGATTCCGACGAAACGCAAGGATGTCTGATACGAGGCATTAAGATGGGCCTAGCCTTTAGGAGCTTTCTCCATCAACCTAGATCGCATTCAATTCACACCAGCAGCGTCGCCCACGCACATGTCCCATGATGGGCTGTTTCAAACAAATTATGCAACAAAGACAGAAACACGCAATTGAATCTAGCTACTAATCATCCTTGTGTTCTCTTTAACTCCTCTTCAATTTTGAGATCATACTATGTTTGGTTGTCGGATCTGCTGATTTGAGAAATTATAACTTGATGGCTTGAGGAGATGTGGTTATCGTACTGATGTGACAGAATTATTCACTTACATGTTGTAATTTTAAGAAATCAGACACCTCGCCTACTTACCAAAAAAAAAAAAAAAAAAAAAAAAAAAATTCTCTATTGCAAACCAATGGACCCCTTTACATTTACATGAATCACTAGAAAATTAGTGATCTATTTCATCTGAGATAGAGTAACAAGATATGCATTGTTGGATGGGTACGAGCGGTGGTGATTGATATTTGGAGACACGACATCCAAAAATCAAGAAAATTATCAAGAAAGTTCAAATTTATTTCACTAGTGCTAATTAAGTACGTATCAATAGAAAAAGGGCTAGAGCTATTGACTAGGGTCTCTTCTTTATCACTATTGATTACAATTGGCTGCTGCATTTTATATGACTCACTCTGTTGAGCCAACGAAACCCTAATTTTTCTATGGGAAGATATGGAGTTCCAAAGCGTGAGAAGGAATTCAAGTATATTGAAAAGAGAAGGAGATTTTCCTTTGTTTTGTGAAAAGGAATTTAATTATAAATGGCAGATCATACGATAAAAAAAATAAAATTAGGTTTGTCTAATGGTTAGAGAAGTTGGGGTTCCTTTACAAACTATTCTGGCTAATAGGTTATCATTCGGAATTCAGAAAAGATTGAAATAATGGTATCTATTTCACTCAAGATTAGGTCTCTTACTAGGTATTCTGCCCATAGCTTTTCTACGGGTATTGACATTTGGCATAGATTGCAGATTTGAGCATTCGACCTTCCAATTCATAGATGTGGATTTCAAACCTATGAAGAGAGGTATACGTGAATAAAAAAATAATTGTGTGACAATCTTTAATGTGCTGTGAGAATAATAGTTTATTCTTGACAAAAAAAAAGTAAGTCACAAATAATTATAAATTATTATGGGACCTACTTTTTTAAGAATTTATGACTTATAATAAACCGTTATTTTCATAGTACTCAAAGGATTGTCATACTAGCAAAACCCACGTGAATAAGGGCATGATGATACCTATTGGCATGGCATTTAAGATGAATGCATCGTTCAAGGCAACAAAAGAAAATTTTGTTTGAGATGCCATTTCTGAAGTATGCTGTCATTGACTACAAAGGCTGTTTAAACATGAAGCGAGATAGAGTTTTTACCTTCAAGTTTTGTATGTTTCATAAAAAATAAATGACTTGAAAATTATTTTTCTAAAAATGATCACTTGTATCTCTTAAAATAATTAGCCAAAGAAAAATGTTTTCACTATCAATGACAATTTATTTTTAAACATTTTTGTAAACGATGAAATACTTTTGTTCAATTATTTTTGTAAGTGATATAATCAATTACTTTTAGAGAAATATTTTTCAAATCATTCATTTTTCAAAAAATAAATGGGGCCTCAATCTCCCGTTCATTTTCCTATTTTCATTTTTACTAGCTTCAACCTTTTATATGATACCTTAATCTCACTTCCAGTGCCAAATAAAAGATATATTTCTTTACGATGTTATGTTGATTCGTCTTATGCAAAATTCATAGAATTATCCTTTGCAATAAGTAGATAATCACTTCATTTATCCAATTCGAGCTCTAAGAGTCCTCGTGACTCAGGAAAAGCCCAACATTATCTTTCTAATGGAGACCAAGAACCAGGAGCAGATGGTGCAGCGGTGGAGAAGAAGACTAAAATATCAAAACAGTTTTTTGGTGAATCCAGAAGGAATATCAGGGGGTATGGCTATTTTCTGGGATGACATGGTTACCATAACAGTAAATTCATCTTCAGCAACCTATATAAACACTGAGTGCCGACTCCAAGACAATAGGCATCTTATGAGACTCACTTTCCTACATGCCCCGACAGATTTTACAGATAGAATTCTTTTATGGGAGGAATTACAACAAGTAAGCTTCTTAAACCATTTACCTTGGTTATGTATAGGTGATTTTAATGAAGTGATATACCATTGGGAAAAGGTGGGAAAGAAGATGGCAGAAAATTATCGCCTTACAGCATTCCGAGAATTTTTAAATGCGTGTTCCTTAATGGACCTAGAGAGCAAGGGGTGCACATTCACATGGACAAATAGAAGAGATGGTACGGAAAATGTTAAAGAAAGGCTGGATAGAGCTTTATGTACCATGGAGTGGAGAATAACATATCCAGCTGCAGAAGTAGTGGCCCTACCAGCCATCGGATCAGACCATAGTCCACTCATCCTGTCACTTTTTCCTACAACAAGTCGAAAACGTCGGGATTTTAGGTATGAAGCTTACTGGATAGAAGATGCGGAATGTCGGAGCATTGTAAAGCGAGCTTGGGAAGCGGCACAAAATAAAAATATGGCTGAAAAGTTATATTCAGTAGCTGTCCAGCTTACTACATGGAGTAAAAAACGGTTTTCCAATGCAAAACAACGGATAGAGGGGCTGAAATGTGAGCTTCAAACCTTGATGAACAGCCAAGTCATACAAGATGATCATCTCGAATTCAGCACATCAACCAAGAGATAGAATCACTATGGCGACAAGAGGAGATGTTCTGGGTTTGCGATCAAGAATCAAATGGTTAAAATGGGGAGATAGAAATACAAAGTTCTTCCATGCAACTACTATTCAACGGAGGAGTCGAAACAGAATATCCATGCTTTTAAATGACCAGGGAGAGTGGGTCGGGAATGAAGAAGATCTTAAGAACATGACGATGAATTTCTTCAAAAATATTTATACTTGAAGGTCCAGAATTTTCAGCCCATTCTGGACAATATCCCAACCTTGGTGAATGCATCTATGAATCAAAACTAATGGCACCTGTCACCATGGAAGAAATTATAGCAGCTACTCACCAATTGGGACCTACTAAAGCCCCCGGGCCGGATGGATTACATGGATTAGTTTTTCAACACCATTGGAACGACATTGGCGGCGATATATGTTGTGAGGTCCAGCATTTCTTTCAAACGGGAATTCTAAATCCAGCCCTAAATAAAACACAAATTACTCTCATCCCAAAAACCCAAAACCCCGAAAAGATAGGACAATATCGACCTATCGGCCACTGTGCAATTTGCCTACAAAATCATATAAAAATCCTCACAAACGTAAACCCCTTTTACCAGATCTAATCGAAGCGAGAACAAAGCGCCTTTGTGGGAAGTCGGCAAATTCAGGATAATATTATGATTGTACAGAAGTGTTACACCGATTAAGAACTCGTGATCGGCACCACAAATTCAAGCTGTCCTTAAGCTCGATATGCAAAAGCTTATGATCGGGTAGAGTGGGACTTCCTTCAAGAGTGCCTAAGAAAGATGGGCTTCTGTGAAGAATGGATTAACTGGACCATGCGAAAGTGTCTCTGATCTCTTATAGCATCAAATTTAATGGTATATCCTTGCCCTACTTCAAGCCGACTAGAGGTATTCGCCAGGGAGACCCTTTATCCCCTTATCTTTTCATCATCGTAGCTAATGTTCTTTCTCTTCTGAGGAAGCAAGCTCTTCAAGCAGGCACACTTCGTGGGATTCGACTAAATGGAAATTGTCCCACCCTCTCCCACTTACTATTTGCAGACGACTCTATATTTTTTCTACATGGAACAATCATGGAATGTCAAAATCGCGAATCTCTCCATCAATACTTATTACGCATCGAGTCAAGCTATCAATCTAAATAAATTAGGGATATTTTCAGCAAAGGGTGTCCGAGAACAACTACGAAGAAACATGGCGTCAGTGTTACGAGTTCCAGAAATTACGAAAACAGGGAAATATCTGGGAATCCCTTCAGACTGGGGTGCCTCCAAGAAAGAAGTGTTCGCCCGGATTCTAGCTCGAGTTAATATGAAACCGGAGAGTTGGAAAGAAAATTTACTATCCAAAGTAGTAGGAAATTCTTCTCAAAACGAGATACGAGGCAATACCCCGGTATGCGATGTCAATTTTCAAAATCCCTATATCTATTCTCAAAGCTATTGAAAAGAAAATAGCTAACTTTTGGTGGAAAAATAATAACAGAGCGGGATTGGACTACATTGGAGAAAATGGGAGACTATTAAGCTTCGAAAAATGAGGTGGGCTTGGTTTAAAGATCTACTTACTTTTAATATCGCCATGCTAGGCAAAACGGAGCTGGCGTCTTTCCCAATGCCCAAATACTCTATGGAGTCAAATCATGAAAGGGCTATACTTTCCAAATTGTGACTTCTGGCAAGCAAGGAAGAGCTCGCGCCCATCATGGGGCTGGCAAAGTTTACTAGCAGGAAGAGAAGCGATCGCCCCCCATGTTAGGTGGGTAGTGGGGAATGGACAAAGAATTTCCATTAGAGAAGGTAAATGGCTAAGCAGGGGACCAATTGGCGGACCAACAAGAGGAAATGAACCAAGCAAAGTGGGTGAGTTGATAGATTTTGCAGCCGCTAAGTGGAATGAAGACCTATTGTGGTCAATGGTTGATCATCAGACCGTAATGGAAATTCTGGCCATCCCTATCGGCCTCCCTACTACAGAGGATAAACTGGTCTGGACACATAACAAATCTGGAAATTACACGGTCAAGAGTGGATATTTGATGTGTAGAAAACATATAGTGCAGGAAAGGGACCATACGCCAACAACCTCCCACCAGTTCAACCCAGATTTATGGAAACAAATCTGGAATGCAGCTATACAACCGAAAATAAAATTCTTCCTATGGAGTGCGTGTCAAAATGCATTATCTACAATGGACAACCTTCTGAAGGAAAGTTGTACCCGCACCTGTGTGTCCAATATGTAACTTGGAACCGGAGACCATAGAACACACTCTCCTCCTATGCCCGTGGACAACACAACTATGGAATGACCCATCCCTGCAAGTCGAAGTGAACCGAGTGGGTCTAACCCGTTTTGATATATGGTTATATAAAGCTCACCAAGGTTCAAGAAAATCAAATGGCTTTGATCTGATTGCGTCTGTACTATGGTGTATATGGAAAGACAGAAATCATTTTATATTCAGGAGGAGCCCCCTAAATCCTTTTCACACCCTGTTTAGAGCCAAAACATTACAGGAAACCTACGCCACATGGAATCCTATATCAAGAAGGCGAAACAAGACGACAACTTATCAAACAAATGGCAACCCCGGGCCTGTGTGCACTCAAAATAAACATAGATGCATCTTTTGGATATGCATCTAAGGACTACACAGCAACAGACTCTAGCCAGGTCAACCCACCGCCAAATACTGGACAATATTTAGCTTCATCCTCGGACCCAAATAGGCCTAAAAGCCCCTCAACAACTAATTCCCCAACATCTGCTATAACTTGTACAACAGCTCATAAAAGTGCAGAAGCAACGGCCAGTCAAGCATCAAGTGCGAACAATGACCCCCAAATCTCAAGCAACAGTGAGGCACAAGTTCGACCTGAATCAAATCATATCACAAGAAAAGCACGCACTTTTGTGAATGGAGTCCCACACGCAATAATAAAGCACAAGCCGAACCATTCTTGTCGGAAAGCTTAGATCTTCCTTCACCAGCGGCTAAGGTGGCCATTGCTAATAGAGGATCGATGGATCTGAACTGCGATCCAACTAGCAGCACCCCCAAATCAAGACTACTCTCCTCGAAATGCATCTTGGGATGGAGGGTACGAGTTCCCGACAGCGATATAGCGGATCCTGACGCCGAGCGAGTAGTTCGTCACGTTCCTTCTGCACCCACAAGTTCGCGTTGGGGTTCAAAGCCGGGCCTGGAGGTCCGAGTTGGGGGACGCCGAGAATGAAAATCAAAGGAGAAAGAAATTATTGAGAACAAAAAGAGGAACCAGCAACAGCCTTCACATAAAACCCGGATCCGAGAGAAGAAGAAGACAATGGATCCTCCGCTACGGGACAGGAAATTCCCATCTATGATGAGGCTGCAATCTCTAACCACAAAGAACGCCCAACAAAATGCAGAACCCATCTCCAGCAGAAAAGCTGCAGTCATGCCATCTCCGTCCAACGCAACGCTGCAAATCATAGACGAACATTAGATCGGGAAAAAGTTGTTGACGATGGTAACCGAAGTACCCGTGGGTCGAGTGAGCGATATGAAAATACTGGAAATTGCTGTACCTCGACACCACCAACGGGAGACGGTTGGATCTGCATAGATCGATGCTGCAGCAAGGAGTGAGGAAATTACGCGCACAGATCTGGGCATTGACGAAGATGGCAGCGCTTCAAAATCCAGCAACAACGCCCTATTCTGCAGCTGTGGCTTGTGTTTGCAGGGACACTTTTGGAAGGATCATTAATGGGTTTACTAAATCTATCGAGGCGAAATCAGCTGAACTAGCAGAGGCACAAGCGTTGGTAGAAACCCTAGACTTTGTCTCCTCAAAGATTGCCCGAAAAGATCGAACGAGAGATAATCATACATTCGATTGTACTACACTAGTGGCTGCGATTCTATCTTCAGATACCCTTAATTGGGAGATTCAGCCTTTGGTGGACCGGGCCAAGCGCAAGATGGAAGAATCTTCAGGTATCACTTTAGCCCACCGTAATCGAGAAACAAATAAAGTAGCCGACCGGCTAGCTAAAGCTCAACGTATCGGGTACCCTCTTGAAATTGGGTTAACAATCCTCCATCTGCTCTTTTGGATTTATTATATGTTGATGCTAGTATGGTTTGTACTAAAAACTCTTCCTATTAATGCACCTTAGTTTACTTGCTCAAAAAAAAAAAAAAAATCAGTCCCCATTTGTTATCTCCCTGATCAGACTAGGGCAGGGGTATACAAAAATAGATTGGGAACCGGAGAACCGAACGATTTTTCGGCCTAAGTTAGACTGGGACGATCTTTTGGGCCTATACTAAACTTTTATTTCGGGCTGGTCTGGATTCAGGCTTCGATATGAGAAGTCTGGACCGGGCCGAAATTTTAGCAATATAATAAAAAAAAAAATTGTTAACCCGCCCAGCTGTAGTATGTCGTGTCAACAAAACCTGGGGAAAAGAGGTCCAGATGCATCCAGTAACAGAGGCAGGGAGCGAACGGCCGGAACGGTTCGCAGTTTTCTTCATTAAGTCATTATTTACAAGGATAGAAATGCTGGGGTACGTTCAAAGTAAGATGAACAGCGTTTGTGATGGCGTTTCCTATTCCTAGTTGTTTTTTGGTCGGTTTAATTCTACTTCTCTTTTAAATAACACTAACAATCAGAAAATTTGTGCTGATTTGGCATTTGAAGTTTTAAAACAAATTTCATTGATTTGGGTACTGAAACTTGTGCAATCCATGTATTTGAATCATTTCATGAATTCCATCATGTTATTAATTGGATGAAAAATACAATGGTGTTTTTCTTTTCCATTTTTTCAATCCTACGTGGCTGTTAATGTCGCAACGGAACTTCCTCTTGTGACACAGTTTCCTCAAACACAAACCGCGAAAGTTTCTTGACGCCACATCAAACAACATAACTACAAAGAAACAAAGAAAATAAATTGAAAATTGCAATTAGCAGGGAACATAATAAAAAAATAATAAGAAAAGGTCAAAGCCGATCGGGGTGGAGGTGGCACTACTGCCTCCCTTTACAAGTGAGGGCCTACGAGCATTGCTCAGTCCCTACGAAGGCGGGTGGCCTTGCCACCGTCACCCTCTCTGCGAGGCTTTCCCTTGCCAAATCTAGCCAGGGCCAAGGCGGTGCCACCAATGCCACCGAGTGAGGCTGGGTCAGCCCTCAAGACCCACTGTGTTCTTGCGCTCCATGCGCCGCTCCTCCTACTTTGCCCCTTTCATCCACGAAAACTGAAAGAGGTTCTAGTCCTCAGCCGTGTGGAACATGACATATTAAGTTCCTTCTAAGGATATCAACGGTTAATTATACTGCCTTTGTGTCCAGAAACTTTTTGACTCTGCCTGCTCTTATGGGTCTTCAGATTTTCCATTCAGTTTCATTAGTCTATCCAGAGCCATGAAGTTTTGGTTTCTTGGGGGGAATTGGTAAGAAGTCATGTTAGGCTTTAAGGTTGCCTGAGAGCTGCTCACAAATTGCCTTGGCCGCTATTGACTCCTACAATTTTTTTTTTCTTCTTTTTTGCTTTCTTTCTCAGTCTAAAAGTATTTGAAGAAAAAGTAATATATTCTTTCCCCTTTTATCTACTTTCTTTCCCAGTTGAAAAGTTTACCACATGATGAGAATTCCCGAATGAAAATCATAAAGTGGATTAAAAAAATATATATAATACAATAAGTTGAATGTATAATAAAATTGGAGAATTGTCATTCACAATTCTCTAATGAATCTTATACTTCCTTTTGTTTTCTATTTTTGTGTTCATAAAATAAAAGTTGGCATCAACAAAAAGTCCAAAATCAAGAGATCATTTTCGAAACTCGATAGCAAGAGATATATCTAAAACGGACAACGAAATAATTATGTTCTACTCAGAAATCACTATCAACTTACAATATACAAAAATTTGAAAAAAAAAAAAAACTTTACCAAAAAAAAAATTGAAAAAAATTATGAGAAATAATCAGGCTTTGGCATTGAAAACTAAAGTGAAGATAAATTGTTCGTTTTTTTCGCTGTAACAAAAACAATTGGTTGAACATGGAGACAAACTAAAATGTTTGCAATAGGAATTTGATAGGTGGTCTTTTCACCAATTATTTTCGTAAAACTTGAGATAGCTCATATATTGAAAATAAAAACTTAATAATGATATCTACACAGAGTGATCAGTCTTGGAATAGAACGAAAATCGGAAATAAAGTAGTAAATTGAAGGAAGTGATTTACTGAGGGTGAAAATTATTGGATTTTAAGAAAATCTTTCTGTAAGTGCAAGGTTGCAAGGCAGAACTAGAAAAGCATACTTTCGAAAAGCAGATATTATTATGACAACTAGAGGATGCCACATTCTGACACTCTTTTCTGCATGTCCATATTCCACGTTAATCTTCTTCAATAATGTTGCTGAACGGTAGGCTCATTTGAGTGGATACAGTGTAAAGAAAGTGTCCTTAGCATCATATCTCATAACTATATATAGAAGAAACGGTGCAATGTAGGGATTCATAAAGCTTCAACCTTAAATGAATGGTGGTTAACGGAAGGACTAATTTGAGCAAATATATAGTTTAGGGATTAGGCAAAAAAAAAAAAAAATGACATTGAACATATTGGAAAAGTACAAGCATTGGCAGTTACATTTTCCTGAACTTTTCGCACAAGCTTTATTAAGAGAAATTTCTAAAGGATCTATTGTATACTTGGGGGTGTATTGTTTAACCTAACGATTTTTCACATATTTACTAACCACACATTATCTAATCAAATCTCATTCTCTTTTGATATGTTCCTAAAAAAATTCGATGCTTCTCCCACCATAGCGAGGGGAATAGCCCCTTTAAGAAAGTAATCTACAAGCCCCAAAATCTATTCCCCTTTTCCACCTGTACTTTCTTTTTCTAACGTGACATAACTCTAAAAAAGAATAGCATCATAAAAAATTTTAATTTTCAATATGGACACCTTGATGCTAACGCAAGTATCGATTCGTTCATTTAATGGGCATGGAACGCAACAGGACACCTATCTTCAATTTGATTTGCATGGCCACGTGGTCCAATTACAAAGAGAACCAAGACAATATCGTCAAAGTCCACAGGATGATTAACTTAGAGGAAAGGATTGTTCTAGTGGTCTTCAGAGGTAACGCTAGTTCTGAATTTCTGACTAAAATTTGTGCTGTGGCGTTTGAAGTTTTGACACTTTCATTTCATTGATTTGGGTACTGAGACTTGTAAAATCCGAATTATTTAGGGCACGTTTGGTAACGTTTCTGTTAAAAAATTATTCCCGAAAACAGAAATTGGAAAAATTATTTATGTTACGGGGAACAAATTTTGAAAGAAGAACGCATTTGATAATTGCACAAAATTTACGTTCCCGAAATAGAAAAAGAACAAAAACATGTTTGGTAAACTTGTATAATTTTTTTTTTTTTTTTAATATTTTTAATTTATTTTTCATTTTTTATTTTTTATTTTATGTTTTTTCTTCCTTTTGGCCATCGCTAGTCTCGGCCATGGCCAACAACCGACCGACGAGGGCCGGTGGCCTCACCGGCCCTTGGCAAGGCTCAACCTCACCTTAGTTGGGCGAGCTCAAGCTCGCCTAGATCTGGTGAGGCCGAGCTCACCTAGCCACCGGCGAGGCTCGGCCTCACCTGGGGTCGCCCGGTGGTGGCCCGATGAGGCCAAGCCTCACCGGTGGCTGGGTGAGCTTGGCCTTGTCGAATCTGGGTGAGCTCGAGCACACCCAACCAAGGCGAGGCCGAGCCTCGCCGGGGCGGGTGAGGTCGCCGGCCCTTGATGGCCGATCAGAATTGTTTCTGGGAATAAGAAACAAGTTTTTTCTACCTTTTGTTTATGTTCCAAATATGTTCCTGGAACAAAAATGAAAACAAACGTGTTTCTGCTCTTTTTTAATTCCCCAGAACAAAATAATAAAAATTTGTGTTCTAGGGAACAAAAACAGATTTAAACAAATAGGGCCTTAATGACTTCTGCCGTGTTCTAATTGGATGAAAAATCCAATGTCGTTTCTGTCATTTTTCCAATCCCACGTGGCTGTTAATGTGGTGACGGAGTTTCCTCAAGCACAAAACGGTGGAGTTTCTTACCGTCACATCAGACAAAATAACTCGAAAATTTGAAAAAAAATTTGAGAATAGAAGTAAATATGAAAAAAAAAAAGAAAAGGAAAAAGAAAAAAGTCAAAGGGAATAGCGGTGGGGGTGGGGGCAGGTCCATGCGAAGCTGGCTGGCCTCGCCACATCACCCTCCATGCCAGTTGGTGGGGCTTGCTTGCCCTCGTCGAATCTGGTCAAGGCCAAGGTAAGGCCACAATAGCCACCATAGAGCGAGGGTGGGTCGGCCCTCAAGACCCCCATCCTTGGTGACTTTCGAAGACCCAATGCTCTAGTAGCTCATTATTATTTTGTTGTCTTGACTAGCTCCATGGGATCTAGCGATTGAGTGCTTGTGCTCCATGCGCCGCTATTCCTATTCTACCTCTTTCTATCAAAGAGCCAAGGTACTCACTTGTGGCACAACTCGACAGTTGATGTCCTCAACAACGTGATTGTTGTTCCGCTAGCGCGACCTCTGTAGAAAATTGCTTGCGAGGACCGCTCACCCTCCCTTGACATTGACAACCATGAAGCCACCACGATGTGAGTGAGGGCAAGCAATTAAGAATCACAACATATGATATATATCGAGACTTATAAGCATATGTTCCTGGCAAACAATTCATTCTGGAAAACTTGGATGATTAAGTAAATGTTCTATGATTTTTTTGTCCAATATGCAAATTATTCATGACCTTTTAATTTTTTTTAATATAATCCTTGAACTTTTGGTAAATGTTCAATCTAGTCCATAAACTATATAATAATATGCAATGTTCTCATTCAATTAAATCAAGTTACCAAAAACATATTGAATATTTTTATATAATTTAGGAATTAAATTAAATAAGTACCAAAAGTTCAAGGATCACATTGAACAAGTTAGAAGTTCAGAGACGATATTACACATAAGACTAAAGTTTATGGATCATATTATATAAATTAAAAATTTAGGAACAACATTGCACACTAAGCTAAATATTAAGGACCATCTATATTATTTTGCCTGAAAAAGTTAGCCATCATATACTAAGGAAAAGAGGTCCATGTTGTGTGGAACATGACCTACTACTTAATATTAGTCTACTTTGACCCCTCCAAAAAAAAATAGTCTGCAAAGAGTGTGGAATATAGTTGCGCTATAAATGATATTAAGTTCCTTCGAGGGTGATAAGTAGGGGTGTGTAAAGGAATAGGAAATTGTCCAAGACCGAACTGGACCGACCTATAATTGGCAGTTCCCATAGGGATCAAGTTGGTTCCTTATTACAATATACTGGAACTGATGAGTATCGGTTTGGTTTTCGAATTTTGGCATGAAAGCGCCCATTCAGAATAGACTGATATATATATATATATATATATATATAATATTAAATATATATTTTAAAAATCTAGCTCATCTTTTCCTTTTTATTTTCTCTTTCCTTCCCTGTGACCGAGGAACTGCCGGAGACTCCTTTCGAGATCACACGACTCTCCGGTGCTCGGTAGCACCATCAGGCCTTGACGCAAGTCGCTATTTAAACGTAAACCCCGGGAAAGATTAGCCCAGCATCTCACCGCCAAGGCCCTTACTTTAATCGCAATAGCAACGCGGGGATTCGAACTCTCGACTGTAACGTTGCAGGAAAGAACGAACACCAATGCGGCTACCACGGGTGGGTCTCTTTCCTCCCCTTTGTCTACAAGATTCTACATTTTCTCTCTTTCACTTTCTGCTACTGATCCCCCTCCCTCTGTGATTTTCCCTCATTTTTCCCGCATTTTCCCTCTCATTCTCCCGTGCCAATCCTTGGATGGAACGAAACGAGGCATCTTAGTAAATGTCAATCTCATTTGTCATCTTCCTTTGCGATTTCCTTCCTATAGATGGCGAAAACTTTCTCTCTCGCGCCAGAGTCTCCCCTTGCACATCCAACCTGAGGCATCTTCGGATTCCGTGGCCGCGGGATTAGGGAAGAGCAATCGGCATTTCCTCCAAGTTGCGTTTGGAGTGTGCGGTTTCAATCTCGATAGAGTTTCCCGCGTGGGCATTGGTAACGTGGGGAGTTTCATTGGTTGAAGCACTTCTGAGTTCGGAGGGTTTGAGAGAAGGATGAGTGGAGATGGTAAAACGGACTGTTGCTTTTTACTATGTGTTCTATTAATTGATGAATGCAATTTTGTAGAAATTGGGGACCGGTTCCACGGACCTGCCCAGAAACATAACTGGACTGGCTGTCCGGCTCTCGGGTAGATCCATGGAACTAACAGACAATTTTCGATTCCAATTTTTTTGAACCACTCCTTAGTGATGGTTCCTGGTTTCAAGGTGGCAACTGTTCATTTGAGTCACACCCACCCTAGTGATAAGTGATTAATTATACTACTTTTGTACAGAAACTTTTTGACTCTACCTCTCATGTGAGTCATCAGTTTTCCTTTTAATAATTTCTGGTTTTTGCATCAAAATAGGTAGAATCTTTCAATTTTTAGTTTCACTAAGACCCCTACTGGCATGACGGTACGGTCATGCTGAATTTCTAACGATCTCAGGTCGACCACAATTTTTTCACTTTGTGAGAGCTGGGCAACCGAATTTGATAATTGCGGAAGGGAAGGTTTTGGTGTTTTCATTTTAATTAAGTAGTAATGTCACATTTTATTCCTCAATTTTTGTCCGAAAATTAAAATCGCCCTTTATCTTAGTTATGTTAAGAAGCCTCCTTCAACTTTTTATAAAATGTCTTGTTATCTTTTCTCTTGTCGGTTGATTTTCGTTAATATGTATAGCAAAATTGTTGACATGAATGCTGGAACACACGTCGCGTTATAATTCACTCAAAGATATTTTATGATGCCAAATAGGGGCCACATTAAACACAATTAAGATAGGGATAGGGTTCCATCGCTGCTATCATAGCGTAGGCTCAAGCTCTAGCTTCCGGCAACCATAAATGTTCGAGCTCAAGTTTGTGGACTCCATAACCGCTTGAAAACTATAGGACGGAACAATTAGACAATACTCGTTAATTAAAAACTTAATTTCTTTGAATATATGGTATAGTCCTCTTAAGGTTTTTCGACACACATTAAAAGTCCTAACCTCCATGAAAGTTAGAATATTAATTGCTTGATCCATCTTTTTTCAACGTCAATTTAATTTAATCATAGGAATGACTAAAGAGAGACTTAATTATAATCTTAAAACGAGCCGTTGGCTCTTGTGGATATCGCCAATCAGTTTCTCTTTTCTCTATGTTTGTTTATTTTATTTTGGTTGATGAACCAAGTAAATGGAAGGTATTTATTGTATTATAATGGTTGGTGCACATGAACAAGCTAGCTAGGTACATGGGATTTATAGTTGAGCTCATTGATCCGTGTACAATATGCGAGCTCTGCAAGCCTATTTTCCATCGACATAACCAGCAAATTATATGTGCTTGCGTTAGAGATACTTGCTTCAACTGGGTTTATTATCCGCATGCTTTAACCATGGAAAATTAAGAGTCCATTGAAGTTGAAGTGGCCAGTTTCTCCAGTGCCACAGCTATGAATTATCAACTTGAGCTTTTCTGGTTAGATTTCTAGCAATTTTCGTGTCAGAGATATCTGCCATTTGTGTCTATTATATACATGCTTCAGCTATGGACAAATTATTAGCCACTCCATAACAGTTCTTCTAGGATCTTTTAGATATCTTTAGTTCAGAGAATTCTAGGTAACTCTATAAAAATGGATCAACAAGCTTGCATAATTTCCAAAAACCGACTCATTTTTGCTGAGAGTGGGATGACATTTGGGTGTGTATAGAATCATGAATTTTTCAAGCTTGTTTTTTTTCTGGAAGTTGTGGGTGAACAATAACATTATGACAGTAATGAAATAATCTAGCCACGAATCCATCGGTTGGACCTGAGAAAATCAAATTGGGGCATCCAAATTTGATGTCGTCGTTTCTGTTATCATCTTAAATCGATTAGCAAAATAATTAGATTCTGCTGCTAGTTAGGTCACACCTTTTATTCAGTGAGACAGGCTACTTCCACCAAAAACGGATGCAGAGAGACGTTAGAGTCTGATGTCCAGCTATCCAAAGGCCTTCAAGATGCCGCCGCAGACTTTCTTGTTCAATATTCGAGGCAGCCTTTGCTTAAGATCTTTCAGTCTTCGGGAAGACTCCTTCAACTAGTTCTGAATTTCTGACTTAAGGAAGGTTTGTATATATTCCCTGAAGGCAAGATATGAGCGGTCTAAGCCATTTTACAAGGCCCAAGAATGATGATAAGCAGCTCAAGTCTCTGTTCAATAGATCAGGACAAGCAAACTCTCCAAGAAACATACGAGGCTTCGTTAGCATCAGACACAGGAACTAAACTGCTTCTCCTTTCAACCATTGCATACAAGTTGTAATGGTGAAGAGGACACTCCTAATAAAAGACTCTGCCCCTTGAGGAGTATCTTAACAAAAGCTTTGCCTTTAGTCCTCTGCAGAATCCAATCAAACTCCATAATGCCAGTCTCCAACATTCCTATGAATACCTGCCAACACTCCTATTGATTCAGTTCCTACTGTTACAAAGGACACGATGATCATCAACTAGAGCCCACTTTCTAACTCTGCCAGATTTGCTCAACCAATTCAACGAATAGCTAAGCCAGGCACATCTTGATCAAACCAAGTTAGCCTATGCCAAGAGTAACAACTGATGTGGGCATCCCCGAACTGGAACAATATCAGGAGAATCTGGGCAAGGCAAGATAGTCTTACACAGTGCAGCATAGATTGCAGCCTGGAAAAAAAAATCAGACGTAGCAAGAGGCCAATTCCAATCATTACCCTATAAAACAACTACTGGTTTGGCATGGTAGATTCAAGGCAGATTTAAAAATCACGATTCTTGGATAAGATTCCATCGAAACACAAGGATGTCTGCCAGGAGGCATTAAGCTGGGCCTAGCCTTTAGGTGCTTTCTCCAACAACCTAGATCGCATTAAATTCACACCAGAAACATTGTGCACGCACAGAACTGTGTCTCCTGATCAGCTGTTTCGAACCAATTATGCAACAAAAACAGACCATGCAATGGAATCTATCTTTTAATCCTCCTTGTGTTCTCTTTAGCTCCTCTTCAGTTTTGAGATCATACCATATTTGGTTGTCCTATCTGTTGATTTGAGAAATTATAACTTGGTGGCTTGAGGAGATCCGGTTATTGTACTGATATGTGACAGAATCAATCATTCGCATGTTGTAACCTTAAGAAATCAGACACCTCGCTTACCAAAAAAAAGAAAACAAAAAAATTTGTTGGTTGTTTTTAAACAAACAAAATATTCATTTTCCTTATCCCACGTAGAAAAGTTGGAAGGAAGTAGACCACTTAGTGTGAGTGTGTCTAGCTTGTTCAAATGAAGACAATGGGTTATGGATTAAATCCCACAATACCTGCATGCGGAGCATTTTGTGTGCTCTTTGATAATAATTAGCACTAATCCTCTGTTTTTTTTTTTTTTTTTGTTTCGTGCAGTTATATTGCTAATCTTTTTAGTCATGTCATAACCTTTGAAAGTTTATATTTGTTCAATCAGTATTTTTAGAAGTTATGAAGTTCGGAATTAAAAAAATTATTTCTTATTATTTATTTATTTTTTATTTCGAATTTTTATCTCTTCAAGGTAACCTTTGAGAATGTACTTGTTCACTTTGCAATGGTTGCCTTTATTTGTTAAGATTGGGATAAGTACGTCAGTTTCGGAATCAAGAATTAAGTCTTGCCGAATTTTTTCTTTCCAAAAAATTACAGTCATTTTTTAAATTGGTCTCATCCTAGAGAAATATCTAAATTATTATTTGGTATTTTCAATTGAGACTTTGTTGTATTCTAGAGAATTTTTACCTATAACCATTAGCAACATTGTGGAGATAAGTACGTCAGTTTTGGAATCAATGATTAAGTCTTGCCAAATTTTTTCTTTCCAAAAAATTTCAGTCATCATTTAAATTATTTCTCTTGAGAGATCCTTGAGAAATACCTGAATTATTATATGATATTTTCAATTGAGATATTGTTGTATCTTGGAAGATTTTTACTAGTAACCATTAGCAGTATTGCGGAGCAAATAATTTCTTAAAGATAGTGTTATCACGCCTAAAAGCCCAATTCCATGTATTCCCATTCCGATCATATTTTCCTAAACAAAAATTTCTCCAACGCAAACTATCGCAACCTCCCCTCAACGGTTGTGCACCTAGGAGTTTGGTAAGCTTAGAAATAACTCATGGTTTCCTAAGCCTATATCGATTCACAACTTAGAGTTAAATTTCTTAACATGTAAATGATTTTCAATAAGGAATCCCTACTAATCAGTCCACAGTGGATCGATTAGAAATCAAGTAAAGTAATAGGAGATTTACTTTAATTATACGAATCAGATATTTTGGGTACATAGATGCCCTTTTAGTACCCTTTTTTAATGAAAAAAAAAATTAGCAAATAGTTTTGATTCATTTTATTACATCTTAACATATGAGGTGATTATATGGATGCACAAACTACCAATATAAAGTTGTAAATAAATTGCGGGACTTACCTCTAAGCAAACAAACATCTGTGATGTTAGCGTAAAAATCACATCAAACACCTAGATATAATTTCTAATTAACATACAATCATTCGATTTTTTAGGTTTTCGCTTATTTAATGAAACCTAAACTACTTGCAATGCAATTATTCTAAATGCAATGACATACAAAACGTGTCTATACTTGATGACATGTGATATGCAACCTAATGTGCAAACTATAATCCAAATATTAATGCAACTATTCTAACATGTCACACATTTCAATTTGGTGACCCTAGACATGTAATTGCACTAATTCTACATGACACGTGTATGACATTTTTTTGTGTTTTATTTTTAATTAAAAAATCGTAATTAAAAATGCCCAATATCTAAACATGCATATAAATTAAGCAAAATAAATCTATTTTATTCTAAAGCTATGTTTTTGTATATTTTTAAAATCCGAAATAAAAAACCACCTAATTTAAATATGCAATCTAATCTAAAACAAACAACATTATCATAAAAAAACTCAAGTCAAATTCTATCTATTTTTTTTTGGGGGATTTTTTTTATGGAAACAATTAAGCAACGGATAGTTATTTAATCAAATAATGCAATCAAAAAACTTATATTATCTATTTAAATTTGAAAATTGAATAAACCAACGATCATATCCAAATGGTTAAGAATATTAATGAAAAGTTATCCATTCAAATTTGAAAATGGATAATGTTGACATCTAAATTTTAACTAATTATTTACTAATTAATGGCATAGTTGCACTTGCATTAGTACCAAAAGGCAACAAGAAGTCGGAGCTCTCGGTCAATAATTGCATAAAAATTAAGGATTAATTTTTAACCCCTAAAAATAATTAAATTGCATAGCATATAATTTTAGGTGCATTTATTTTTAATTTGTGTTTGTATTGGACTGATGACAGATGGGTTCAAATTGGTGGCTCTAAATTTCAAATTGACATGTTGGACTAAGCCCACGAAGAGAACAAATTGGTCTAAGCTTGTATTCTCGAGGAGATATGACGAGTTCATCTTTGCAAGATTTGAAATTTGAGAAAAATCCTATTGTAATTTTGAATTGTGATAAAATCGGTAGATAATATTCATTTTTGCAAAGGAAATCTAGAGGAGATGTCGAAAATAAAAAACAAATATTACGTACGGAAAAAATCCTCATGGATGTAGGAAATACAAATCTAGTCCACTCCCCGGGTTGCTACGCTATAGAGTTAAGGGGGCCACACAATCGATACATACTGCCACAATTCTAAAAAGGGAGGACTTTGGATACACGGCGCACAGAGAGAGCTTTAGAGAAAAAAAGTCAAAAGGAGAAATCGTGGTGGCCGGCAAATTGATAATTTAGAGAGAACACACGAGATGGAGAGAGAGGGTGTGGGTCGTCTTCTTCCTTAGACGACTGCTATCGAGCCCCTACATCTCCGCGACTCGACGATGTTTTTTTTTTTGCCATAAGCTTCACGCCAATGCAACGCTGCGGGATCTTGTTGCCGATTTACCACTCGCACCGCTGCCACAAGCCCAAGTCGCTGCTGTATGTGATCCACAGCCCGAGCCGACAACGACTGAGCTTGCCGCTCCGGTGTGCCGCCGCTGCTCATCACGTCGCTGACGACACCAGCAAGCCATCTAAAATTTCAGATTTGTGTCAAGGTGTCTCTTGCGGGTCTTTCCAGCGAGTTTCCTGCAACGAGCAATTTTGGTCGGGTCACATCAAGTTGCGGCAACGGGTTTGGTTCCATGCAAGGGAGACCGATCCTATGAAGTCCTGATTTTTATTGTTCCTATAGGCTTTTTGGCGTGTTATCCCACGGTTTCATCACTCATTGCATGCACAGAAGACGTCACATTTTTTTATTCCTTTTGAGACATAGAAGTGGCCTAAGGCTACGTTTGGTCGTCCGGATTTATAATCGGGATAGGATTGGATAGGATAGGATATAAAATCCTGGGATTTTTTTATATCCCGTCCAGTGTTTGGTGAATCGCAGTATTAAAGTCGGATATGTTCACATCATGTACATTTTTTTTTTATATATATATATAAATGACATATCATTATAAATGAACCTAAATCTTCATAAATGAAGACGGTGAAAATATCTCGTAACACTATTCCTTAATTTATTTATTATTTATTATTTATTATATTTTTCCTCTTTTTTATATTATTTTCATTATTATTTCTTTTTTCCCTTTCATCATTTTTTAATAAAAAATTATCAAATAGTAAACTGTACTAACATATTTAAAATACAAAAATACCTAAAATATATAATAAATATAAATATTTAATTTATAGATTGAATTTTTATTATAAAATAGAATTAAAATTGAATATATAAATTAAAATAAGATTAATTAAAAATAATTTTTTATTTTTATTTTTATTTTCTTAAATTATAATTCAAATATTATTTATATTGAAATATAATTTCAATTTTGTTAATTTAATAAGTTTGTTATTCAAGAAAAATAACTTTCCTATTATGGACATTAGAAATCTTGTCCACCTTTATCCCACCTCCCCCATGAGATAATTTTATCCTGTCTATATCGCCCTTATATCCGACTTTATCCTATCCCGAGTGAGCACCAAACATAGGATAGGATAAATTATATCCTATCCCGAATTTTATCCCGACTACCAAACGCAGCTTAAGAGCTTTGTCAAAGTCTTCATTGGAGGCTCGGACTCACGGAGAGATTTGTATATCGAGAGTTCTCATCGATTTGGTGACTCATCGGTAAAATCAAAGTTCAATGGCCGCACTTGACGACTTTCTTGCAGATTTTCCAAGCGTCCTTGACGTGGCCGAGACTTGGGGTGAGCATGGTCGGGTTGGATCGGTCCACCCCTAACCTTAGGACCAACCCACACAGTGTTGGTTCTCAATTTTTGGGACCGAAGACTGACCTATTGAGTTTGGGATCGAGGACTGGACTGACTAAGGTTCCAGGGTCAACTTGGACCAACCGATAATTTTTATTTCATTTTTTGTACTCCTTAAAAAAACGATTGAGAACCGGAGTAACCCAATGGGTTCGGTTCGATTTTAAAGTCAACCCAGGACCAATCAATAATTTTTTATTTTATTTTTTGTACTCCTTGAAAGGGCAACTGGGAATTGTACCGACCCAATGGATTCTAAGAAAGGCAAGCGATGAGGGTCAAGTGAGGTGAGCGTCGAACAAAATGAGCATCGAATGTCAAGTGAAGAGCAACAAGTCAAGCGAGCATCGAGCGGCGAGTGGCATGAAGCGGTGAATGGCACGA
Organism: Eucalyptus grandis; assembly: GCF_016545825.1. Taxonomy (NCBI): domain Eukaryota; kingdom Viridiplantae; phylum Streptophyta; class Magnoliopsida; order Myrtales; family Myrtaceae; genus Eucalyptus; species Eucalyptus grandis. Next base: position 35,554,701 of record NC_052613.1, read on the forward strand.
GTGACTCAAAGCGAGTGAGGCGAGTGTCGAGTGACGAGGAGAAGTTGTTTCTTTTGATTTTGGCAAATTGAAAACTAAAAAGACAAATAAGACAGAAGAGAACGAATACTAGAGAACGAATACTAGAGGAGGATGCCATAAGGTGCCTTTTTGGACACCGTGAGAATTCCTTACAAAAACATTTTCCTCATTTGTAAATTATAACTACTGACACTTTGTAAAAGATATTAAAAATCTAAGTTATTAAAGAACAATGTAAAATTACTTGAACTCCTCACTAAAGAGCCGTTTAATGTTGTTGACGCTGTTTATTTTAAAGTTTTATCTATATAAAAAAATATAAGTAATATATTAGATATATATATATAGTCGGGGTTGGTCCGAGTTGGACCGACCGAACTCTCAAGACCGAGGACCAACCCGCATAGTGCCGCCTAGGAATTCGAGGACCAAGGACCAACCCGGTCTCCCGGGAATCGGACCGGGATCGGTAGGGTTGGGCCGGTCCGAGGTCGACCTTGGACCGATGCTCACCCCTAGCCGAGACCTCCACCAATCCAATTATATAAACTTCCACATTACCTTCTTTTTTTTTTTTCTTTTTTTTTGCACAGTCCTACTCGACCGGCCGAGGAAAGACAATTAAAAATACTTTTTTTTTTTTTTTTTTTGTAATTTTGCACCAAATGGCCGAAAATATTTTTTCACTCATTTTTAGGTTTTAGTGAAATACCAAAAATATTATCATTTTTTAGCAGAATGACTTTTTGGATAATACTTTCCAAAAATGTCTCATTTTCCACGAAATTTGAGGCACTTTTTATTTTATAGAAAATAGATTATTTGATAAAAAAAATGATTGATATTGCTTGAAATAATTAATCAATGTAAAATATTTTTATTATTGACAACAATTTATGTCTAAATATTTTTGTGGATGGTGAAAAATTATTCATTTATACATTTTTGTAAACGATACAAGCAATTATATTTAGAAAAATGTTTTCCTAACCATTTATTTTCCGTAAAACAAACAGAGTTAATATTGTTTAATGAATTCAAGCATTTGAATCCTTTAATGAATTCCGTCATGCTCTATTTGGATGAAAAATCCAATGTTGTTTTTTCTTCTTTCCATTTTTCCGATCCTACGTGGCTGCTAATGTCGTGACAGGATTTCCTTAAACACAAAGTGGTGTAGATTCTTGGCGCCACATCAGACAGAATAACTAGAAAGATTGAAAATAGAAGCAAAAAGAAAGGAAAAAAAAAAGTCACAGGGGATCGTGGTTGGGAAAGGGGCAGGGGCAGCGGGGGTTGGCACTACTGCCTCCTTTCACAAGCAAGGACCGACGAGCATTGTCCATGTCCATGTGAAGGCGGCCGGCCCGCCACGTCACCCTCTAACCAAGGCTTGCTTGCCCTCTAACCATCGCCAGGGTGGTGCCACAACTGCCACCATAGAGCGAGGGTGGGGGCAGCCCTCAACGTCCCCGTCCTCGGTGACTTTTGAAGGCTCAATACTCCAGTAGCTCATGATCATTTTGTCGTCTCAACTTGCTCCATTGAATCTTGGTACGGATATATCAATTTAACATAAATGTAATACGGACGTATTAATTTGAAATTTTTTATAACATGAAAATTATGTTGGGTAAATATAGTATAGGTGCATCAGTTAGGAACAAATGTTGCACGCATGTACCTATTTGGAAGTTTTTGTAATATAAAAATTAGTTTGGGGCTTTTGATGGTATTAACTTAATAATTATTAAAGTGAAGGAAGTGATTTAGTGAGGCTGAAAGATGCTATGCATTTTTAAAAGTATATTCTGCGAGTGCAAGTTGCATTGCTGTTCTCGAAAAAGGATACTCTTCTAAAAGCAAGTTACTGTTATTATGCACCTATGGCCCTAGAAGATGCCACATCTAGCATCCAACACTTTTTCATTGTCCATGTTTATATTCCACGTCAATCTTCTTCCATAATGTTGCTGAACAGTGGGCTCATTTGCGTGGATATAATGTAATGAAAGCATCCTTTGTATTATATCTCGTATCTATCTATCTAAAGAAGAAACAATGTAACGAAGGAATTTATAAAGCTTCAATCTTAAATGAGTTGTGTTTGATGGAAGGAATAATTTGAGTTGGAAAGAAAAAGTACAGATGATATTAAACAAATTAAAATGTACAGGCAGTTGTGGTTTCATTACTTTTAAATTTTTCGCACAAGCTTTACTAATAGAGTTTCCTAGAAGGTTGGCTATACATCTGGGGCGTATTACTTTTTGTTCTTCTCCCACAAGCTTTACTAATAGAGTTTTCTAGAAAGTGATAATACATAAGCCGAAAAATTTATTCCCCTTTACACCTCTTTTCTAACATTACATAACTGGCAAAGAATAACATTAGGAAAAAGTTAGGGTGCGCATGACAAAATTTCTAAAATAGAAATTGATTTATGGCCAAAATTGATTTTTCAATTTCTATTCCCCGGACAAGTTTCTGAGCAAAGAAACCTATTTGATAACGACTCAAAATTTCTATTTCTGAAACAGAAATCTGTGTGATAATAATTGAATAAAATTTCTATTTCTAGGAATAGAAATTGATTAGAGTACAACATAGGAAACCCTCAAATACAAAATAATAGTCGAAATAATAGTAATACATTACAAAAGTTGAAAATACAATTTCATGGAATTTCCGCCATATTATTATCCCTTGTCATTTTATTGGCAATGGTTTTCCTAAGCGTCTCCTCGGTCAATGTATCGTATAAATACCACACACCTTCAGATTTTGCGGTGTAAGCACAGCCGCTCGACTGTGGCATAACTCCAAAAATACCACCTGTGCTCAAACAAAAACACCAAATTTTCTCAAACTTCCTCAGTAACTGGAGGTAGTCCTGAAGCATGAACAATGCAATGTCGCCAAAACATTATCCATCCATCAATTAGCAAGAATAGAAAAACACCTGTGGTTTCAAGTAACTGATGACAGCTTCTATTCCTACAACCAAACCCATATCAATACATTTATAGCACAAACTTGCGTTGCCACAATAACATTAAACTGATACTAAACGAATTATGCATGGACAAATTAGGGTTCCATGAATTCAATTCTCTTTCAATGGCACATTTTATCATCAACCAAGCATATCATCAGCCTAGCTGCAAGAAGACTCAATTTCCAAGTCTCATATCGATTTCCTCGCAATCCTCCCCTGAACAATCATCAGAATTCATTATGAAGATACCGATTTCTCATTCCACTCCAATCGATTCAAGAACGACATCAAAGTCGTCATGCCAAAGATAAACAGCCATAGATAATCATGACCCAAAATTCAGAGTTCGAAACTTCACACCACTCACCTCAGAGACATGGGCTGTCCCAACCAGGTACACATCGCAGGTGCCACCCTCGGCCGTGGACTCGCAGTTGAGGACCACCATGCTCCCGGAGAGTTCCTTGGGAAGCGTCCTCCTCCTTCAATCGGATCCCTCGCCGTCTTCGTCGCCGACGCCGCCACCGCTCCGTCGATCAACCTCCTCGCCGTCGTCCTCCACCTCCCTCTTCAACAAGCAACAGGTAAATCGAAATCAAATCTACAGGACGAAAGCCGAAACATGATAAGAGAGGCGTGATAAGAGAGGCAATAAGGGAATGATCGATCGAACCTCGAGAGGAATCGTGGGGGAAGTTCCAAAGAAGGCCGCGAACGAACGCAGACGCGGGCGGATTGAATAACGACGGAGATGGGCAACGGCGACTGGAGTTGCGGAATCGAGAGCGGAAAGGGGACGCGGACGGAGGAGGCGGGTCTGACAGGACGACCGGAGCAAATTGGACGGTCTGAGGACAGTGACAGTGAGATGAGTGACGATCGATCAGCAAGAGGATGGCGACGGCGAGGATGGACAGCTTCGGAGTCGACGGCGCTAGGGTTTTTGGTTGAAGTGAGGAGAAGGAACGCCTAAATAGAAAAGCAAGGGTAAGAAGAGGAGAAGGAGTTGACATCTCTACTTGAACAAAGAAGGATGGAAAAAAGAAGAAATTATTTCTATTTATATTTCAGAAACGAGAAGCTACAATTTTTAGCTTATGATTTTTCCTCCAAATCAATTTCTGAAATAGAAATCTGTTTCAGAAATAGAGAAATCAAATTGCGTTACCAAATGGATTTATGTTCCAAACATGTTTCAGAGAATAGAGAAACAGAGAAATCGAGAAACAAAAATTTTATCATGCGTGCCCTTAATTTCCACTATGGACACCACTAACGCAAGAATCGATTCTTTCATTTAAAGGGCATGGAACATAAATGGTCGCCTGTCTTCATTATGTTGTGTGTGACAACGTTGTCTAATTACAAAGATAACTAACAAAAGATTCTTAAAGTCTACAGGAGGATTATTCTTGCCAACTAAGGGGAAAGGATTGTTCTAGGCGTCTTGGACTATAGGTGAGGGTTAAAGAAGTAAATTTCCTCATTGAAGATTTCCTATATATTAAGCACATGGGGTTCATCCTTTGTGGCAAGACAAAAATAGAAGCTTTGCTCAAGTGCAAGGGGTTGTGCTTGAAGAGGAGAAGTGCTTCGGTAAGAACACCATGCCACAGACGAGAAATCATAGAGACGCCCGTTCTTTTTCTGAGATAATTTGCTTTCGATAACTCCAGGTCGAGGCATGAGGGCAGCCCTCCAATTATACTGTCTTTCGAGATTTGAACACAATTTCGATCTGCTCAAAGGTAACTCTTTTCAGACACAAATAACATACTGCTAAAAGTTTGATACCAAGTTCTAATGTTTTTCTGTTAGCCTACTTCTATTTATGTTCGACTTGTCTTCGGTTCATATTGGATGATCTTGAACCATGTATTATACACTTAGACTGTATTAAATATTTTTTGTTTGCGCATTTGCTGACATCAGCGTAATATTTGTGTGTGAATTATATATTTAGGTAATACAAATTCTTGGGGTTTTGGAATAATACACGTTTGCCCCTAAATGTTCAACTATTATACATCACCTTCCCTGAACTTTTTTTTTTTTTTTTTTTTTTTATGGCCATTGACCCTCCATTATATTTTCTGTTCGAATATGCAATACATGACTTTTAAGGGGTAGCTGTGTAATTTCATGTCATTTTTTAATAGAAATCTTTCTTGTACCCTTGGTTTTTGTGAAAATGAAAATAAACAAATGAAGTAGAATAAGTTAACAAATATTCATATCAGAAAAGATAAATATCAATGATATTATTGAAAGAATAGAAATTGAGAAAAATCGATAAGATATTAATAGAATTAGTAAGGTATTTAAGAAAAAGAAACACAATCAAGTATAAAAGTAAAATTCCTGCATAAGGTCAAATAACAAAAATCGGATGCTCATTTTGTATTTTTAAATGGTTTATTAATGCAAAAAAAATGATGAATAAATTTTTTTAAAAAAATTCACCTTAGATTTCGATTGATCTTTTCTTTTATAAGTTGAGGTCATCATTTCCTTGAATAATATCTATAAATATCTTAGTTTAATATTTTTTACATCAACTAACCCTTCGAGTATACTTAACGAGTCACTACTATTTGTTGGCGACCTTCTTGTTTTTGAGGCCTTTTTTCTTCTTATTTAATTTGTGTTTATTCTTTTCTAAAATACATTTCTAGTTCTATTAAAGTGGCTATATTTACCAAAATTTAACAATTTTTTATTGTTTAATATTATTGCTATTATATATTATTTGTATTTTGGTTATTTTAGTTTTTATAGCAAGTAAGGTAAAAGAAAGATTTCTTTCAAAACATGAGATGGAAAAAACTATTTTTACCTCTAAAAAATCATGTGCATTGCACAATGGAGATTATAATGGAGAATTAACGACCGTAAGTTCATGGGATATTGTGTAACGGTTGAAAGTTCGGGAGTAAAAATGTGTACTACCCCCAATGCTTAGGGCGGTGTTATGTGATATCCTCTCTTGTTATAAACTAGTGTATTTTGCTTATCAGCTACTGAAAAGGAAGTTATCTTTAGGGAATCGAAACTTTATGGAACTCCTCTTTTTAAATGGAGACTTGCTCATTTGTGAGCAAATTTACCAGGCTCCAGTGAACTAGGCCAAGGTGGTGCGAGAATTTTTATTTTTTTTGCTCTTCTTATATTGGGAACTTATCACAATTCGGCCTAACTTGGTCGAATTGCACACTCAACTTAGCTAGGTCAAGGGACCACCATTTTTTATTATTTCTTTCTATTATGAAGAAACGATGACAAATGCCAATTTTAATAGTTTACCTAATTTTTTCAGCAAATTCTTCAACAAAATACTTGATAACGATATCGTCTTTTCGACCGCTAGATATTCAATACAGTCAATTTCTGTTTTGAGATTCAATCGGGCTAGCTTGGTCGAATTGATACTCAACTTAGCCAGGTCAAGGGACCACCGTTTTTTATAATTTCTATCTATTTTGAAGAAACGATAATTGCCGATTTTACTATTTTTTACCCAACTTTTTCAGCAGATTCTTCAACAATATACTTGATAACAATATCGTTTTTTTGACTGCTAGATATTTAATACGGTCAATTTCTCTTTGAGGTTTATGTACTAATTTCCCATATCACCCCAAAAAAAAAAAAAAATGATGCTTTTGAAAGTGCACTGTTTCAAGAAAAAGTAACAATTTGAAAAATATTTTTCAAAAATTGATTTTTTATATCATTTAGAAAAAATAGTCAATAAAAAAAAAGTTCACTATCAATAGTAATTTATGCCTCAGCATTCTCGTTGACGGTGAATTTTTTTGATTTACTAATTTTTATACGTGATATAAATAATCATTTTTAAAAAATAATTTCAAATTATTATTTTTCGTGAAATAAACGCATCCAAGTCAAGCGAGATTTGCCCCTTAGCATTAGACGGAGCCACTAGTAACGTGTCAATTCACTCACTTCAAAATATTAATCATGATCATCCGTTTCTTCTAGAGAATAAAATAACCGATTGACATTATTTCCTCCATTTTGGCTTATGAAAGCATTTCTACTTAAAAGATCCATATTGTAAATTACTTAACGTTTTCACTCATGCAAAAGTTTTGACCAAATTACTCGTACACACGATTTTCAAATCGGACAAGAATTACATTACTCTCTTTAAATATTAAAGTGCTTGGCCGGCTTTGCCCGCCAAAAAGATTTTTGCATTAACTTTTAGCTTTTCAAAGTCATGGGCCACATTTCCGACCAAAAACAAAAGGTCATGGACCGCATAGAAACTTTTTCCACATAATGCACAATCAACTTCACGTACGCCCTCACATCCTCGCTCATTGCCCCTAAGCGTCTCAGAGCCCGCCTCATGTTTTAAGCTTGGTTTTGTGCCGCTATTCTTTATTGTTTTATCACTTTTCTCCTCTTCTGTTCATACATCGAGTGATAAACTCTCTTCTTCGTTCAGTTTCCTTCGCGACCATATGCTAAAGCGAGTACTAAGAGGAGAAACAACAAGAGGAACAAAAGAGGGGAGAAAAGGGAATTTCTTCAATTTAAAGAAGAAATTATGGCTGAAGCATGTGCTACCTCCGTTGCAAAGAATCTTGCATTAAAAGTCGGTGAGTACCTGTTTGCTTCGATTAGTCGTCAATTTGGGTACGTGCTATGCTATAAGAGCTATGTCGAAGATCTCAAAGATAGAGTCAAGGAGCTGGAGACTGTGAGGGAAAGGGTGCAACACTTGGTCGATGAAGCTGTGTATGACGGAAAACCTATATACACTGATATTAAGAATTGGCTAGAGAGTGTGGAGAATAAGGCTAAGGAAGTAGAAAACCTGTTGAAACATGGTGAAAGTGCAAAAATTTCTTGCTTTCGTGGGTGGCTTCCCAACCCTGTGGTGCTCCATCCAATTGGCAGGAAGGTGAAAAAGATGACTCGAGTCATTCAGGGACTCCATGAGAAAAGCCCAAATAGTAACTTCCAGAAGGTCTTCTATGAGAATACTCCGATAGGAATTGTCACCGATACCACTTTTGCTACAATATCTGTCGACAACAAAGAAGATATCCTGGACTCAAGGGCCTCAATCATACATGATTTAATGAAAGCTATAGCAAATGACAAGGTCTTTGTGGTTGGGGTGTATGGACCAGGTGGGGTTGGCAAGTCCAAGCTTTTGGAGGACATTGAAAGGCAAGTTAAGGAAGAGAAGTTGTTTGATGTTGTTGCCAGAGCAAATATATCACGCAATCCTGATCTAAAAACAATCCAGGGAGAGATCGCTTATGCACTAGGTTTGAAAATAATGAATGAGGAAACTACTCATGGGAGAGCATATCTTTTACGCAGGAGGTTAGAGAGTGATCCTAAGAAAAAAATTCTCATAATTTTAGATAATTTGTGGAAGAAGGTAGAGTTGAAGGAAGTTGGAATTCCTTGTGGAGATGATAATAAAGTAAGAGGCTGCAAACTGTTGCTAACATCTAGATACCGAGATGTTTTGCTCATTGACATGGGTTCTGACCGAGAATTCCGACTCAATGAGTTAAAGCATGGAGAAGCACAGAGAATTTTTGAAAGAACAATGGGAGATAGAGTTAATGATCCTAACTTTAAACCCTTGGTAGATGGAGTGGTCAAGAATTGTGGAGGCTTGCCCCTTTTGATTATTTCATTGGCAAAGAGGTTGAAGCATGGAGATTTGGCTGCATGGAGGAATGCTTTGACCAATATAGAACCGTCAGATGTAAAATCCATAGTGGAACTAAATTATAATGACTTAAAAGATGAGAGGATCAAATCATTGTTCTTGGTTTTTTTTTTTTTTGGTAAAGATTGTTCTTGGTTTGTGCTCTAGACTCTGGGAGAATTTCCACAAGGTACACCTTTGTCTACTGCATGGGTTTGGGTTTATTTAAAAAATGTAGCCAGACCATCGAAAACACTAGAGATAGGTTCATTATGGATCTACAAAGCCTACAAGACTCTTCTTTGGTACTGGATAGTGAGAACATAGAACAATTTAGAATGCATGACATATTTGTTGAACTAGCCATCTCCATTGCTTCCACAGAATGGAACGCCTTAGTCGGGAGAAAGGACTATGGGTTTAAAGACTGGTCAAAGGATGAGCTCAGAAAATGCACGGCAATATCCTTCCCTCATGTTGGCATTGATGATCTTCCTGAAAAATTGGACTGCCCAAATTTGAGGATTCTTCTATTACTCGAAAGCCACCTATCTCTCGAAATTCCTGAATCATTTTTTGAATCTATGGAGAAGCTCCAAGTCTTGGACACTTCTGGCTTTTCTTTCACCTCTCTACCTTCATCCACTGAGTTCCTTAAAAACCTCAAGTCATTGTGTCTTGAGTACTGCCATCTGGAGGATCTGACTGTCATTGGAAAGCTGAAAGGATTGCAGTTCCTAAGTTTATATAGATCTGCATTCACTCGGTTGCCAAAAGAAATAGGTGAACTAAAAGAATTGAAATATTTGGGCCTGAGTGGGTGCACCAAGCTCAAAGTTATTGAACCTGGTGTGCTCGAAAGCTTGGTTAATTTAGAAGAATTGTATATTGAAGACAGTTTTGATCAGTGGGAGGCTGAGGATGAAGCACCGCGAAGCAACGCTAGCTTGGTTGAGTTGAAGAATATGAAGAAGTTGAGCACCTTGTACATTGCCGTTCCTCATTCTGCCAATCTCTCAAGAGACTTGCCATTTATGAAATTGAACAAGCATAAAATCCAAGTTGGGGACGTTTGGGATTGGTCGGGTGAATACAAAGAATCCAGAACTTTAAAGCTCAAGCTGGATTTAGGCAGTCTTCTTCTTGAAGACTGGATGCAGAGATGTTTGCAGATAACAGAAGATCTCCACTTGGATGGGATGCAAGATGGCAACGACAGCATTCACGATTTGTGCGTCGAAGGTTTTCAGGAATTGAAGCATCTTCATGTGCAAAGGAGCCCCTCACTTCAGTACATTATTCATTTCACTGAAAATGTCCCACGCACTGCATTTTCTAGATTGGAATCATTGTTTCTCAAGAATTTGAACAATATGGAGAAGATTTGTCACGGTTGTCTTACCCCAGAATCCTTCAGCAAATTAAAGATTGTGAAAGTGGATAACTGTGGTGAAATCAAACATTTATTTCCTTTGTCCATGAAGAGAATATTCTTGCAGCTCGAAGAGATTGAAATAAGTAGATGCCACTTGATGCAACAAATTATTGCAAATGCCGAAGCAGATGAAGATGGAGAAGAGATAGATGATGATCCCAAAGTGCAGTCATGCAATGTACGTATGTTGACATTGCGAAACTTGCCAGAGATGACGAGCTTCTGGAAAACCATGGACTATTCAGTCGCATTCTTCAATGGACAACAGGTAAATTTCATGATCTTAAAAAAATCATATTTTCCTCCATTAGGACCATCCTAGTCGGAGGAAACCTTTCTCCGACTAATTTCTTGGATCCACGAGTAACAGACATGGACATCCTTCAATTGATTTTAGTCATAGAAATACACTTGGTTTAAGCACAGATTTGCTTGTTACTCAGTTAGCGATGCCGTTGATAATGAAATATGAGGAAAGACTGACAAAATAACATAATTTTTTTCCCTACCTTTTATATCCCTTTCCAATTTCCTCCTTACCTTCAAAGCCAAAGGTACTTATTTTACGTCCCACGCATTGTGCAGGCCGTAAAAAAATTGACTTGCTGGAATATACGTTGGAGATATAACTTATACAAGTTTTGGTAATTTACAAAGTAATATGCATTTATCTACCAAATGAAAAAAGAAGAAGAAAAGATTGTGACATTTGAATCGTTTAATATTTTGTGTAAAAAAGTATTAATTTATTTGAAATGATTATATAAACTTTTATTTATAAATACATTGAAGTACTAGCTTTAGAATTATCTAAATTTATTTTTTATATGTGCAACTAAATGGTAAGTAATATTGGGATACTCTTTCCATCATGAAGTGAATGAAATTTTATGCATGGACATTATATGTAGGAGTATAACAGCATGTAGAAAAAATGGATAAATAATTTTTTCTTGAGGTTTTAAATTCCAGAATAATTGGGACAAATAATAATTTGATTTTAAAATGGAATTTCTATGTGATATGTGACTGGATAAAAAATCTATTTATTAGTTAATTACACCTCACTATTTGTGTTATGTTATCAGCATACTTAAAGAAGCGTCAAATGAAGTATAGATTTTTTAAATAATCTATTATTTCTGAGTGGTAGAATTATATATGTATGCACATACATTTTGGGATACATCCATAATTTGAAGAAAGTATCTAGGAACTAAGTAATTTGTATGACCTTTATTTAATAACTAATTGACATATATAGAATTCTATTATATTCATTAATGGAAAAAAAGAACATTTTTTTTTTCAATAGGTGAATTTAACTTTAGTTGTTATGTGTCAAAATAACATCCAGATAGTTGTACCCATCATTGAACTGTCTTAAGTACATCAATCGTAGAGTAATTGAAACAATTAAGTTGCTTTTTTTTTCCAATTATTGTAAAAAGTTGTGGTAGGTGACTGGATCTTTGTGGTTGTATGGTTCTATAATAACTTTAATTATGTATTTTTTTATACATATTACATGTTAATTGGTGGACCTATTAGGTGACTATGAAATGAAAAATCAAATATAATATTTGATAGGCCACTTTGTTTTGTTGCTTTTGGTATATTAATGAGATGTTAGTGGGATAATTAATATTTTTTTTTGCTCTAATTCATGTAACCGTGGACCTTTGATTGTGATCAAATCTACCCCAAAATCTTCGTTCTAAACATTTTTCTAATATTACTAGTAGAATTTATTTTCGCTGTAAATTTTTTTAGTAATAAAATATTGCTTGAGATTAATTAGAAACACATCTAGCATTCATTTGAGCATGATCACTTGGATCCGAAATTTTTTAAAACTATTCTGTTAGTATAAAGTCAAAAAAATAAAAATGGAAACCCTTTTTAAGTCAGATTTTCAAATTATTTTACAACTGACCCAAACCACAAAAGCGTGATTGCACGACTAAAATCATTTATGAAATTAAGTCATTCTTTTTCTTAGCTACATGACTAAAACTTTCTACATAAATTAACATATTTATGACAAGAAAGCGTATCTTAGGTCCTTATATGTGTGAAATTAAATTCTTTGCCGAAATTGACTTCAATGTAAGTAATCGATTTTTGGACTACTTTGGAAAAAATGCCACACTCAAATTACACCTTTGAATCAATTAAAAGCATAGCTTTATCTGTTTGTCAATTTAGTTCATGATTTGGTAGAAAATAATTGACTCTTTTTTTGCTGTCTTTTGAGACATTATATAAGACCACTATGATTGACTAAAAAAATTAATTGAGTCTATGCCATGAATTCGTGAAATTTAGGCAGAAAACACAAGATGTGAGGGTAAATCCATAACCTCAATAATTCGGGGATTATAAATTCTCTCTTACTATTTCATATATAATTAGAAATGGACTAGGCACTAATAAAGGGTGAATTGGTTGCTCTAGGGAACTTAGAATACTTTTTTGTGAATATGTGATGGATAATATGTGGATGGTGCACTGGTACCGTAAAAACATGAACACTTATGCAGAATAACAATTTTTGAACAAACAGAAATTATTAGAGTTCAAGGTATAGAAGAAACACAAATGAGATTTATAGTTGTACAGAATCTATTGCTTTTGCTCCAAGCTTCTAAAGTTGCATCTACAAACTCAAGCACCCCTCATAAACACTAGATCACTCTTCCATACGACAAAAATCGGCTCCCTCTATAGAGATCTACAGTTAGAAATCACTCTTACTTTGCTCGAAGGAAAGCAAAAGAATTTAATGCAACAGAGAGAGTTGTTCCTGAGCCTCTTCCCCTTCCACCAACCACTTTGATATGTTTTGAAAGACTTTCAATCTGCAAAATATCCGCAAGAAATTTTATCCAATCAAAGAGTCATTCGTTTGACCTTCCATGGGAGCTCTTTCTACAGAGCATAGATAGCCATTTCCAAAAATATAACGCTTTTCTTCTATAGTCTGCTTGACATATTGTCTGCTTTCACAAAAATGCAACATATATTTGATTCAATCCAGGCTGCTTCTGGCTATTCAATACTTGAAGATAACTAAGATACACCAACTTGAATCCAATTCAAATTGATAGCGAGCTGGGTCTTCCAGTATGATTGTAGAGGCTTGTATATAAAACCATCCAGTTTGTCTATAGCGTGTACTGCTTCTCCAAAATGGTGCTTCCAGACATTTCACCATTTTTTTTTTTAATATGAGATTATTCACCTATTAAAAACATGTTCTTCCAAGCAAATTGATATCCTCGTGTTCTATAGATTGTTCACCTTCTCCCGATCTATACAAACTTTAACGAACCTTCGCTCTCCAGCTTTTTCTCCTTGCTGAGCCAAAGCCTTTGATTGTTAACGCTATCGGCATATGATTTGTGTATATAGAAGTTATTCGTTCTAAATACTCAATTACATATTATAGTAGCCTTTATTTATTTTGTCATTTTGAAAACAGCTTAATGGATATTCTCAACATAATAAAGTCCAAATAAGTAATAGGGAAATGATAAGTTAGTGCAAATATCATAATTTTTACAGAAGAATATGGTAAAATTGAAAAATCACTACTCTGCTTTTTTCTTCTCGTATCTTTAAATCTATTACACGAGATTATTTCCTTTATTATTTTTCACATGCAATGGGTGTTCATAATTTCTAGTAACAAGTACTGTTATGAGATTATGTGAGTTATTCACCTTTCGTAGGCTAAAAGAAAATCAATGCGTATGCCTTCATAATGTTATGCTCCTGGCTTTGTAAGGTTTCACTGCCCCAGTTGGAGTCCTTGACATTGTCTGAACTTCCCAAATTGAAAGAGATATGGAGTTCTCAATTCCCCTTAGATGTGAGCAACTTAAAATTTCTGAAAGTAGAGGATTGCACTTTCCTCTTGAGCATCATCCCATCAAATATACTACTGAAGCTGCGGAATTTGGAAGCCATAACCATTGAAAGATGTCACTTAATACGAGAAGTATTCGACCTTGAAGGACTGATAGCCAGTGACAATGTCAAGATTCTATCACGATTGACCAAAGTAACTTTAAGTGACTTACCAAGTATGGGATGTATATGGAACAAGAATCCAAGAACATTGTGTTTCCAAAATCTAAGGTCACTGAAGGTGCAAAATTGTGAGAAATTGAGGTTTCTTTTTTCTTCTTCCATGGCTAAAGGACTCGGGCAAATAAAAGAAATTGAAATAGTGACTTGTAAATTGATGGAGGAAATTATGGATGCACAAGAAGAAGAGTCCGAGGAAGATGCAACCACCAACACTTTAGAGTTCCCTCTATTAACTTCCTTGTCTCTTGAGAAATTGCCAAATCTCATGACATTCTCTTATGGGAAGTGCTATATTTCCTGTCCATCCCTAACAAGACTGAGAATATCTGGATGCCCCAAAATGATGACATTCTCTTTATTCGAAGGAAAGCAATAGTTGATGACAGCCGATACAGGCTTACAACAAGCATTCGGTTGTATCAACTCTGGCTTGTCTTTGCCCGTCTTCTTCAATCAAAAGGTATGTAATATCTCTAGAACTTTCCATGTTTTGCTTATTCTAGCAATTATTCTCTGTCACTGTAGTCTTATTGCCGATGAAGCAGTTGAAAATTCTATCTGTCAGCATGTCTTGTAAAGCCTCTTGCTACTCCCTGCATATGTCATTCTTGTATGACAATGGTATCGTTTTGGGTCATCAACTTCATTTTTGAGATTACGTTAACATATGAGAGCGTCCAAATCAGGACTTTTAGGAGCTCATGGTCTAAAAGCTAACATATGGCCCTTTCATACAGGTTCTTTTTCTGAGGTTGGAGGATTTGATGCTCTTGTCGTTGGGCGGGTTGAGAAGGATATGGCACGATGAACTCCCTGAAGGATCATTCTGCAAACTAGCAACCATCACCGTTGGAGATTGTGAAAATCTATGTAATATTTTTCCATCAAATTTAATAGAGAGGTTCCAAAGCCTGAAAATGATTGAGGTGGTCAGGTGTGCCTCTTTGAAAGCATTAATGGAACATGTTGCTGTCAAAACTAAGAAAATGCAACAACATCTGGTCTTCTCAGACTTAAAAGAATTGAAGTTATGGCACCTGCCGAGGTTGAACGCAGTTGTGACTAGCAGCACCAAACTAACGCTGGGTCTTCCTAGCTTGACTAATGTTAGCTTGCATTGTTGCCCCAATTTGAGATGTCTCTTCACAAATGGCACTGCTAGAACTCTTGATAAACTTGAGATCCTAGATGTTTCTGATTGCAATAACATGCGGGAAATAGTTGCCGTAGAAGATGGTGAAGAGCGAAAGTTGAAGGTGGTGAAGTTCTCTCATTTACGTACAGTGAAGCTTTGTTCCCTTAAGAGCTTGATTACTTTCAGCTCAGAAAGTTGTGCATACGAGTTTCCATCCCTAAAATATCTCTCAATTCTAGAGTGCACTGAGCTCAAGGCATTCATGTTAAGGCCGTCAGTGCCAAGTTTGGAGATGTCGAATGAGGCAGCTACCGGTTTTGATGATGCTCCATATTCTTTATTTGACGATAAGGTTTTCCTCTTTCCATTCTCTTAGCCGTATCACTGCTCATGTTTGGTTTTTCCTTTTTAATGCTCTGGACTCATAAGTAACTTTGCTTCTATGCCATTTATTGTGACGATGCTTCTGCAGGTCATTTTTCCCAAATTAGAAGAGCTACATCTAATAGGAATTCAATCGAGAGAAATTTGGAAGAATAAGATGCTTGATGAGTTCATTTGCCGCCTGAAGGTCCTCGAGGTGAAGCAGTGTCACAATTTGTTGAATGTTATTCCTTCATTCATGTGGAAGATGCTGCTTCACTATATGGAGTCATTGACTGTGGAGTCATGCAATTCGATAGAAGGCATATATACACTTGAGGGCATCAGTGTCTTGGAGAGAGAAACTGCAAGCAGCAGTCAAATGAGAGAACTATCTCTATTTGATCTCGCTAATTTGACATATATATGGAACAATGAGGACTTACCGAATCTATGCTTTCACAACCTGACTTCTATAAGAGTTGAAAAGTGCCCGCGTCTGAGAAACCCTTTTACAGTGGCTACGGGAAAAAGTATGGAACATCTGAAATATCTTGGTCTAAGTGGTTGTGGAGAGATGGAGTACATTGCTGCCAGAGGACCAAAGAAACCTAATGAAGCATCCGAGCAATTGTAATTCTACATCTTCACAGCATGGTAAAATTCAAACTTTTCTACCATGGGAAGCATATTTCAGAGTAGATTACTATTGTAAAAGTTTACTATTATAGATTGTAAAGCTGCAGAATGATTGTAGATTATGCTGATTATAAAAAAAACTAGACAGTGGCATTCTAACTAAGAAACCCATTTTGCTGGGCAAAAAGTTGCACTCATTCTTCTTTAATGACATATCTAGTTTCTCGTCCCTAGAGGTTAGAGCTACACAATGTAAAGGCCGGTGGGGTGACTTCTCCCAACTTACTATTTTCATTACAGTTTTTTGATTTTCTTTGATGAGAAAAATCTCAAAGCTTTATCTTACCAAAAAAAAAAAAAAAATCTCAAAGCTTTGATTTTAATTTGATAAGAAACATCTCAAAACTACTTCTTTAATATAAGCATATTGACACGCATAGCAAAATTTTTTATAAGTTTAAAAGATTTAGTTTATTTTTCTTTCATTTTCAAATTTTAGAATAGTGTAACAGTTCATTAATACTGTGATTGAAGTACGAATATGAGCTCCAATTAACATTTCTTTATTTAATCGAAAATCTAGTCGATATTAAAGATTTTGGCTCAATTTTAATTTTAATCAACTTAAGGGCAAGGGATAATAACACCACTAGTCTTAATTGACGCACCTACACGACACATTTATTCAAAATTAATTTCAAATCTTACAAAAAATTTAAATTGATACTTCATAATATATCTACCCCAGCTAATTCTCATCTATAAAAATCCAAATTGATATCCCCTGGATTTAAAAAGAAAATGATCAATCACGAATTATAAATCATCTATGACAATAATAATAGTAATAATAATAACAAATTCGCCAACGCATCAGAAAAACGAGAACAACGAATTCTAAACGAGAGGATCACCGCGTGCTCCCTCGCCACCACACTAGGCCTTTCGGCCTGGCCTATTCATTGGTAAGATACTCGCCCGGCAATCGTCGAGAGGCTGGGGAAGCAGAGCCAACCTCCTAGGGGGGATTCCCCCAAGCCTTTCGACTTGGGTTGTGGCGGGAGAGCCCCTGCGGTCAAACCCCCTGTAACCCTGGGGGACTTTAAGGGGCCTTGTTTAAGGTCCTTAGGCTGGACCAATCAATCACAAATTATAAGTCATCTATGATAATAATAATAGTAATAATAATAACAAATTCACGGACGCATCAGAAAAACGAGAACAGCGAATTCTAAACGAGAGGATCACCGCGAGCTCCCTCGCTCCCAGATCCCTGCTCCTCCGCCAAACCCGTCGAGTGCCGCAGCCTCCTCCGCCGCCACTTTCGAGCTCTGATTTGGATTGGGTTAGGATTTATCGCGTTCTTCCTGTTCCGAGACGGCGACGCAGAATGGGACTCAGATATTCCGCAAGTACCGTGACGCGTTGAAGAGCGTCCGGAGCTCCGCGGGCTCGTTGCAGGAGTTGTCGAGTTCGGGCGTGGAGCCGGTGATCGAGATGGTGAGCACGTCGCTCTTGAATCAGCATCGGTCGTACGGGCCTCTCAGCACGGAAGATCCCGGCAGCTCTAGGTATCGAGATTCTCCGTGCGATTCCCATTTTTGTGCGCTATTTGGTTGTTTATCAGCAGGAAGAGTGAGGATTATTTGCTTCCGGACTTTCGATTTTGCTCTTTATCCACTTGTTTGGATGGATCGAGTACGTGTTTGTTGTGAGAGATTAGTGAGATAAATCATCTTGGAGGTCTTAGTGTTGTCTTACCATGTGCACTATGCAAGTGAAGGAATTGCAAATGAAGTACGTCTCTAGAAAAAGTAGAAGATGTTCATCAGGAGTCAGACATGTCGTCCACAGAAGAGCACCTTAACCATCTCGATATATGAAGTAAAACTAGAGCAGGATGGTACCTTTCGACTGAGGTAGGTTTTTGGTCCTGAACAGTTATAGTGGATCTGATGACTAGAATGACTTAGTCGGTTATACAAAGGGTTGCTGCTTATACATTAATTTTTTTGTATGTTTGGGCAATACAGTATACCCTTATCTATTTGGAAATTGAGGTTGTTAATTGTCATTTCACTCTGGAAAATCCTATTGGCATGAATCAACATAATACTGAACACAACACTGGAAGCAATTGAGCGTTACTTAGCATTGATTAAGTACACCTATGAGTCCATGATACACGTTTGATGCTCTTTCCAACAAAGACAGATCCTAGGAAACTACTGCCCTTGTCTCTAGAGTCTAGACGCAAGGCTCCAGATCACTGTAGATGCGGTGCAGTGCTTGAACTTCCTTAATAACAAGAAGGCAATACCGCACAGCAACCTGAAGTCAACTAACATCTTGTTAGAAGCTCCGGACTTCAATGCCCTCATTACAGACTACAGTCTCCACAGATTAATGATGCTGGCTGACACCACCAAGCAGGTACTGCACTCCGGCGCCCTTGCTTACCGACCACCTGAATTCACCAGCTCGAGTAAACTGTGGCCATTGCTGAAGAGCCTTGTCTATGCACTCCTGGTCATATTTTTGGAGCTTTTGACCAGAAGTTCGGGGGAAATGTTTTGTGGCAACCCGGGATTGGTCAACCTGACGGACTAAGTTAGGTGGATGAAAGGAAAAGGCCGCGGCAACGTCTGCTACCACGGAGGGAATCTGGAGGCATATGGCACGGAGTAGTACTTACGGGGAGCTCTCTATGAAATGTTGCAGCTGGCTCTGAGATGCATCCTTCCAGCGTCTGACAGGCCTGACATTAGTCAGACAGTTTTTCAAAGACCTTATTTCTCTACGGCCATGATGGGCACGCCGAGCTAATTGATAAATTCGGTCATTGATATTTCCCGTACCGATCCTCGTTCTTGTCTATTTTTGGTTCTTTCACTTAATTCATGTTGGATCTTTGGGTGCGTTTGTTTCACAGAATTTTCCAAGAATACGGTTTGTTTTCCTTTGTTTTGTGATGTATAATTGAAAATGTTTTCTGCCGTTTAGATCCCATTAAAAAATAATTTCACACTTCATCACAGGAAAAAAATCAATTTTTAATTTTAAAAACTTCAAATTTTTAATATTGTTGTTTTTTATTTACTTTTATTTTCTATTTTTTATTTTCTTTCTTTTTATTTCCTTTTTTTATTTTTATTTTTTTTTATTTTTCCTTCTTCTTGTCCTTCACTCCTCAGCTTCCTCATGCCGTCCCTTTTGCTTTCTCTGGCAATTTGTTCCCAGCTGGCTTATAAGGGGTGAGCTCCAGTTGTCGCTAGAGGTGGCGAGCTCGCCAGTTGGCTACTATAGGCTAGCTCGCCCAATCTGGCGAGGCTTGAGCCTCATCGCTGGAGGCCACAAGTTCACCCGATTTAGTGAGACCAGAGTTCACCGGCCATCCTTGTGGCCGGTGACGGTGAAGAAAAGCAAAAAGAAAAAGAAAAAGAAGCAAATTCAATTTTTTATTTTTATTTTTAAAATGTTTTCCAAATTTTAATTTTTTTTTAAAATAAAATATTCAAATTCAAATTTTTTTAAAATATATTTTTATAAGAATAATTGTTTGTAAACCAAATATCAAATCTAAGCTTTGTAAGATTCGGAAAACGTTTTCCGGTCCTTTCAAATGGGAAATCATTTTCCTGAATTTAAGTTTTGCTAGGAAAATATTTTCCGTTAACTAGGAAAACGTTTTCTGTTGACTCATTTTCCAAAGCGACCCAAACGCTGGAAAATAAGGAAAATATTTTCCCCGAAAATGTATTCTGCAAAACAGACGCACCCTTTGTGTTTAATTCTTCACTTGATTAGGTCTAGCATATTTAGTTCCTGACAAGATTTCTTTTGGTATTCTTCCAAAGAAATCATCCAAAAAGCTGCATATAGATGGAAAGGGGATGATCATCATTCTTTTCACATTTGTGATTGTTTGCTTTTTGCTTCTGAACCTTTTGTTGGCAATGTTTCTGCCAAAATGGCCGAGCCATTAGTTATTGCACTCCTTTCCATTGGCCCTGATGGTTTTATTTAATGTGATGGGCCTAAGTTGGCCCGTCCGCCCATGATGGGCCTAAAAGCCCGGCCCACAAGGGGAAAGAGAGAGGGAGGAACGTACCTTTTGGCATTTTTAACGTACGTTCCTCTTCCTCTCTCCCTTGAAACGCTCCAAAAGAAAACGGTAAGCAAAAGGCGAATCCATCTTCCCTTCAAGCCCAATTGACGTCATCGGTTCGAACAGGATCGGTTTTCTCTTTCTCATATCGGCGTCGGTGTTTAACCTGTGGCTAATGAGGTATGCTCGATTCCATGGTGTACTTTAGAATCGGTGATAAATGTGAATATCCCGGGCTCGTCTCGCCGCATTCGTTTTAGGGGTTCGATTTAATGTCGAATCCGACAAACCCAACATTGGTATCAGAGCCCTAGTTAATGTTTTCCCGACCCCTTTCATGTTTAATGAATGATTTTTAATATTTTTTTCGCGAAATTAATTGGCCGACACCAATCGGGGCGAAAAATCCCGACACCCGAGCACTGTTCATCCATTTTTTTGAGTTTCTGTAACTCAAAATTGATTTATGATGGCGTTGGATGGAAGGGCTCATCGAGACGATCGCGACGAGTGGCGGAACGCTGCCAACGGCCACCGGACGCGCCCCACGCGCAGCCGGAACAAACCGGCGTCTTCGGCGCCCGCAACGCACGCGCCGATTCGCAGACGAAGGCGTGTGCGTCGCACGCGACCGACACGCGCACGTGCGTCGCACGTGTGCGTCCGCGGTCGCTGGCGCTTACGAGGCACGCGCCGGTCGGTCGATCCGACCCGGCCCGATCGGTCCGACGACTCGGCGACCTGACCGTTGACTTCGACCGTTGACTTTCAACCGTTGACTTTGACCGTTGACCCAAAAAAAAAAAAAAAAAAGAAAAATAAAAATGTGTTTCTTTTTCAATTAAGTCTATGTAGATTATATGTGATCCCTTATTTGTTCTGCATTTGTTGCAGGAACAATGCCTCCCCTAAGGTTGTGCACACATATTCGCGCAATTACCGATGAACAAAAGGAAAGGCTTTCTAAGTTGATAGCTGAGCTGACTGATCATCGATGGGAGAGTGGTGACTTAATTGATCACGTCGTTAAAGTCAACAGGAAAATTCAAAATGTCATATGGAATGGTCGTCATATGCCACAGTCTGAGATGGTGCGATTTTTCATGAATACCCTTCCACCAGAATGGCAAGGAGTGTTGAATCGCATATGGGATGTCAACAGAGCCGCTTCATATAGGAAAATTGTGATGGATTTTGTATATGATTATTACTGGATTGTTACAAGGGAAAAGATCAAGAAATTGAACAAAATATAATCTTTCCCGTTAAATGTACCGACTTGGTGTTAGATGTAGAGGCTGGTCTTTGTTAAGTGTGCTTTGTGAATATCTTATGTAATGTTTACTACCTGATTGTTGTTGATGTAACAACTGATATGTTAGTTGTATTATATGAAAGCATTATTATTCTATTGGATATCAAATATTATTTGGTTTCTGTTATTGTTGATTGTTGTGGGTAGTTCATAGAAGTTTTTTGTAGCTTCATAGAATTTATTTTGCATAAGACAATTATATTAATGATAGTTTTAAGTTAGGATTTTTGGAGGATGATTGGAAACATATTGACATTTTGATTCCGAAACCTTACTTGAAAGTGTTCATTAATATGATGGGTCTGTGCAAAATGGATGCATAAATGATAGGCATTAATAATTCGTGCATATATGTCTGATGTGTTCAGATCAATGGCTTCAGCCACAAAGAGCATAGTTGCCTAGTTAAACAAAGGTGAAAAGCTCAATGGCGATAATTATGAAATATGGCACATGAAAATTCAATATGTGCTGGAAGAGCAAGAGGCACTAGAAGCTCTTAACCTGACCATGGTAGAATCTGAAGAAGGAAACACTGCACATCACAAGAGAGATAAGGAAGCATTTCCTGCATGGAAAAGAAAGAACTCTCTTGCTCGCATTACGTTGCTGAGCAGCATGGAAAATGACGTCATGTGAGAGTTTAGGCGTTTTGAGAATGCCCAGGAAATGTGGGAAGTATTGGCAGCAAGATTTGGTCATACTTCGGTGACCAGATTGAGGCAGCTCACTATTAAGTTTGACTTTTATAAGAAGCCTCATGGTCAAACCATGAAGCAACATCTTAGAAAGATGTCAAACATGATAAATGAGCTGAAAGATGCTGGCCATGTCCTGACAGATGAGCAGTAAGTGTAAGCAGTGATTCGTTCCTTGCCTCAGAGTTGGGAGCATATGAAGGTGCACCTAACCCATAATGAAAATATCAAAATATTTGAGGATGCAATGCGTCATCTTGAGCTGGAAGAGGACCGCCTCTTGACGGCTAAGCCGGAAGCTGAAATTTATCATGCTGGTTCTAGCTCACATGGAGCTTCGAGCTCCAAGTGCAAACGTCCTAACTGGTTTGATAAAGGGAAAGGTAAGGAAGCAGGTCCTTCAGGGAAGAAGCCTAAGCTTGACCAACATGAAAGAGGAAAGTGTCCTCAAATGAAGAAGCTTGCAAGGGTGAAGTGTTACAACTGTGACAAGAAGGGTCACTATGCTCGCGACTGTCGTGAGCCAAAGAAGGTATACACCCCTTGTACTTTTCAGAACTTTTCTTTTGTGTTGAGTTCTGTATTCTTAACTGAGTCTAATCCTTTGTGGACTGTAGATTCAGGAGCGATAGACCATGTAGCGAAGGATAGAGAATCCTTCGTGGAATTCCAACGAGTACCAAGTGGAACTAAGTAGATCTATGTGGGAAACAACTCCAGAGCTGAAGTGAAAGGAATTGGCACCTGCCAACTGAATATGCGTGGTGGACGCACTTTGTTCATACATGATGTATTGTATGCTTCGGAGATTCATCGGAATTTAGTGTCTGTTTTAGTGTTCGTTAAATTAGGTTTTAATATGAACTTCCATAATAGAGGTGTGGATTTGTTTTTGGATATAAATTACTATGGTTGTGGTTATTTTCTGGATGGTTTCATTGTATTAGATATTGACTATGTTAATGCAAATGTTTGTTATTCCCTTCTCACGTCTCCTAATACATATGATAATAATGTGAATGTGTGGCATGCTAGACTTGGTCATATTGGCCAACAACGTATGAATAGACTAGCCAAAGAGGGCTTGTTAGGCAACATTGAAAGAGTTGATTTGCTTATATGTGAGCATTGCCTAGTAGACGTCTGTGGTCCAATGAATGTGAGAGGAATGCATGGGGCTGTTTATTTCATCACTTTTATAGATGATTATACTCGATTCGGATATGTCTATTTGATTTCTCATAAATCTGAAGCATTAAGTTGTTTCAAAAGGTTTATGAACTTGGTAGAAAATCAATTAGACAAGAAAATAAAAGTATTAAGATCCGATCGAGGTCGAGAATATTTATCTGATGAGTTCAGAAAATTATGTTATGAGAAAAGAATAGAAAGACAGTTGTCTATTCCATATACTCCTCAACAAAATGGTGTTACGGAAAGAAGAAACAGAACCTTACTGGAAATGGTTAGGTCCATGATGGCGCATGCTAACTTACCTATCACTTTTTGGAGTGATGCGTTGTTAACTGCTGCCTATATACTTAACCGGGTGCCTTCCAAATCAGTTACTTCCACTCCATATGAGTTATGGACAGGTAGAAAACCAGACTTAAGTTTTCTTAAGCCATGGGGTTGTGCTGCCTATACTCATGAGTCCTCTCACAAGTTTGGGAAATTGGGTTCTAGAGGAAAGAAGAGTATTTTCAAAAAGTACTCTGAACACTCGAAAGGGTATGTGTTCATAGGTGAGCAGGAAAGTGGGAGTATAACTGAATTTGAATTAGGAGATGTCACATTCTTAGAGGATGAATTTCCTAAGAATGGCGAAATAGGGGTAGATTATTCTCTATTTGAAACATTGGATCAAGATAATGATATTAGTGGAGTTCGTCTAAGTAAGAGTAATATGAGAAGTGATGAATTGAATTCAACTCATTCTCAATTGCAACCACATGATGAGACGACGTCATCATTATCTAATCCTAGTGGGAGCATAATGGGGAATGATGTGCAAAGTGTACAATCTCCCATACGGCGAACAAGTCGCCAAAGTATTCTCCGTCGACGTTTTGACATTGAAGGGGAAACTTTTATGATTGCTCCGTAAAATGAGGATGAGCCAAGAAATATTAATGAGGCTCTGAATTGCCCTAATAAGGAAAAATGGATTCATGCAATGGAAGAGGAGATTGAGTCAATGAAGTCAAACCGAATTTGGAAACCGGTTGATCTTCCAAAAGGACGCAAAGCTATTGGGAACAAGTGGGTTCTCAAAATAAAGCGAAAAGCTGATGGCTTGATAGAAATGCATAAGGCTCGCCTTGTGGCGAAAGGGTATAATTAACAGGAATGAATTGATTATGAAGAAACATTTTCTCATATAGTAAGATTTACCTCGATTCGCATTATTCTGGCAATAGTGACTAGTATGGATCTTGAGTTACATCAAATGGATATTAAGACTGCTTTCCTCAATGGAGAATTAGATGAAGAAATATATATGGAGCAACTTGCTGGTTTCATTAAAGAAGGCCAAGAAGAAAAGGTATGTCGACTTTTGAGATCGATTTATGGCCTTAAGTAGTCGTCAAGACAATGGTATATACGTTTTCATAATGCCATAATGGCATATGATTTTACAATAATAGATGAGGATCATTGTGTATATATCAAAAGATCCAAAGATCAATTTGTGATCATATCATTATATGTTGATGATATACTAATTGCCGGAAGTAATATGGAGTTTGTTAACACCGTCAAGAGTTGGTTGTCTTCCAACTTTAAGATGAAGGATATGGGTGAAGCTGCATACATTCTTGGAGTTAAGATTTCAAGAGATCATTCGAAGAGATCGTTATCTCTTTCGCAAGAAACATATATAAATAAGGTTCTTGAACGATTTCGTATGCAAGATTGTAAACCCATAGACACTCCTATTGCAAAAGGTGAAGGATTGAGCCATAGACTGTGTCCAAGGACTTCCCAAGAAAAGGAACAAATGAAACATGTTCCTTATACTAGTGCTGTTGGGAGCTTGATGTACGCTATGATGTGTACAAGACCTGACATATGTTTTGCAGTTGGAATGGTGAGTAGATACCAATCCAACCCAAGTCAAGCACATTGGAAGGCCGTTAAGAGAATACTGAGGTATCTGAAGGGAACTGCTGATTACAAGTTGAATTACCAAGGAAAGAATCTGCGACTTGAAGGCTATTCAGATGCTGATTGGGGAGGAGATTTAGATGAAAGAAAATCTACCTCTGGATTTGCTTTCTTACTGAACAATGGCGCAATATCATGGAGCAGTAAGAAGCAAACGTGTATAGACTTGTCCACGATGGAAGCTGAGTTCGTGGCATTGTCAGCAGCGGTACAAGAAGGAGTTTGGCTTAAGAGATTTTTGGATCATTTAGGTGTCATTGATAAAGCTACAAATCCATTGTTGGTTAACTGTGATAGCCAAGCATCTATATCGTACACCAAAGATCCAAAATATCATGGCAAGACCAAACATATAGATACCAAGTATAACTTTGTCAAAGATATAGTTGCATAAAAGGATGTGAACTTACAGTACATATCTACGCATAGAATGGTAGCAGATCCTATGACAAAGCCAATACCTATAGATGTGTTTTGTGGTAATGTAAAATCTCTAGGATTGCGTAAAGTCTGATGTACTAGATTATAATTTCCCTGATTTGTTCACATTTATGAACTTTTGTTTTTTCATTGTTAATGCCTATGAATCTTTGTTTGATCTTTATGCATCTTAATGCTCAGTGCATTATTTTTTAAGTTGAGAAAGTATGTCAGACAGATAAAAGATTAGCCCACTCACAAGAGTAATCGCCTCTATTTACTGTGTGATAAATAGAGATGAGACTGTTTTTAAGCTTGTTATCTAGGTGATAATTGATAGCTCAAGCTTAAAATATATATGTCTCTTTAACTAAGTGTTAAGATGATGACATAATATTTACTATGTCCGAAATTAAAATAACCAACATATTTTACTTTATCTGTCTATAATGTTAGATGTGAGTTTTGATGAATTTTGTGAATGAGTAGATACGCGAACTCAAGTTAGATATTGGGTATGTCTGAACTATCATCTGTACGGTATTGAAGGAAAAGACATACGCTCTATGGGAAAGGAGTTAATACCGTAATACGTATTTCATACTACGTATGCATAAGACAACCAATAAGAGTGGCAAAAGTTTGATCTCAACTTTTATGCCGTGCGAGACTCTTGAGGAAATGAGTTCCTCAATTTTAGTGCCCTCATAACTTTTACTTATTCTCAAGATTTCTATTTAGTATTTGCTATCTTAGGATGTTGCCAATGGTCATGAGTTGATTTGATCTAATGGGACATTTCTAGAAAAGCAAGCTGAACTGAAATTAAGAGTTTGAAGGAAAGAGGAAGATGGAATTTGGAGAATCACATTGTAGTTTTGTGTTCACTAGTCGACCAATTATGACTGTCTTTGGGATAATCATAATTGTGAATACAATATATATCATTGTTTAAAAGAGATCAAGAGAGATATAAATGTGATCGATCGATCTAAGGTAAAGCATACTAAATCTACTCAGAGTATGATGTCCATTATGAGCTGCTATATATTCCTAACAGATGTATAGCAACGAACTCTCAAAGTATGCTGGTCGCACGGATTATTCACCGGTATGAATGTTGAAGAGAGGTAAAGAGAATCATGTCCGGCTCACCATGTGCAAGTGGGAGATGATGGTTTTATTTAATGTGATGGGCTTAAGTTGGCCCGTCCGCCCATGATGGGCCTAAAAGCCCGGCCCACAAGATTAGGGCCCATGGATTGAGGGATATGATGAAGGGGTACGTTCCTTTCTTTTGGAGGGACGGGGAAAGAGAGAGGGAGGAACGTACCTTTTGGCATTTTTAATGTACGTTCCTCCTCCTCTCTCCCTTGAAACGCTCCAAAAGAAAACGGTAAGCAAAAGGCAAATCCATCTTCCCTTCAAGCCCAATTGACGTCATCGGATCGAACAAGATCGGTTTTATCTTCCTCATATCGGCGTCGGTGTTTAATCTGTGGCTAACAAGGTACGCTCGATTCCGTGGTGTGCTTTAGGATCGGTGATACATGTGAATTTCCCGGGCTCGTCTTCCGCATTCGTTTTAGGGGTTCGATTTAGTGTCGAATCCGATTTTGGGAATCCGACAAACCCAACAGGTCCTGTAACTCGTGGTTCATCACATTGCTAAATGAACAACACAAGACTGACAATCTACTATTAAATTTTCTTTCTCTTCCTTCCTCTTCATTTTGTTGCAGAAAAAGTCACACCATCTTGATCAAGCCAGTGTACTCTTTCGCACCGACCATCATCCAAAAATTTGCAGACTCTCAGCCCGTATAATTGTCTGTGAATGCAGTTGGACTCTGGTTCTTTGGAACTTTGTGAGACTAATTGTTCATCTGGATTGTGTCGTTTCTTCCTGAAAGTGTTAGGCCGGACAAGCACATACAATGCTTCAATAAATGTGACACCCAACACAAAAACAATCATATTGACAACTCATTTCGTGAAATTGGTTGATTTCGGCATAAACCACCTCTTTATTTTCCATTTTCGGGTGTCCCGCTCTGGAGCTGGAGCACTTCCCTCCGCTTCCTGCTAGCATATCCGAGTTCAGCCTCTATAGTTGCCTGAATGTAAAGTCTCTACCTGATAAATTGCATCACCTCACATCCCTCCGAAGCCTATATATTGTCGATTGCGAGAACATCAAATGCTTTCCCAGGGGAGGGTTGCCTCCCAATATAGAGACCTTCCAGGTGAGGGTCTGCGTGAACATGGAGCAGCATGTGGGAGAGTGGGGCTTGCACACACTCACGTCGCTCCAATCTTTATGGATCAACGGGAGTGTCGGTGGACTTGGAGGTATGGTGTGCTTTCCTTCAGAGGGTGACGGCAATGACCATGATCTCCTCCCTTCCTCTCTCACCTATCTTAATCTCTTCGACATGAGGAATCTAGAGAGTCTATCAAGTGGTCTCCCTTGCTCTCTCCAGCGCTTATACACTCGTGGATGCCAGAAGCTGAGGTGCTTGCCCAAGGCCGGCCTCCCTTCCTTGCTCGAGCATTTGCCCATCAGCGACTGCAAACTTCTCGAAGAGCGATTCTTAAAGCACGCCGGCAACTATTGGCACCTCATCAAAGAAATCCTGACTATCTACATAAATAATGATCTGATCTCATGAAGAATTCCGCCCACGTCTTTATCTCCCACTTTTGATGTGATTTCGACTACTGGCATTGGTAAAAATATGCATTAACTTTTCCCATGTAAGCGCTTCCATTTCATTCTGTCCGATTTTGGTGTTATAATTGGCATAGACTATGATGTGAAGGTATTGTCTATGTGTGTATGAGATTTATCAGCAAAGGGACAAATTGGAAGGAATTTATTGTATTATAATGGTTGGTGCACATGAGGAAGCAAGCTAGGTACATGGGATTTACAGTTGAGCTGACTGATCTGTATACAATATGCGACCTGTACGAGCCTATTTTCCATCAACATACTCAGCAAATTATCCATGCTTGCATCAGAGATACTTTGTTCAACTGCATCTGTTATCTGCATGCTTTAACCATGGACAAATTAAGTGTCCAGTAAAGTTGAAGTGGCCAGTTCTCTCGTGCCACAGCTATGAATCATTTACCTAAGCTTTTCTGGTTAGAATTCTAGCAATTTTTGTGTCAAAGATATCTATTTCGATTGCATCTATCTTGTACATGCTTCAGCCATTGACAAATTATTAGCCATTGCATAACAGTTCTTCTAGGAGCTTCTAGATAATTGTAGTTCAGAGAATTCTAGGAAACTCTACAAATTGGATGGACAATTTAACAGCTTCGCATAGTTTCAACAAACCAACCCATTTTTGCTGAGAGGGGGATGACATTTGGGTGTGTAGAATTCGGACTATTCAAGCTTCTTTTTTCTTTTTTTTTTCCCAGGAAAATGTGGGTGAAAATTGTGACAATGGTTATTCAATAACCAGTGAGAGCAGTAAGTTCTACCCCTAAAACCCGATTAGGAAGCCAATACACTCTAGAGGTTGCCTAAGCACAATACGAGTCAAAGGACTTACCTTGACCTCGCCTTTCGCAAGTCGATATATCGATATACATGAATCACATCAATTCACCGCATCAGATCAAATCATTGATTAATCGACCTAGTCGATTACATGTCAACGATGACCATTCCCTGGACATTTCAATCAATACTACCTATAAGTCTGATCATACCCAGGACTGCTTATTATAAGCCGATAATAGGTAGTATAGCTCACCAGAAGTTGCCTCAATCATTGAGATGATATATATATATACTCGCTAGAAGCTGCCTCAATTTTTGATATAGTATATTATATATGCTCACCGTAAGTTGTCACTATACTTTCATAATATGCCGAAAATAATATATGCTTACCAGAAGCTGACAGCCATACTTTTATAGTATGTTGAAAATAATATATGCTCACCAGAAGCTGTCAGCCATACTTTCATAATATACCGAAAATAATATATATGCTCACTAGAAGCTGCCAGCCATACTTTCATAGTATGCTGATAATTGATCATTTAATTAATTCACCATTTTTATTATTCCTGATAAAAATACCTGTGCATGGGTACACAGTTGGCCTTAGCCAAAATATAAGATTTTCACTTTTGAACCTCCAAATATTTTCAACAGTTCCAAAACATATTTTTGGCGCTGTAGACCGATGCCTAGTATTTTTCCACTTAATTACCAAATTTAATTAATTTAGGAATAAAATCCTAAAATCATATTTAAATCAATTCAACACGATTTAACGCTCAAATAAATAAATGGATTGCACCACAATAATCAGCATAAAATTTCGATTGTCGGCTATCCCTACCTAATTTACGGAAATTAATTAATTAATTCCGAAAATTATTAAATAAATACCATAAATCCAATTTAGGCCCATAATGCCAAATTGGAAGCTGAGACAAGCTCATAAAATTACCGAGACTCGTTCAATAAATACTAGGACATATTTCCTTGCTAACTACACTAAATATTTGCCTAATATGCATTGATAAATCTCTAATTTAATTACTATAATATAATCTATCCACCTAATTGCACTTAATTAAATCTAATCAACCCCTAAGCATCATTAGCATACTTATAAGGGATTAGTGAGCAAAACTCACTTGATTAACGAGCGGGTCAGATCAAACTGACGGGAACGTCTTGGGGGATGTTTCTTCTCAAAGCAAGCCTAGGTTTCGAGGCTCGAAACCACCTCAAACGGGCTCGACACCTTGCTGAAACCCACTATTTTCCCCCCTGATTTGAGCTACAAAAACAAGGAAACAAAGGCTAGTTCGGCTTTTGCTTCCGCTTGCTGGACTGTAAAGAGGAAATCGGCGGCTTCAACGGCGAAAATGGGCCGATCGGAGCTCCAACAAGCGGGTGGTTGGCAACCGGTGGCTCCCGGGGTCAAGGGGGGATGTGCTGGTGGTTGGAATTGGCAAAGGAAGAATCGAAATTGGAAGAAACTCGCAAAAACGGGAAACAGTTCACTCGGCAGGGCTCCGACGATCCGGCAATTAGTAACTTCACGCTAGCGTATTGGACGGCCGGCAGCTCCGTTCGGGGGCGAGGTTAGGCTTAATGGAACAGTCTAGATGTCCCCGTCATGGCGATGGGTGTCTCTTTCGCTGATTCGTCTGGGAAGTCGACTTTTTACTTGGATCTTTGGCGAAAGGTCGGCTGGAGCAGAAACTAAAAGAAGTGAAAACAGAGGAGGAAAACGGTCTGGCGGTGGTGTGGTGCTCCAACGACTTCCTTAGCTACTGGTGGTCTTCAAACAGCAAGGATGGAGGGAGAGAGAGATGGCTTGGATGGCAATGAGGGAGAGAGAGAAGGAAGAGATGAGGTTGGAGTTGGAAGGATAAAGAGACAAGGGCTTCAAACTTGCTTATCTTCCAATGCTTTGTCTCCTTGACCCATCCATGGCCATACACACCTTCCTTGGCTCTCAATGAGCCACCAAGGCCCTCTTTGCAATTTGATTTGGTCCAAAATGGCTAGGGGAAGGGGGGGCATACGAATTTAAGGGGCTTTGGCTTCAATTGGACATAGTTTCATCTTCAATTCAATCTCATATGGCCTTTATAAATACAATTGATATCTCAATGCTCCAATTGATATTTTTTTCCTCACCTATGGATCCATCTTGCATTCCAAATACGTGATAAAAAACAATCCATTCTGAATAAAAATGGTACTATGCCAACTTTTTCCCAAAAAATCTCTGGTTTCAAAAAAATCTTTTGAGACTGAGTCGACGTCCATAGAATTTATTGTGACATGACAAAATCTTCAATTTCTAAAATCGGACTTAAATTTGCGGTTAATTTTACTCAAACGGGTTTTTAGCGTGACCTAAGTTACAGGGTAATTTTCAGAAATTTTTAGTACAAATGACTCATGGTCGATTTTCTTCAAGCCACAATAAACACACTCGACACATTGGCAACTCTCGGTGGTCGTGAAAATCTCAAGGTTTCAATTACGGGCACACTGGGTACCCAAGATGATAGAAAATCGGTCTAGTGCCGATTGACGAAAAATTTGCAATCAAATGGAATTACCCACACTTTGATCACACATCTCAGTCAAATCGACCTATCCCTAATCTCTGATTGATTTTGACAATACCATAATGACCCTTGCAGACTAACACAGTCAGGCAGTCGACTTCTGTTCGAATTCTCAAGTCCATTGCATTAAAATCTCTTAATGACTCTCCCGGATAGTCTAGTTATCTCACGAATGATCGGTTCTGAAAATAGCACTATAGACGCATCGATGAAATACCCGATTTATTCAATTGAAAACAATACTGAAAATTGAGGATGTCACAATTTGTCTTGAAAAAGTAAGCCATCATAAACTAAGGAAAAGAGGTCCTAGTTCTTTTTGACCCACAAAAAGAAAATGCTAGTCTATAAAAAGTGTGGAATACCGGTGTGCTATAAATGATATTAATTTCCTTTAAGGGTGATGAGTAGGGGTGTGTAAAAAAATTGAGAATTTGCCAAGAAATGGATTGGACTGGCCTAGGAATCAGGCCAATTCTCAGTTCCAATTTATTGGAACTGATGAGTATCGGTCTGATTCCCGAGTCCTCCCACCCTAACTAGATCAGTATATATATAGAGAGAGAGAGAATATATCTATATATCTATATATCTATATATAATTTAAAGAAAATATCCAGCTCATCTTTTCCTTTTTATTTTCTCTTTCCTGCCTCATGTCTGCAACATTCTACATTCACTCTTTCTTTCACTCTCGGCGACTGATCCTCCTAGTCCTCCCTTTGTGATTTTCTCTTCTTCTTTTTCCCGCATTTTCCCTCTCCTTCTCGCGGGCCAATCCTTTTATGGAACGAACTGAGGCATCTTAGTAAACCTTAATCTCATTTGTCATCTTCCCCTACGACTTTCCTTCCTACAGTCGGCGAAAGCTTTCTCTCTCGCGCCGTAGTCTCCCCCGCACATCAGGCATCTTCGGATTCCGTGGTCGCGCGATTAAGGAACGGCGATCGGCATTTCCCCCGAGTTGCGTTTGGACTGCAGTTTCGATCTCGAAAGAGTTTCCCGCGTGGGCATCGGTAATGTGGGGAGTTTGGTTGAAACATTTTGAGTTCGGGGGTCGAGTGGAGATGGCGAAACGGACTATCGCTTTTTACTATGTATTTTATTAATTGATTAATGCAATTTTGTAGGAATTTGGGACTGGTTCCATGGACCTGCCCATAAATAGGACCGGACCAACAGTCCGATTTTCGAGTAAATCCATAGAACTAAAAGCAGTTCATGGTTCCAAAATTGGAACCAGTTCTTAGTAGATGGTTCCAACTTCAAACAAACTGACCTCTAGTGATGACTGATGAGTGGTTAATTATACAGCTTGTGTGCATAAACTTTTTGACTCAACCTACTCTTGTGATCAGTTTTCCTTTTAATAATTTTTGGTTTTTGCATCAAAATAGCGACAATCTTTCAATTTTTAGATTCACTTAGAGCCCCGCTAGCATGACAGTACGATCATGCTGAATTTCTAACGATCGTATATTGACAACGATTTTCACTTCGTGAGAGGCGGACAAACGATTTTGATAATTGTGGAAGGGAACTTTTTGGTATTTTCACTTTAATTGAAGAACCCCATTTTATTCCTCTACTTTTGTCCGGAAAAAAAAAAATCGCCCTCTGTATTTGTTATGTTAAAGAGCCTCCTTCAACTTTTTTATGAAATGTCTCTTCTTTTATCAGGTTATTTTTGTTAACATGTATAGCGAAATTGTTAGTACGAACGTCGGAATACACGTGTCGTTTTATAATTCGCTCAAGGATATTATATGATGCCAACGATGTGCCACATTAAACAACATAAATGAAAACAAAATTAAGAGACAGAGATAGGGGCTCCATCGTAGCTATCAGGGTGCAAGCTCAAGCTCTAGCTTTCAGCAGCCATAAATGTTCAAGCTCAAGTTTGTGAATTCCATAGCCGCTTGAGCTTGTAGCCATGGCCGCTTAATTTAAGCTCGC
This sequence comes from Eucalyptus grandis, assembly GCF_016545825.1. Taxonomy (NCBI): domain Eukaryota; kingdom Viridiplantae; phylum Streptophyta; class Magnoliopsida; order Myrtales; family Myrtaceae; genus Eucalyptus; species Eucalyptus grandis. Next base: position 35,588,882 of record NC_052613.1, read on the forward strand.
AAGGGCCATGAGCTTGAGTTGTGAAGCTCACAACGATCGTGTCTTATTGATTTTTTCGAGCCCAAAAACTCGAGGTCATGATTGCTTGATTTTAGCTCTTGATCACGGCCACTCAATTGGTGATTGTATAAATGATTACAAATCATAAAACTTCTATTATTAAAGGTAATTTATTGATTTTCTTCACATCAATCATGTTCCTTATTTTATTCTAAACAAATAGGTCATCCCATTGTCATCTCATTAAGGGATATTTGCCTTCCAAATTTTCTAAGGAACCTGGCTAAATAATTTAATCGGTTTCCTTGGGAAAATGAAAAGCAATGAAGGCACCATCTCTTTTCTAAAAAGATAGTATCTTTTTTTAATAGGCTTTACTATCGTAATGATTCTTGAGATATTATGAGAATAATAATATATTATGAGTCATAAATTCTTGAAGAAATAACTCACATAATAATTTGTAATTATTTATAATTTGATTTTTTGTGATTCATAATAAATTATTATTTTCATAATACATTAAAAATTATCATGTAATTATTTTTCTTTTTAATTTATCATAATGATTTTGTTAGCCAATCATTTCTCATTCACTTGTCTATCCAAAGCCAAGGAGTTGGGTTTCACGAGGGAATAAATGCTATGAAGTCATATTGGGCTCCAGCGATACCTTAGAGGTGCTGACACATCGCCCTGTCCTGTAATTTTATTTTATTTTTAACTTTCTTCCCTGTTTAAAAGTCAAGATCATATCACAAAAAGGAAAAAAGGGATACATGATTTGAAGAGAAGGAAGTGATCACACTGGGGCATTTATATTTTCTTCTTCTATGTACTTTCTTTCCCACTTAAAAAGTCTGTAACATGGCCAGAATTTCAGAATAAAAATCATAGCTTGAATTGAAAAAAATATAATAAAATAAGCTGAACTCATAATAAATTTGGAGATATTTCTGTTTGACATTCACAAATCTCAGATGAATTTTATTCTTCCTCTTGTTTTACATTTTTGCGTTCATAAAATAAAATTGGCATGAAGAAAACACTCAATATAATATCAAGAGAATTTTTCCGACAAGTCAACATCAAGGGATAGATCTAAAAGGGACGAAGAAATGATTATGTTCTACACAGAACTCAATATCAACTTATAACAAGCAAAAATTAAAAAAAAAAATTACGAGAAATAATCATGCCTCAGCATTGAAAAAGAAATTGGAGATAAATGGTTTTTTTTTTCACTGTAACACAAGATTTGTTGAACATGCCAGCAAACTAAAAATGTTCGTAATAGAAATTTGATAGGTGCTCTTTTTACGCTCACGTGTTGAAAAAAAAATGAAAAATGATATTTACAAAGAGTGACCAGTCTTGGAATAGAATGAAAATCGGAAATAATTAGTAAAGTGAAGGAAGTGATTTTGTGAGGGTGCAAAATAATGCATTTTAAGAAGATCTTCCGCAAGTGCAGGTTGCATAGCAGTACTAGAAAATGGATGCTTGCATACAAGAAAGATATTATTCTAACGGCTATAGCATTATTGTCCTCGTTACATCTAAGGCCTAGTCTAGACCTCAAAATTCGTCATGTGTAAAGCACTTAGAGAGTAAATTTAGTTACAGGGCTCAAAAAACATACTCTATCAATGAAGGGATATGAGACGTGTAGATACCAGTACATTACAATAAAATACATTCTAGAAGTCCAACATCCTTGCAATGCAAATGGACAGGCATAGGAGGCCCTCGTAGGTAAAAACCCATTTTAAGAAGATCTTCCGCACATGCAAGTTGCATAAACTAGAAAGTGGATGCTTGCATAGAAGAAAGATATTATTCTAACAACTATAGCACTACCATCCTTAGCATGGCATTAAAGGCTACATGTAAAGCCTCATTCAAACTTTCGGATCTCTCATAAGTAAAATACTTAGAAAGTAAAGTCAGGTACAAGACTAGAAAAAGATACTATACCAATGAAGGAATGTGAGACATGCAGGTACCGAAATATTAAAATAAGGAATGCATCCTAACAATCCGCCGTTTCCATAATCTAAATAGATAGACGCAGGAGGACCTCGTGAGTGGAAACCCATTTTAAGAAAATCTTCCGCAAGTTCAAGTTGCATAGCAGAACTAGAAAATAGATGCTTGCGTTAAAGAAAGTTATTATTCCAACAGAATGTCCAGCTGTAGAACTAGAGGATGCTGCATGTAGCATCTAACAGTTTTTCATTCTCCATGTCCATATTTCACGCCAATCTTCTTCGATAATGTTCGTGAACAGTGTAACAAATGGATTCGTAACGCTTCAACCTTAAATGCGTCGTAGTTTGTGGTTGTCGGAAGGACTGATTTGAGCAAATAAGTACAACCGTCAGCAATTTTGTTATCTCTAGACTATTCGTACAAGCTTTATTAAGAGGGTTTTCTAGAGGATTTGTTATATACTTGGGGGTGAACTGTTTTTGGTTCTCCTCCTATCGTATCAAGGATGGTAATACTTTTAAGAAATGTGATCTACAAGCCCCATAATCTATTCCCCTTTCCACCTGCACTTTCTTTTCTAATGTGACATCACTCTCAAAGAATAGCATCACGTTAAAAGTTTATTTCCACTTTGACACCTTGACGCCAACGCAAGTATCGATTCTTTTATTTAATGGGCATGGAAAGCAACAGGTCGCGTATCTTCACTTTGATTTGTCTACAGGAATGTTATTCTTCCCAATCGGTGGTCTTGGACGAGAGGTGAGCGTTAAAGAAGTAAATTGCCTCATTAAAGATTTCCTATAAATTGAGTACATGTGGCTCATGCTTTAGGGCAAGAAAAACAGTGAGGCTATCACCCTTGTCTCTCGACACAAGGCTCCGAATCACTGTATATGTGGCGTGTTGCTTGAACTTCCTGAATAACAAGAAGGGAATACCGCACAGCAACCTCAAGTCAACTAACATCTTGTTAGAAGCTCAGGACCTTAATAACCTCGTTACAGACTACAGTCTCCACAAATTAATTATGTTGTCCGGCACCACCAAGCAGGTACTATCACACCCTAAATCCTACAGAGATGGGGTGACACGGTCATCCTTCCTTTCAAAGGATGCAGCCTCAAACTATACCCAAAGTTCACGTCCAAAGGTCCCTATCGATAGCAATCTCATTTTACTATCTGCTAACCAATGAACCCGAAAAGTTAAGGAAAGAGAAGGGTGAGCAACTACATCTCAGTGAGTGGTATATATTAAATCATATGAGTTGTTTCATTACAATTCAGAAAATACTCGTTAAAATCATCCATAATCATCAATGATTAAGTCAATTGATCAATCTCATCAAAATCACAAATCAATGGTTTATCTATGGATCCATCTCATATCAAAACACACGCCCATCTGATCAATGTCAGAACCCATCACATCTTAAAGCCCTAGAAGTGACTCTCACGAGACCATGTCATTGTGTAACACTTAGCCCTTGAGTAATACAAGACTCTAGAGGTAGTTCTCACGAAATTACGTTTTAGTGTAACAGTTAGTCATTGACCAACATATATTAATTACTAGGCTCTAGAGGTAGCTCTCACGAAATTATGTTATCATGTAGTATTTAGTCCTTGACCAACATATATCAATAGTACAAAGCCCTAGAGATGACTCCCACAAAATTACGTTATCATGCAGTACTTAATCCTTAACCAATATATATCAATAGTACAAGATCCTAGAGGCGGCTCTCAAGAAATTACGTTATTGTGTAACACTTAGTCCTTGACTACAAAGCTCTAGAGGTGGCTCTCCCAAAGTTACGTTATCGTGTAGTACTTAATCCTATACCCATTTATATCACAGTTGATTTTACAAGGTTTTCACAAATCAATTCTTTCCACAAAACCAATCTAGAATCCGCAACATACTTTTTAGAGCTTTCATTGAACCATACTCCAAGTCAATGTAATTCTTTCACAAGAAGGTTTCACAAACCCAAAATATATCATTTTGCAAACCTTTCGTTGAACCGTACATTTCACAAGGCAAGTCTCACATCATTTTCATAATCTATTTCATAAACCCGCGACATTTCAGAACGTATTTCATAAACATTCTCAAATCGTTATAGAACTCATATCATAAACCAAGTTCATAAATTATATAGCAATACCTTTCCTAAAACATTTCTCAAGCTATTCACAGTTACCAAAATATAGTAAATACCTAAACCCCTCATTGGGTTCATAGTCATATTGAGCACAATCCACCATCCTCTAATACTAGAAATCCAATCCAAAACCCACTCTCATAAACCAAGTAAATAACTTTTTGCAACATAACCATCCACCATTTCTCATCCATTTGTCAAAGCATTCACAAACCTTTCCATAAAATAATACACATACGCAAACTGTCATGACACATTTCATAATATGTTTCTAAAACCATTCTCAAATCACCGAAAAGTAATGAATACTCGATCTCACTTTATGCAACAAAATGCTCTTTTCAATTCAATATGAATATGTATACATACTTCAAGGCATGGGTTTTATAAACCCAAAGAAAATATAGCACTATTCACCTCAAACGAGGCTCCCTCGAATCAACGAACTTGTATTCCTATCATATAAGCAAGAAATAATATCAAAACCAAGTAAAATGCTATATTAACTGACGACTCGACTAAACTATACTTAGTCATCGATAAAATGACACCTATGCGCTAATAAATCGCATATCCAAAGCGATTATTCAAGCCATCCGCAACGCAGAGCTTGAGTGCGAATCTTCAATGCGCCATAACTCTTTCCACCGAACCCTGTTTTAAACATATTTATAGTTAATAGAAAGCCCTTCAAATATATTACAAGAATCCCAACTTGACCATCCTAGAATCAAGCCGAAAGCCAACAAAAAATGGGCCCAAAGTTGCTGGACACGCACTATTCATCGCCCATAGGAAACTTCGAAATTTTGTTTCGGGGAAACAATAAACTCAAATCAAGACCCACAAAATCCTACAGCTCCACAACATTATAAACTATCATTTCTATTAAAATACGCTACTCTATGACTCAAAAGTCGGATTTCGCCACTCGATTTTCTCAAAATTCCGAATTTGAGCCTTGAACTTGGAAAATATTTCAATTGGAAGAACGAGGGGCGCAAGCGCTTACTGGGCATTGTGCTACGGAGTCGAGTCGGCTTGACGAGCCGTCCATGGCATGCACATGCCGACTATTGAAAAAAAGCTAATGAGAATAAATAAATTTGTCTAAGGCATGCAAGCGCAAGCGTTGTCCTTAAGGATAATTCCGCCATTCGTAGTGCAAAACTCGATGCGATAGGCCTCTGACAGCAATCCTCCCAAGATACAACGTTGTGTATAACCCAGCAAGGAAAAGGAAAGGGAGATTTTTTAAAGAAAAGGATATTATCTCTTTCATTCAGTGTATATATCATGGTTGTTTTATGCGATTTTATTTTTATATTCAGACAAAATAAAGCCGTTAAAAGAGCCGTTGTAAAATAATGGATGATTTATTTGAGAAATAAATTAAATGTTACAAAGCAATTGAAAAACCATTATATGACCGTTAAGAAACCGTTATGTGACCGTTAAAAATAATGATGGTCTTCAATGCGATCATAACTTTTATTGAAGCTATTATTGTAAATATTTCAAAATATTATTGAAATATCCAACAATCCCCATATATTTCAAAAGATTTTGAAAAAATAATTAATAATGATGCTAGGTTATTGGAATGTAATGCATCGGAACTGGTGCTTGTTAGATTATGAACCATCCCTAGAAAAAATGAAATATATTTCATGAAATTATTAGTGAAGTTTGAAACTTCTATGAATAAAAAATTTCTTTTGTGAATTATAATTTTCACCAATCACATTGCACATCCACAAATTTTGTTGTTCAACGCAGTTTTGCGCTAATAAGCCATGGGTGTGCTTGCTTTATTCATAAGTGCTTTAGAGATTTTTGCCAAAAATTTTCATAGAAGCGGCTCCACTCCACACCTATATAGGTGTTTCCATCAAGTGTATTATGCAGTTTAAGACACTACCAATAATGGCTATGGAATTTTATTAAGAGCTTAGTTCAACCTCTTTTTCCTTGCAGTTTTGCATTATTCTCATCTTAGGATGAACAATAATTATTAATAGTGCATCATTAAAACAACAAATGACTTGTTCTAACCCATATGAACCTAACTCATGGGATCGCCAATCACATAGGTTGGATTACCATCATTGTTGTTTTTCCTCAATTGGCTTAAGCCCTATTCCGCTTGATATCTCATAAATTAAGTTTCTTTCCACAGGTTTAGGCAAAGGATTGACTTTACAAAATCGATGGATATAATTCCATCTTTAAGCACCTACTTTATTACATCATGTCTTAATTGGATGTGTCTCTTTTTACCATTGAAAGTTCTATTCTTTGCAATGGCTATTGCCGCTTGGCAATCATAGTGCATAGACACAAAAGGTGTCGGTTTCATTCCCAAAGGAATATCCGTTAAGAGATTCCTTAACCACTAAGCTTCATTACCAGCCAATTCTAGAACCACAAACTCTGACTCCATGGTGGATTTAGCAAATATTGTTTGTTTGGCTAACTTCCAAGTTACAGCACCTACACCAAGGGTGAACACATATCCACTAGTGGATTTTGTCTTATCTGAATCCGAAATCTAATTAGTATCAATGTATCTTTCTAATACAACGGGAAATCCACTATGTAAAATAATATAATTCATGGTTTCTTTCAAATATTTCATTAATCTGCTCAAAGTAGTCAAATGATCATCATTGGGATTTTGTGTATATCTACTTAGTTTACATACAGCATAAGCTATATTAGGTTGAGTATAATTCATCAAATGCATCAAACTCCCAATAATTTGAGCGTACTTAGACTAAGCCACACCATCCCCTTTATTTTTCACTAATTGGATATTAAAATCATAAGGAGTATTCACAGGTTTGACATAAAAGTGATCATATTTTTTAAGTAGCCTCTCTACATAATGCACTTGAGTAAGCATTATGCCACTATCACTCTTTAAGATTCTAACATCCAAAATAATATTAACTACCTCCATGTCCTTCATATCAAATTTAGAAGTAAAAAAAACGTTTTGTTTCATTCACAACATCAATACATGTACCAAAAATAAGCATATCGTTAACATATAAGCTAATAATTATAAATTCACCATCAATGGTTTTTGTGTATACACATTTATCTACTCCAATAGAGAAAAATCCATTATTAACTAGAACGTCATCAAATTTATCATGCCATTGTTTTGGCACTTGCTTTAAGCTGTATAAGTATATTTAACAAGTTTACAAACTTTGTTTTCTTGGCCAGGAAACATACAACCCTCAGGTTGTACCATGTAAATTTCTTCTTCCAAATCACCATTTAAAAAAGATATTTTAATATCCATTTGGTGAATAACAAGTTTGTAAATAGAAGCTAAAACAATTAAAATACGAATTTATGAAATTCTTATAACTGGAGCAAAAGTGTCAAAATAATCAACATTTTGTTTTTTATTAAAACCTTTTGCAACTATTCTTGCTTTATATTTATCAATAGAACCATTAGAATTATATTTCCTTTTAAAAATTCATTTACAACCAATCTTTTTTGCATCAGATGGTAAATTAACTAATTTCCAAGTTTGATTTTGTAAGATAGAATCAATCTTGATTTTTATAGCTTCTTTCCAAAAATTGCTTTATGTAGAAGATATTGCTTCAGAATAAGTCAATGATCATTATCAATAAAATAAGTACAAAAATAATTCCCAAAATAATTATTTTTTCCTTATTCTTTGCTCTTTCTCAATTCATCATTTGAATTTTTGAAAAAAAAAAAAATTTATGAAGAGGTGCGGGAGAAATAGTATCAATACTTAATGGAAAAATATGCTAAAAAATTCTGCATTTTTTGTCTCAACTATAATATTATCAAGCACGTCACTTTTTAATATAAGAAATTTATATGCAGCACTATATTCAGCATAACCAATAAACATGCAATTAGATGATTTAGAACATATTTTCCTTTTTTTAGAACTAGGAAGCATAACTTTAGCAAGACACCCCCACACTTTTAAATATTTTAAATTAGGAATATAACATTTCCATAATTCATAGGGTGTTTTACCCGTTTTCTTATGAGGTATTCTACTTTGGATGTGACATGCAAACAAAATAGCTTTACCCCATAAATTATTTGGAGCATTAGAACTAACAAGCATAGAATTTGCCATCTCTTTCAAAGTCCTATTTTTCCTTTCAGCTATGCCATCGATTCAGGGGAATAAGGAGGCATAGTTTCATGTATTGTTCCTTCATTTTTACAAAATTCATTAAGCAATACATATTCTCCACATCTATCTAATCTAATTCTTTTTATCAGTTTATTCAATTGGTTTTCTACCTCAACTTTATAAAAAAGGAATATATCAAAAGCTTCATCTTTATGCCTAAGCAAATAAACTTTAGTAAATCTAGAATAATCATCAATGAAGGTCATGTAATATTATTTACCTCCTCTAGTCATGGTTTGTTTTAAATCTCTTAGATCGGTATGAATTAAACTCAACAAATCAGATTCTCTATTTATAGAAATACAATGCTTTTTTGTTAAGTTTGTTTTGGCACATATTAAACATTTATTAAAACATGGGTTTTAATTCCAGAAATCAAACCTTGTTTTTGCATTTTATTAATATAAGAAATACTAACATGACCTAATCTACTAGCCATAAATCAATAGATTCAACCAAGTAAGCGAAAGTAGTAGCATTTTCATTGATAACATTGGAAACATTAAGAACAAAAATTCCTTGATTACAATTACCCTTTCCCACAAAGACGTTATTTTTTGTCATTACAATCAGATTTGATTGACACATTCACCCCAACATTTCCTAAAAGAGCTACCGAGACCAGATTTGCCCTTATATTAGGGACATGTAATACATCATTTAGGGCCAAAGCCTTGCCAGATGTGAGTTTGAGAATAACTTTTCTTTTCTCAAGAACTTGAGCTGTTCTTGAATCACCAAGATAAATAATTTCTTCTCCTTCCCCTACTAGTGTGTAAGAGGAAAAGGCAATTTTGTTTACACAAATATGTCTAGTAACACCTGAGTGTACCACCCACTCTTTACATTAGCCACAATGTTGGCTTGGGAAATAACTGCGACAATTATATCATTAGAGTCATCTGCTTTAACCAAATTAACTTTTGGTTTAGCAGGATTGTCATTTCCCATTATTATCTTTCTGCAATGCGCTGCATTATGACCTGGTTTTCCATAAACAAAGCAAGAGCCTTTCTTTTCAAAAGTGGGTTGAGCAACCTTGGGTTTGTAATCAAGTTTTTTGTTATTATACCTATTTTGGCGATGTTGAGATTTGCCTTGTACCAAATTTGCCCCAGTAGCAATTTCCTTAGCTTTGGCAGCTTTGATCTCCTTACGAGTTGCATCATCAATGATAATATGCACGATCAGATCGGCTAGTGACAATTGCTTGTCCTTGTGCTTTAGTTGTTACTTGTAATTATTCCAAGACTCAGGCAACTTTTCAATCAATAGGCCCATTCTTCTTGTAAATTTATGTTTTCCGCCTTCAAGTCTTCCACTAGCTTCTAATAATCATTGATCTATGTCTTGATCTCCTTATCATTGGACATTTCCCATTGATAATAATTTCTTATTACAAATTTTTGTATGCACACATCTTCAGCAGTGTACTTTGCAGTCATGGAGTCCCATATTTGTTTTGCTTCCTTGTACGGGCAATAGACATCAAATAATTCATTAGAAAGACTACCAATAATTGTGTGCCTATATACCTTATTAGCATGTATTCATTGATCTCGCGGCTTGTTATCAGTTGGTTCGGCCTCCGTAAGTGTGAAAGCCACGCCATGCACATCTTAGATAGAGAAAACCTTTTCTTGCCACCTTTTGAAATTGTTGCCATTAAAAAACTTCAATATTCGATATGTTGAGGAATGGTTTGGCATAGGACATATGTGGTAGTAGGTGTAATGCAACCGGACTGGCGGAGATTGAGGCATCAACAACAGTATTAACTTAAGGCTCCATGGGAATTATCTTTAAGATTGTTGAAAAAAGCTGATGAGAATAAATAAATTTGTATGAGATGTGTGGGTGCAAGCACTGTCCGTAAGGATAATTTCACCCTTCGGAGTGCAAAACTCGGTGCGATAAGTTTCTGATGGCTATTCTCTCAAAATACAACATATTTTCTTCTATATTCTGCACTGAATATTAGAAGAAACAGAAATAGCGTTGTGTATAATCCAGCAATGAAAAGAAAATGAAAGATTTTTTAAAGAAATGATATTTTTTCTTTCATTCAGTGTATATATCAAGATTGTCTTATGATATTTTATTTTTATATTCAAACAAAATAGAGCCATTAAGAGAATTGTAAAATAATGGATGATTTATTTGAGAAATAAATTAAACGTTACAAAGCGATTGAAAAGCCGTTATATGACTATTAAGAAACCGTTAAAAATAATGATGGTCTTCAATGGTCTTCAATACGGTCATAACTTTTATCAAAGCTATTTATTGTAAATATTTTAAAATATTATTGAAATCTCCAACAATGACCCCATTTTTCTTCTTCCTTTTTCTTCTTTTTCTTCCTCTTCTTCTTTTTCCTCTCTCTCTCTCTCTCTCTCTCTCTCTCTCTCTCTCTCTTTTCTCCTATCCACGTGCTCTATGGTTCCTTTTTCCTCTTTATAACACTTCTTTTTCTTTTTCTTTATTCCCTCCTTTTTACTTTTCAAATCTATCTTTTACTATTAGACGGGACCACCATGTTGGTACTATATTCTACAATGACATGCACGCCATTCACATTTCGGTTACTCGGTTTATCTCTACTCTTGCACTCAATAAATTGAGGCAGTGAGCACAAACAAAGCAAAGAGAGATCAACAAATTAAAGTTCTAGAATAGCTGCAAAAAGAAGAGGGAAGCATATCTAAGGGTGATCTATCCATGACCAGGATGAAGCTTGGGTGAATAGTGCAAAACGAAGGCCCGGCTCCAAGTTCATCTTGATTCTTTGTATTGTAATATAATTTAGAGATCATCATCATCATCATCTCCTCCTTTTGATATCAACGGTATGCTTTATCTCTACTTCTTCTTAATCTTTTCTCATTTCTATCTAACTAATAAGCCAAAGTCGTGACTATGTATTAGTTTAACCCATATTTTCGATTGAAACCCAAAGATTCACAAGTCAATTCGATTAGGTAGGCGAGGTAGCCATGTAAGTCAAGATGGTGGGAGAGGAACCGAGTCTGAGAAACTTTGTCAAGGATGACAAGGTTTTCTTGAGAGAGCTCATGAGGACGGATTGGTCCATAGATTGTTGAGAGATATTGATGAGGTAGTAGCATCTTCTTCCATGGCTTGCAATTTACCACGTTGTACATGTTAGCATTTGAAAATGGTTGATATCATGAAAAATCTCAAACTGATATATATGTAACAAATTTATTTCACACTAATTTTTTGAATACCCAAAACCTCAAATTCCTAAACCTGTGATAAGTTTACTCTCCGCTATTCCATTAAATTTTATCATCAAATTGCTAAGTTGTATAACATGTGGCAGTTGATAAGCGTACCAATTTAGGGTTTTACCCTTCATTTGTCATAAATGTATTAGTTTATAGTTTTCATGGTATTAATCCAATTTAATAAAAATTAATGGAAGGTAACTTTGTCATAAATATATAAGTTTGGAATTTTTTGTAGTAAAAATTAGTTTATGGTAAAAAATTTATAGATGTACTAATTTGGATTTTTTTAATGATATTAACCCTCTAAAAAAGTCAGTAGAAATGCATTTATTGAATAATATCATGTAAAATTTAAGTCGACATAAGCCATGAGAGTATCTTATAATTAATGATTTTGAAAAGTTTTGACACAAAGCAACATTCAGAAAATTTTAATGCTAAACTGGATGTCAAATCATAGTATGAGTAATTGTACTTTGTGGACTAAAACCTAGTCAGGTGTTTCCTGATCACACTACAGTCATTTTCTTAGGAAGTAATATATTTTGCTCTCTAAATCATCAGAATTCGAATTTCATGGTTCAGAATTTATTTACGATTTTATTTTTCAACTGTCCTCCTTATCTTGCTATGGCCACAAACTAGTCCTCCTTTTCTTTACATTATATACGCTATTTTCACTCCATATACGACTAAATCCACCTAAATTGCCCTCAATTATTTAATTTCAATTTAAAATGATGCTCCAAATTTATTTATTTATCCTTCCATCTTATTTTAGCTTTTCTATTTATGTTGAATCTAGTTGATATAATTCAAAATATTACATGTTTTTTTTTTTTTTTTTTTGTTTATTGTTGGTTTTCCATGAATATTAAATGGATTATGTTTTTTCTTTTAAATTTTACTTTAGCTAGAATTAGGTTTGTTAGAGAGAAATTTCTATACGATGTCAAGAAAATTTATGAATTGATTTTTTTTTGTCAATAAAATTTATGAATTGATCGTCAAGTAGAATATACAAAATTTTGGCACAAACCCACTTTTTAACACAGTATTATGTTTATAAAATTCCTATCTTTGTTATGTATATCTTTTTCACTGGTTGTCTTTTACATAGTTATATGTTTAATAGATTGATGGGACGAAAAAAAGAAAACGCCATCAAAGGTTTTTAAAGACAAAATCACAATTCCGTTCCACAACGTGAAACTAGAAAGATGGTAACAAAATTAAAAACAAAGCTTTGCACCAAATAATAATCTCTTTTAAACTGTCGGTGAATTATTTTTCATTTTGGATTAACAAAAGTCAATATCATTCATGGAGTATCTACCGGAAAATATCAAAATACCTCAACGTCCATAACTTTTTCATACCGATGATTTTTGGGTTTTGAGTACTCCTATAACGTCTTACATGGAAGAAAACACATTGTTATATAGAAAATAGATAGGCTCGAAATAATTTTTAGACAATGAAATCAAAATTAGAATTAGGAGGGACAAGGAATAGATAAGTTAATATAAGAGCAATGATGAGGAAGAGATCAGCTTTTATTTTCTAAATAGCAATAAGTTTAAATACAGAAAACTGTAAAAGGAAAATAACTAAGTTAAAGGAAACCGTGCGAATATGAAAACCGATAAGACCAATCTTGTCCATCTAGTAAGAGAGGAGGGGATTTAAGTACAGATGAAAATAGCACCTTCCTCCAATCTTATCTTTCTTTGTCCCAAAGAAGTATTTGAGAAGACAGCAACCAACGTATGTCCAGATAGTAACTTAATGCTATTGTAATAGCAATCGGTGAAGCTTTTCGCTCACAACCATTTTTTTCCTTGTAAAAAAAAAAAAAAAAACAACAACAACAACAACAATATTTTTCCCAAACATTGCATGATAATCTAGTTTTATTACGGTACGTCGTCCGACCTCTCGCTCACCCCTCTCCCTTCTCTTCCAGGCCTTGAGAGATCAGCTTTGCCTCCATTTTCCACTCAAACGCACACTTTGGTTCACAACCATCTGCATTGCGGTTCAATCCTCCTTAAGGAGATGGAAGCGACCATTGGAGAGATGCTTCTCAGCACCATCCTCAAGGTGCTTCTCAACCAGTTAGCCTCTGGCGAGCTGCTTAGCCTCATGCAGCGCGAGGGACTTCCCACCCTGCTGAATAAATGGGAGAAGAAGCTCCAGCGAATAAACTGCGCTCTGGAAGACGCAGAGGAAAAGCAGTTGACTGGTGATGCTGGAGTCAAGTTGTGGCTTGAGGACCTCCGGAACTTGGCCTACGATATCGAGGACTTGCTCCACGACTTCGATGCTCAAGCCAGGAAAAAGAAGCAGAAGGCGGCGGATTCCAGGAGGGTGAGCCAGACACTTCTGGTCGTACCGAGCTGCTTCAGTCCCAGAGAGTTCGTGCGTGACCAGAAAATGAGGTCCAAAATAGAGGATATCGACCATCGACTGCAGGAGATTATCAAGCAGAAAGATAGCCTAAGCCTGAGAGAGAAGGAGGCCAGCCAGTCCGCATCCGACCGAGCCCAGCAGCGGCCTATCACGACGTATGTCCCAGAGCCTTGTTTTGTAGGTAGGGAGAAGGAAAAGATGGAGGTCCTTCAATTGTTGATTGAAGAAGAAGAAGGCATCAACAACATAAATGCGATCCCGAAAATAATTCCCATAATAGGGATGGGAGGGGTCGGAAAGACCACTCTAGCCCAGCAAGTCTATCATGACGCCAGCTATTTCGATGTCAAAGCATGGGCTTGCGTATCCAATGACTTCGACGTGGCTGCCATTACAAGGAGGATTTTGCAGGATGTCCCTGGTTTGTCTGGCAAAGGCAACGACCTAGACCGGCCCCAAGAGAAGTTGTGGAAACATCTGTCTGGGAAGAGATTCCTTATCGTTTTGGACGATGTTTGGACAGAGAAGTACGAAGAGTGGACCAATCTCCTGAAGACTTTCCAAGCCGGAGCTGAGGGGAGCGTGATCGTCCTTACAGCTCGTAACCTCCATGTTGCTTCAATGGCCGGTGCTCCGGCATACCATTTGAAGGAGCTGCCTGAAGATGCTTGCTTGACTTTACTGGCCTATCACGCTCTTGGCGCCAAAAATTTCGACCACCACACCCCTCTTAAATCATTCGGTGAGAAAATAGTGATGAAGTGCAAAGGCTTGCCGTTGGCTGTGAAGATGTTGGGCGGACTACTACGTACCCACGTCGATCCCCACGAGTGGGAAGCTATATCCAAAAGCCGAATTTGGGATCTACCAGAAGCGAGAAACGAGATCCTTCCCTCTTTGAAACTCAGTTATCACCATCTCCCCCGTCATCTGAAGAGATGTTTTGCTTACTGCGCGATTTTTCCCAAGGATTACGAAATAGAAAGGGATGAGTTGATCCATTGGTGGATGGCGGAGGGCTTGGTACACAGAAGCGAAGGAGAGAACCTCTGGAAGACAGGTCTTAATTATTTCAAGGAGTTAGTATCGAGATCGTTTTTTCAAGAATCAAGCAGCAACAGTCTGTGGTTCTCGATGCATGATCTTCTGAATGACCTCGCAAAGTCAATTGCTGGCCCGACGCACTTTAGCTCACGGGGGTTTGAGTCAGAGAGCAATGAGAGTAATGCATCTTCAGCTCGTCACGCATCCTTCATTTCGAGCTACGGAATTGCATCTGAAAGACTTACGGTGTATCACAGAATGAAGCGACTAAGAAGCTTCATCTCATTGCAACCGCGACCCAGGAAGTTCGCGATGTTGCATTTGTCCCAAAGCGTGCTAGGTGACTTGCTGTCGGACTTGAAGTATTTGAGGGTGTTTTCGTTGAGTCATTATTGCATCAACGCGATACCGGACTGTGTAGGTAAATTGCGGCATCTGCACTATCTTAATTTATCTTACTCTGAGATTGAAAGGCTTCCTGAATCCATCGGTGGGCTGTTCAACCTAGAGGCTTTGATATTACGGGGTTGCCCATACCTTGCTGGATTGCCTCAAGGTGTTGAGAAGCTGATTAATTTACGATATCTCGACATTCGAGAAACCCGGAGCCTACAAACCATGCCACGGCGTATAGGTAACTTGGTGAATCTTGAGATTTTGTCCAAGTTTATAGTGGGAACAGAGAACGGGCGGAGGTTAAAGGAGTTAAAACACCTTGAGCAACTTAGAGGGGAACTGTTAATCTCTGAGTTGCATAGGGTAAAAGACGCTGGAGATGCTAAGGATGCTAATCTACATATGAAGCGTGGAATTGACCGGTTAATCATGAAATGGAGCGAACCCCTTGTAGATTCGCGGAACGCAGAGCTTGAAATGAAGGTCGTTGACTTTCTTCAGCCTCATAAAGACCTTCAAGATCTCACAATCTCCTACTACAGCGGCATTGAATTCCCTTTCTGGTTGGGAAATCCATCGCGTCTCAACATGGTCTCTTTGCGCTTGTGTGGCTGTCGTAATGTCGGATCATTACCATCACTCGGGCTGCTATCCTCCCTGAAAGAACTGCACATCGAAGGTCTGGATGCTGTGTGCTCGGTGGGCTCCGAATTTTACTCCGAATTTTACGAAACTATAGAGCCTTTTCCATCATTAACAACTTTGGAGTTCAAGGATATGTCATTCTGGCAGGACTGGACTCATTTTAATGGCGCTGAAGAAATAGAAGTGCCGTTCCCTTGTCTTCAGCATCTAATGGTCCGCAATTGTCCCATGTTGAAGGGACGATTGCCCGAAAAAATAGATGCCCTTGTGAGGCTTGATATCGATTCATGTCCGCTTCTGGATGCCTCACCTGCCGTTAGTGTTTCGTCTCTCCGCGAGCTATACTTCAGAGGCTGTAACGAGGTGACTTTTAAGAGCTTAGTTAACATGACTTCTCTCACCACTCTTGCTGTTGAAAATGTCGAGGGGCTCGCTTGCTTTCCTCTTGGGTACACAAGCTTCTCAACCAAGTTAGAGAAGTTAGAGGTAAGAAGATGCAAAAACCTGATACACTTGTGGCAGGACACAGATTATGCTCAGAATCTTGCTTGCCTGAAGAGCCTAGATGTCACAAGTTGCCCTCAGTTCGTATCTTTTATAGCTGGAGAAAGTGATAAAGAGTTGCCTAGCCGCCTTGAAGCTATGAAATTGAGCGATTGTTCAAACCTAGAGAAGCTTCCAAACAAGATGCACAATCTGGGCTCTCTTCATAGCTTGATCGTTCTTAACTGTCCAAAACTCCGTTCCTTTCCAGAGACCGGTTTGCCAGCATCTATGACATCATTGACCGTCGAAAACTGCAAGAATCTCCAGCATTTGCCCATAGGCACTAAGATTGGCAATGAGACGTCTCATCTGAGAGAATTGAGAATCTACGGATGCGATTTGCTGCCCGCATCACCATTCGGCAAGGGCGGGCTACCGGCGACTCTCAAGGAACTTAAGATTCATAACTGCAGGGGAGTGAAGTCACTGGCGGAGATAGTTTCAGACTTGGGCCACCAACACCACGTCCAGTTGCTTGAAGATGTAAGAATTTTCTATTGTGAGCAATTGGGAAGCTTGCCTCGGAGCCTGCACAAGCTCTCCCACCTCACTCGCTTGACGATATTTGGGTGCGCCGCTCTGGAGCTGGAGCACTTCCCTCCACTTCCTGCCAGCGTATCCGAGTTCAGCCTATGGAGTTGCCCGAATGTAAAGTCTCTACCTGATAAATTGCATCACCTCACATCCCTCCGGAGCCTATATATTGTCGATTGCGAGAACATCAAATGCTTTCCCAGGGAGGGTTGCCTCCCAATATAGAGACCTTCGAGGTGAGGGTCTGCGTGAACATGGAGCAGCATGTGGGAGAGTGGGGCTTGCACACACTGGCGTTGCTCCAATCTTTATGGATCGACGGGAGTGTTGGCGAACTTGGAGATATGGTGTGCTTTCCTCCAGAGGGTGACGGCAATGATCATGATCTCCTCCCTTCCTCTCTCACCTATCTTAATCTCTCCGACATGAGGAACCTAGAGAGTCTATCAAGTGGCCTCCCTTGCTCTCTCCAGCGCTTATACACTCGTGGATGCCAGAAGCTGAGGTGCTTGCCCATGGCCGGCCTGCCTTCCTCGCTCGAGCATTTGTCCATCAGCGACTGCAAACTTCTCGAAGAGCGATGCTTAAAGCACGCCGGCAACTATTGGCACCTCATCAAAGAAATCCCGACTATCTACATAAACAATGATCTGATCTCATGAAGAATTCCGCCCACGTCTTTATCTTTCAGTGTGATTTCGACTACTGGCGTTGGTAAAAATATGCATTAACTTTTCCCATGTAAGTGCTTCCATTTGATCCTGTTAGATTTTGGTGTTGGTATTTGACATAGACCGTGATGTGAAGGTATTGTGTATGTGTGTACGAAATTTATCAGCAAAGGGACAAATCGGAAGGTATTTATTGTATTATAATGGTTGGTGCACATGAGCAGGCTGGCTAGGTACATGGGATTTGTAGTTGAGCTGATTGATCTGTATACAATATGCGAGCTCTACAAGCCTCTTTTCCATCGACACAATCAGCAAATTATCTGTGCTTGTGTCACAGATACTTGCTTCAACTGTGTCTTTATCATCTGCATGCTTTAACCACGGACAAATTAAGAGCCCAGTAGAGTTGAAATGGCCAGTTCTCCAGTGCCACAGCTACGAATCCTTAACTTGAGCTTTTTTGGTTAGATTTCTAGCAATTGTTGAGCTCGAGATATCTGCTTCAATTGTGTCTATTACATACATGCTTCGGCCATGGACAAAATATTGGCCACTGCAGAACAGTTCTTCCAGGAGCTTCTATATAATTGTAGTTCAGAGAATTCTAGGAAACTCTACAAAATGGATCGACAATTTAACAGCTTTGCATAATTTCAACAAACCAGCCAAGTTCTGCTGAATGTGGGATGACATTTGGTTGTGCGCATTAGAATTCGGATTTTTTTTTTTGGTCAGAATTAGAATTCGGATTATTCATGCTTGTTTTTTGTTAAAATTGTGTGTGAACATCATGACAATGCGGAGATAATCTAGCTGCAAATCCGTCGGTTGGACCTGAGAAAATCAAAAGGAGGCAGGCAAACTTGATGCTGTCGTTTGTGTTGTCGTCTTAGTCAGATTATCAAAATGATTAGCTTCTGCTGCTAGTTAGCAGGGTCATAGCTTTTACTCGGTGAGACAGGCTGCTTCTGCCATGAACAGACAAAAGATATATTCTTAATCTCACTTCCAGTGCCAAATAAAAGATATATTCTTTGCGATGTTATGTTGATTCGTCTCATGCAAAATTCATAGAATTATCCTTTGCAATAACTAGAGAATCACTTCATTTATCCAAAAACCTCGTAAATATGCTGCAACTAAAGGTTCGACCTGTAGGGATTAAGACGGGCCAATGTTAATCTGGTTCTAGACCCACGCATATCCTGGTGGGTTTTAATGGACGCAAATCTGCTGTGGCCGAACATGTTCCCTCCTGCATCAGGCTGTAGGCGTGTGAGAAATAGCTTCGAAGCCCGAAAAACCGACCTGACCCGATTTTGCGGCCGGAGTTAGATTGGGCAGATCTTTCGTGTGTATACTAAACTTCTATTTCAGGGCAGTCTGGGTTTTTGGTCTTCGATATGAGAAGCCTGGACTGGGTCGAAATTTTCCAGATTGTTCTTCGGCCAGTTTAATTCTACTTCTCTTTTTTAATTAACACTAACAATCCGAAAATTTGTGCTGATTTGGCATTTCAATATTTTAAAAAAAGAATTCCTTTGATTTAGGTACTAAAACTTGTGCAATCCATGTATTTCAATCTTTTCACGAACTCCTTCATGTTCCAATTGAATGAAATATCCAATGTTGTTTTTCTTTTTCATTTTTCCAATCCTGCGTGGCCGTTAATGTCGTGACGGAATTTCTCAAACGCAAATGGGGAAAGTTTGTTGACGCCACATCAAACAACAAAACTACAAAAAATGAAGAAAATGATTTGAAAATTGAAAATAGAAGTGAGCATAATAAAAAATAATAAGGAAAGGTCAAAGCCGATCGAGGTGGAGGTAAGGGCAGCGGGAGTGGCACTACTGCCCCTTGACAAGTGAGGACCGACGAGGATTGCCAGTCTCTATAAAGGCGAGTGGCCCAACACCATTACCCTCTTTATGAGGCTTGCCCTCACCAAATCTAGTCAGGGTCGGGTGGCGCCACGAGCGCCACTGAGCGACGCTGGGTCAGCCCTCGAGACTCACCATGTGCTTGTGCTCCATGTGCCGCTCCTCCTACTCTGCCCCTTTCATCCACGAAAACTGAAAGAGGTTCTAGTCCTCAGCCGTGTGCAACATGACATATTAAGTTCCTTTTAAGGATATCAACGGTTACTTATACTACCTTTGAGTCCAGAAACTTTTTGACTCTGCCTGCTCTCACGAGTCTTCGAATTTTCCTTTCAATTATTATTATTATTATTATTATTTTAGTCACAATCTTTCAATTTTCAGTTTCATTAGTCTATCCAAAGCCGTGGAGTTTTGGTTTCTTGGGCCCAATTGGTAAGAAGTCATGTTAGGCTTTAAGGTCGCCTAAGAGGTGCCCACAAATTGCCTTGGCCGCTATTGACTCCTAAAAAAAAAAAAAAAAATTCCCTTTTTACTTTCTTTCTCAGTCTAAAAGTCAACTTCATATCACAAAGAAAATATATTTGATAAAAAGAATACATGATTTGAAGAAAAAGTAACATATTATTTCCCCTTTTATTTACCTTCTTTCCCACTTGAAAAGTTTACTACTTGATGAGAATTCCCGAATGAAAATCATAAAATGGATTTAAAAAAATATAATACAACAAGTTGAATGTATATTAAAATTGAAGATTTGACATTCACAATTCTCAAATGAATTTTATACTTCCTTTTGTTTTCTATTTTTGTGTTCATAAAAAAATTGGCATGAACAAAAAGTTCAACATCAAGAGATCATTTTCAAAACTCGATATCAAGAGATATTGTTGGAAGATACATAGCATCACTCAAGATCATTCAATATCGGATCCAATTGGATTCCAATTCTAATTCCAATTATAAAATATTTACTTACCTTTCTTGTACACACATTGTATTATATACATACAAGACAATGTACATTGAATATGCAGTGAATACAAAGTGAAAATTCTCATCTTCTCTATTCGACTTCGTTCTACCCAAATTCTTTCAATTCTTTCATGGTATCAGAGCAGCTTCTGATCCCAATCTAGCTTCCGCATTGTTGATCAAATTGCCTTCCAATTCTTTTCTGTTCTTGTTATTGCGACATTCACAAAACAGAGCAACGTCTGGAAGGAATTCCTTTATGTATCCAATCTGCAGAATAAAATCACTGCAGAACAGACTTCATCATGACAGACCCACAAGAACTTACCTCACCCACCGAAGACCAATCAGGAAGGAACGCAGCACCACCAGATCCATCCGTTGTCACCTCCATGCCTGGCCACATGCCATGGCAACAGATTCCGACTCAGTTTAATCCAGGGCTACCTCTCTCAGGGTATCCTTATCAATGGATGCCTTACCCATGGATCCAAGGACTAAACCCAGGTACATCACAGTCGGGCTACCAAGGCGTGTGCAACCAGTTCGTAAGAATGTGGATCGGCAACTGCGCCAGCCCAGAAATAGCAGCTGGGTTGCCTCCGACAAAGGATTCCAAAATATTTTGGGATAATATAAAAGAAATGTACGGAAAACTGGATCGGGCGAAAAAAATTTCGCTCCACCAAGCCCTATCCGAACTGAAGCAAGGAAACACGTCGGTGACAACGTGCTTCAACAAGCTATCAACCCTCTGGAATGAGCTCGAGGCAGCGAAGGAAAAACTCAATGGACCCGAAGCCACTCTTCAACAGTACAAGGAGATGAGAGACAGAGAGAAGGCGACTCAGTTTCTACTCATCCTTAATGACTCTTACCTCCATTTCAAGTCACAAATCCTTGCGATGGAGCCTGCGCCTTCAATCAGGCGTATATTTCAGCTCGATGTGCAAGAAGAAAACCAGAGGCTTGCATCGACAGAGGGAAAGGGGGCGGAAATGCTAGCCCTCGCCGCAAGAGCATAAAGGGGCTCGCAAACCCTAGAAAGGAGACGCGAAACGACTCTAGGGTTTGCGGAACATAAGCCCTTTAAAGGGACCGCAACGGACGGCCACGATCGCATGCAATGATCGGATGGTTCAAAGGGGACGCGGAACTATGGAGATCTGGACGGTGGAGATGGACTCCTCATTAAAGGATCCAACGGCGGGGAATTTTTGAAGCCTTACGGCTTGACTCAGCATGGGCCTAATTCTTTTGGGCGTGCTTCGAAGAATTACGGACCAAATTCATACGGGCCAAGCAGTTATGGGCCTAATTATTTTGGGCCAAATTCAAAAAACAAAGGGAAATTATACTGTGAATTTTGCAGACATCCCCATCACATTGTAGAAAATTGCTGCAAATTACATGGGAAACCTGGAGAAAAAAAATGGGAAGGAAATATCAGTGGCATCATACCAGCTTACAGGACAAGGCAGTCCAAATCAACTCATCACTCATGGGGAATATGAGCAATTGATGCAGGCACTGCAAAAATTGGATGTTCAAAAGAAAGGAAGCAGCTTTACAGGTATTTCTCATTGTCAATTGAATAATATATCGAGAAGTACTTGGATAGTTGATTCTGGAGCCAGTGACCATATTGCATGTGAGAAGGGATTATTTGCTACTGTTAATGATGGGTTGGATAGTCCTATTGTAGTGCAATTACCGAATGGAAATATTGCTAATGTCACTATAACTGGGACAGTCAATCTTAGTCCTGAAATCACTCTCACAAATGTCCTTTACATCCTTGAATTCCAGTTCAATCTTATATCTGTGTTTAGAGCCTGTAAGGAAAATTCCTGTCAAGTTTCCTTCAATGTTCATGGTTGTCATTTTCAGGCCCCTTTGACTGGGAAACCGATAGGATGGGGTGATCTATCTCGAAGGACTGTTTTTCTGGAGAAGTTCAGCCAAGAATTTCAATGTTTTTCCTTATAATAAATCATTGTGTAATTTGACTACCAATGATAAAAATTTCATTTTCCATTCCAGATTGGGTCACAGTTCATTATTTCCATACCCTCAATGTCATATTTGTCCACTTGCGAAACAATCACGCAATCCTTTTCCACTAAGCAAAAATCGTGCGGCCGATATTCTCTCCTTGCTTCACATCGATGTTTGGGGACCATACCATACACCGAATCATGATGGTTCTCGTTTCTTTCTCACCATTGTGGATGACCATTCAAGAGCCACATAGATTTTCCTCATGCAATCTAAAAGTCAGGTCGTGTCACATTTAAAGACCTTCCTTTCCCTGTCAAAAACTCAATTTGGAAAACCTATCCAAAAAATTAGGACAAACAATGGGAGAGAATTCTTCAATTATGAGTGTACGTCCTTGCTGACATCTCAAGGGATCATGCATGAGAGTTCATGTACTTACACACCACAATAAAATGGAGTGGTGGAAAGGAAACATCGTCACTTATTAGAAGTTGCCCGGGCCTTAAAATTTCAGGGCTCTATTCCAGATATTTTTTGGGGAGAATGTGTATTGACTGCAGCATATCTGATCAACCGTATGCCAACTAAGGTCCTTAATGGTCGAAGTCCCTTTGAACTTCTTTTTGGGAAGAAGCCAGATCTTGATCATCTAAGAATTTATGGATGTCTGTGCTACGCTTCTATAGTGGGACCCAAGGATAAGATGGGTCCACGAGCTCGCCGTTGCATTTTCATGGGGTATGCGACCCTACAAAAGGGATATCGAGTATTTGACCCTTCCATAAGCGAATTCTTCGTCAGCAGAGATGTTCAGTTTCAAGAAGATTCGTTTCCTTTCTCTACCTAGAAATCAGACACGCAGAGACAACGACATTCTGATACTCCTCATATGGAAGAGCCACATACTGATCAGGGATATTTTCTGATTCCAATATAGGCACTGATGCTATGTACACTATGGGCATAACACCCCTAGAAGAAGACATGGATCAGAACCTGGAAGAAGAGATTGCATCAGAATCTCCTTCTGAAGATCTTATGGAAACTCCAGCACTTCAGTCCTCTTATGAGGTCATCCAGCCGAGAAGATCAGGGCGAGCCACGCGTCCCCCAACTTGGACCAAAGATTACGTATGTGGAGTAAGAAACTCACCAGGTATTCTCTTTCCTATTTCCTCTTATCTCTCCTTCGATCGATTATCCGAGGAGCATCGATGTTGCATTGCTCGGATTTCTGAAGAACGAGAACCTTCAACCTATGCTGAAGCAAGTACTGATCCACGATGGCAGAAGGCTATGGAATCAGAATTACAAGCACTGATAGATAACCAGACATGGGATCTTGTCAATCTGCCTCCACATCGCAAGCCTATTGGTTGCAAGTGGGTCTACAAAATCAAATACCAAGCTAATGGTTCTGTTGACAGGTACAAGGCACGGTTAGTGGCAAAGGGTTTTACACAGAAGGAAGGTTTTGATTATCACGAGACCTTCTCCCCAGTTGCCAAAGATGCTACGGTCCGGTCGTTCCTTTTGGTTGTAGCTCATCGAGACTGGCCATTACACCAAATGGATGTCCACAACGCTTTCTTGCATGGAGATCTGGATGAAGAAATCTATATGGACATACCACTAGGTTTACGGAGACAGGGGGAGGATAAAGTGTGTCGTCTCCGCAAATCCTTATATGGGCTCAAGCAAGCATCTAGACAATGGTATGCAAAATTTTCTAAGTCCCTGATCACTGCCGGGTTTCAACAATCCAAGTTTGATTATGTTGTTTTCACATGGACCAAAGGTACATCATCTATATACTTAATGATATATGTAGATGATATATTGATCATGGGAAATGATGAGGTAGCTGTCAAGAGTTTCAAGCAATACTTGCACTCCACTTTTCATATAAAAGATCTAGGGTCGCCAAAGTATTTCCTTGGAATAGAAATTGCTCGTTCAGACCAGGGAATATCTCTCAGCCAGAGAAAATTCGTTTTGGAAATCATATCACAAGCTGGATTGTCAGGGTGTAGGCCGGCTGTAATTCCAATCGAGCAGAGTATCAAGTTGACCACGGCAGAGTATGATACTGGAGTCTCTCAAGAAGCTGATCCTATACTAAGAGATCCAATGAGTTATCAAAAACTTGTTGGGAAACTTATTTATTTAACCATGACCAGGCCGGACATCAGTTATGCTGTGCAAACACTTAGTCAGTTCATGCACAATCCAAAGCAGTCCCACATGAATGCAGCACTCAAAGTAGTAAAATATCTGAAGAAATGCCCAGGCCTTGGAATCCTTCTCTCCCAGAAATGTGATATGAGGATGACTGCATACTGTGATGCAGATTATGTTGGAAAAATATGGCTTCAAATTGGGTAGAACAATGAAGTTGGATCGAGTAATCAAGTCGGACTTTGAGGCGTGATATCACTTTCTTTAAGGATTTATTTGCCCCACAAAGTTGCTAATGGTCACCGGCAAATTTCCTCCAGAATACAACAAAGTCTCAAATAAGAATACTAGATACAAATTCTAGTATTTCTCCAGGGTCTCTCATGGGAAACAATTAGAAACAACAGCTGCAGTTTTTCTCTAAAGAAAACGAAAAAATGGAAGAAGATATATATTTGATCTCAAAACAAATGTACTTATATATGTCTTTCGAATAAATGCAACTCTTCAAAAGATTGCAAAAGAACAAAGACAACCTTTCGGAAAAGGTTGTAAAATGAACAAGTATGTCTCAAAGGTTACGTTGAAAAGACATAAAAAATTCGGAATTAAATAAATAAAAAATAATTATAACTTTTCGTGAATAGTCGCACTGTTTCAACAAGACTTTATAATTAATTTTTTATAGAAATAAATCCGAATTTTCAATAAATAAAAATAATGATCATTGGTTAGTGCCAAATTACGTCCACGTGCGCACTCACATCTTTTCGATGTGGAACAAGGCACCTCTTCATTTGTTTTATAAACAATTTACCAACAATCCCCCACTTTTGTTTATAAAACAAAAACAAAAAATAAAACGTTAGAAATATACAGCCAAAATTTCCGTGAGATTAATATACATACATAAAGGTCTCTTTCGAGTTAAACCTTTACTTAGTGCAAATATCTCAAAGCTCTATCAAAGTGACAAGTAGCTCGGCTTTAAACTTGTACTTTTATATAATAGAACCGGGCATACCACACATACACTAACCTCTTGTTTCAGCGAGAAGTTCTATATTACTCCGCATTATTATGGCCTTGTGC
This sequence comes from Eucalyptus grandis, assembly GCF_016545825.1. NCBI lineage: Eukaryota > Viridiplantae > Streptophyta > Magnoliopsida > Myrtales > Myrtaceae > Eucalyptus > Eucalyptus grandis. The sequence goes on from NC_052613.1 coordinate 35,614,882, forward strand.
TTGATCCTATTTCATGAGCTCTCTAGAAAGCAACCCTAACTTTCGTAAGAGGCGGCACCACTTCTAAGCTCATATAGGTGAAGTATCTACCATGTGTTTCTGTTACTATCAACACATTACAAATTTGTATCATACTTCATTAAGAATTTAATTCAGCTTACAAAACGTAACAGACTATACTGACTTCTCATATCAGGGCTACGTCAGTATCAAACAATCACATTCAATAACTTGTTCTTACCCATTAAACCTTGTAACTAGTGATGTTCTAGAAAAAGGTCGGGTTACCATTATTGGTGATTTCAATTAAAGGGTTTCAGCCCCATTTCTTATGAGGTCATTATTACCATATGTCTTGGTAAAGCCTTCGTCAAAGGATCGGCAAGATTATTACTTGACCTAACGTAAACAATTGTTATGGTACCATCTTTAGTCAATTGTCTCACATATTCATGTCTTAGACTAATATGTCTAAACTTACCATTATAGGTTCTACTATAGGCTCTTACCAAAGTAGCCTAACTATCACAATGGATAGAAATAGGAGCCATAGGACTAAGCCATGAATTGATATTCAACAACAAATTCATAGCCCATTTAGCCTCTTTCCCAAATTTTGCTAAAGCAACAATTCAAATTCCAGAGTTGAGTGAATTATGCACATTTGTTTCTTGCTCGCTCAAGAAACAACACATTCACATAATGTGAAAATTAATCCATTAGTGGATTGTTTATCTCTCACACTTGCAATCCAACTAGCATCGGTATATCTTTCTAATATAGCCGAATTATTATAGAACAATAAGATAACTCTCTAATATTCTATATTGGATTACTAGTATTTACTCAACTTGCATATACAAAAGTAATATCAGGTCTAGATAATGTATCACATACATCAAAAACCAATATCACTCACATTAAAAACTCTCCACTAGGAATCAAATGGAGTACTTATATATTTGAAAACAAGATGTTTAAATCTATAAAACATCTTCTCCATGTAATCACTTTAGCTCAAAGAATAACCCCCACTATTTTTTTTTTTAATTTTAATACTTAAGATAATATCTGTTTCACCCAAATCTTTCATTTTAAAAATGAAAGTAAGATACTTCTTCATCTCAATGATTCCAATCATATTAGTTCCAAAGTCCCTTTAGACATAACCCCACTTCAAGAATATTCCAAGAGGTAATTAATTGAAATTATGCATCATCAAATTTTCATCCTCGATGAAATACATACATATCAGCCCATGCATGTCACAACATTCTCTAACAATTCAATAAACGCGAGCGAATCGAGTATCGAGGTATCATAAATGCATAAACTGGAATTAAGAGAGGCGAAAAGAAGATACCAGCAATTCTAGGAATGGAATCAACAACACCGAATAATCCGAATCTTCTAAAAGGTATAATCAGAGCCATACCTCATTTCTTCATCAAATTGCACGCAAGGGCAAAACCATAAATTTAACATTATTATGCTTGAAACCATTAGATAATATGATTGAATCGAAATTTCATGCCACTGCTTATGTGCTCGCATAAGCCCATAATAACATAAACATCCGTGCACATATTAATCCAGGACATCAAGCAATCAAGCCGATTCCAATTAATCATGTGCTTGAATGCATGGCTCAAAAATACTAAAGCATGAAACTAATCAAGACCAAAAGTCTAGCTCAATCACACAATACCAAAATTCTATAGACATCTTCCAGTTCTAGTTCAAAATTCACACGCTTGTGTCAATCTCGTAATGCATTGCGATTGAACTCACTTTTCTTGGTCAACCGCCTACAACAATTAACAGCTCAAGCATACACATGCGTACCAATTTCTTGTTACTGAAGTCTTAAATAGGGGCATATCGCATCTCTTCAATTCTATCATGATCCCACACATGGAATTGAACACACATGCCAAAAGATGACTAAAGACCTCAATGACAAATAATGCAGCAGTTTATGTGCTAAACATGGAGATAAAAATATCTCATACCTTAGCATATAAGCCGATAAGCAAAAACAAAAAACAATACCTCAGTACACTCTCAAGTAATCATCCAAAACATCCATGAATGACCCAACTCAATTTCAAAACCATAAAAAGTCAAGTATTACCAACCACAGCATCCACAGGGTCATGCAAAAGTTCGTTTCATTTTACATCAAGAATCATGTAGAGGAACAACATACCTGTGATAAGCGTCCCACCAAAAGCAAGGGACATGAACCCGAGCATATCAAACAATATGGTTATACTGCCTTTCCGAGGCCTTAGTGTCCTTTGAAATCAATAGTGTAAAAACATTTTCAAATGGTTAGCAAAATAGAATCAGATGTCCAGATGACCAAAGTTATGCATTCATGTGCTGGAAGCTCAGAGCGGCCTCACGAGGAGACATGGGGCACCCTCCATGCAGATGGCGCGCCACGCCATCTATCTCTTTCTCCTTCCAATGCTTGACATCATACCTCATATAATCCAAACCTCCTCCATTTCCTTTGAATATCTAAGAGCTTCGTAATTGACTCGACATCTGAGTCATAGGGGTTGCTTCACAGCATATTTGGGCGGTAAGGACTCGACAATCTCGATGTCTTTCAGAACCTCTATGAAATGCTTCCAATCGAATATATCTTTCAAGTCACTGGGATCGGTCCGAAACGATTTGTGATTCAGAAAAGGAAGAACCAGGGTGGCATTCATGATCTTTTCGACCACAACCATATCGCAGATTCCTGTCCTCATCTGATTCAAACCCCCAGTAGCATGAACTAACAGATAACCATTGGTTTTTGCATCCGTTCTTATTCGATTCTTCAGCCGAGTGACGCACTTCTTGTAGTTGTCACTGTTTGGCTTCATCCAAATTTCTGGAGTTAACAATTTCTTCAAAATGCGCTTCGGCATAAATTCACCGTCACCGCCATTGCCACCGCCACTGTTCTCGGCGACATAGCCGCTGAAGAGCGACACCTTGAAGAAGACCGAGAGCACGATGATCAGGATCAGGCCACCTTGCGCCCGATGTGCCGCCGTGATTGCACCCCATGCATCACCCACGCGGTAGCATCCTCGATCCTGAGCACCCTTTTTCTTGCACTTGATCTCACGAATCAGAGTCTCGGCATCCTTGACGCCGTTTTATGAGATGCGATGCCATCTCGCATGATATGTCCACAATGGATTTCGCATCATGAGCAAGAGCCTCGTCCATCACCTTTTGCTCCGGGAAATTAGCGTCGTAATTCAAGACTCCGCCATCTTGTCCTTATGACAGAACCAAAATGGACAGATAAAAAAAAAAACAGAGAGAAAATTCAAGAGAAAAGAGAGAGAGCCTGTAGATCTCTTTCATGCAGAGGTCACTGGCATTGTGTTTGTAAATCTCATAAATAGCGTTTTCCAGAACCTCCCACGAGTGATCGGCGTACTTCGGATCCACAAACACCTCCTTGAATGCGATTATTTGCGGATTGCTCAGCTTACCCACCCGGAAACTTACAATCACGACCCGAAACGGAAGTTTCGGGTGTGCTAATCTCGGCGATGGTAAGGAGAGAACCAGATCCAATTGAGAGATTGGATGACGACTTGGTATCACTAAAAGCAAACGATGCAGAGTCGAACACAGGCGAGAGAAGAGCATGCTTCAATAGACCGATTCGACGAAGAGATGTGGTGTTGTCTCTGTGCACAACGTTGACCACAACTTCAATGTTGATAATTGCTATATCACCGGCTCAAAATGGGTTGCTGTCCAAGCGGGCTGTCCTATTTCTTGGGGTTGACACGTGAGGGCCATTAGAGAGAAGAGAGAGAGCCACGACTGCCAACATGAGTGGAGATAAATGCCATAATAACCAGAGAGAGATTTGTCCATGGAACGAAGAAGAGGACTCCTTTTGCGTTTCGCACATCCTTTGCTTAACCCACCATCAACCGCATCCTTAACTCCATTGTTGCACAAATAAATCCTTAAAATTGTTGGAAAAATATGGCTTCGAATTGAGTAGAACAATGAAGTCGGATCGAGTAATCAAGTCGGACTTTGAGGCGTGATATCACTTTCTTTAAGGATTTATTTGCCCCACAAAGTTGCTAATGGTCACCAGCAAATTTCCTCCAGGATACAACAAAGTCTCAAATAAGAATACTAGATACCAATTCTAGTATTTCTCCAGGGTCTCTCATGGGAAACAATTAGAAACAACGGCTGCAGTTTTTCTCTAAAGAAAACGAAAAAATGGAAGAAGATATATATTTGATCTCAAAACAAATGTACTTATACATGTCTTTCGAATAAATGCAACTCTTCAAAAGATTGCAAAAGAACAAAGACAACCTTTCGGAAAAGGTTGTAAAATGAACAAGTATGTCTCAAATGTTACGTTGAAAAGACATAAGAAATTCGGAATTAAATAAATAAAAAATAATTATAACTTTTCGTGAACAGTCGCACTATTTCAACAAGACTTTATAATTAATTTTTTATAGAAATAAATCCGAATTTTCAATAAATAAAAATAATGATCATTGGTTAGTGCCAAATTACGTCCACGTGCGCACTCACATCTTTTTGATGTGGGACAAGGCACCTCTTCATTTGTTTTATAAACAAATTACCAACAGATTATGCGACATGTTCGATGAGCAGAAGGTCGATACAAGTTTCTGTATCAAGTTAGGGGATTCTTTACTTTCATGGAAGACGAAGAAGCAACTGACTGTTTTAGTTATCCTCGCAGAAGCATAATATCAAGCTATGGCAAAGACACTGTTGACACCTAATTTTTCCCATTTTTCATTTAGGATTTAATTGTCTACAGAATTAGGAATTAGTTGTTTAAGAAAAATGATAAAAAAAAAAGAAAAAAAAAAAAAAAAGAACAACAAAGCAAACAAAAGATACAAAAGAAAACAAAAACAACAAAAAAAATAGAAAAAAGAGACATGGAAGGGGCCGGGCCGAATCTCGCCTTGGCCCGGCCCATGCCGCTTTCTCTCTTCCTCTTCGTGCGTGAAACCCTAGCGAGGAGGAGGGGGTTCGAAGGAAGCAGCAGGAGAGGAGAGGAAGGGGGAGGGAGCTCGACAGAGAGAGGGGGCGGGGAGGAAAAACGAAGAAAAAACTAGAGAAGAAAAAGGTGGGAACAGAGAGAGAGTTCAAGAGAGGAAGGAGCGGCGCCGAGTTGCCCAATCGAGGCCGTCCCCGCCGTCTTCTCGGAACCCAAATCTGAGGAAACGGAGGGGAGGAGGGCAACGGCGGCGCTGCCCAACGCCATCCGAGCCGCTGTCCTCCTCGCCGCCCCAACCCGACGCCGCTCGACCAACCGAGACCGCCATTGTCTTCCCCGAAACCCAGATCTGGAGAAGCCGAGGGAGCAGCTCGCCGCCAAAGCCACCTGCAAGTATGCCCTTTCTCCTCGACGCCGAGCGGCCGTTCTCTCGCACCTCGAGCGACGCCCACACCTTCGCGCCGTTCTTTGCCGAAGCGCCGGACGTCCGCCCGCACCGTCGCAGCAGCTCGAGCCACCGCCGCGCCTCCGCCGTGACGACCTGCTGCGCTCGCTCGCGAACCGATAGCACCCGCCGCCGCTGTCTCCCGACGTCACCCGAGCCTCCTCGCGCCACCGCCACTCCACCCGAGTCGGCCACCGTCCCGCCAGCCGGAGTTCCTCCTCGCCCGCAAGCTCGCGCCACCGCCGCTGCGAACTCGCGTCGCCGTCCCTTGCCGCCGCCTCGCTCCTCCGCCCGCAACAACCCACCGTGCTCGCTTGTAGCTCGACGCCGCTGCCCCCGACGCGGTAGATCCCGGGCCGGCCGCCGCGTCGCGCCTCGTTCGCCGCGCCGCGTCTCCGCAGCTCCGCCGCACCGCCGCTGCCGTCAAGCCCGCCGCCGCCGTTGTCGGCGCCGCCAAAGAAACCCTCGGTTTCAGCCCAAAACGGGTCGGGCACGGGTCGCGAACCGGGTAGGGTTTCTATCCACGTGGGCTGTCGTAGTGGGCCATCTGCCTTTTGGGTTTGGGCTAGCTTAGGTAGTGGGCTTCTTTTTTAAATAGAAAGTATTAGATCGATTGGGCCCGCTAGTTGGGCCCAATCAAGCCAAGGTAAGGCCCTACCAAGTCGGGCCTTGCTTCCAAGCGGGCCAGTTCAGCCGGCCCCCCCATTTGGACCGAATCCGGGTCCGGTCTCCGACCGGACCCGATCCGCGTTGACCGGGTCGGTCGAACCCGACCCGGTTCACCTTTTATAATAAAAAAAATTAATTTAAAATTCTAAAAATATTTTCTTTAAACAAATTAAAATTTTAAAAATTAATTAAAACAATTTCGAAAATCCAAAAAATTTTAAAAATTAGAAATTAGTTATATTTCTTTTTTTTTTTCTTTTTTTTTTTAAAAAAATTAAAAAAATTAAAAAAAAAATTAAAAAATTTCGAAAATCCAAAAATGATGGGGTTTGATTAGGACTTGCCATGTATTGCCATTTTAGCGTTATTAGACCTTTATGTGCTCGTATATTGATTATGTTAAATGTTTAATTTGCATATCTAATTATGTTTGATTGCATGTGTTTAATTTTATGGCAATTAGGATCTTGATAGTTATGATTATTACTTTAATGATTGCGCACCCGCATGATCACCTCATATGTTAGTGGATAAGTATAAAATCAATTCAAACTGCCTGTCAAAAATCATTTTGTTAAAATGAACAAGATTAGGTACCGAAAGGGCATTAATTGGTTAATTAGTGTAATCAAGTCCCCGAATCTAGATTCTCTGGTTGCGTAGGAAGTGATGTACACTCCCATACCTCACTTGGTTTCTAGCCGACCCCAATAGGCTAGTGGCGACTCCTTTTGTGCAAAAATTATAAAGAATATCCCAATGTCACGCGGGGTATGGGCTTGGGAGAGCCCACGCCTGATCTTGGGCCTTAGGCCCGTCCTTTAGGCAATACCCCTAAACTTGTTCCCTCCCCCCGAGGGTAGGTCGCGACAGCTTGGCGACTCCACTGGGGACTTGGTTTGGTTTTAAACCTTAGAGGACTTAGGCCAATATTAATCTTGTTCAAAAAAAATATTTTTGTTTGGCAGCAAGGATTCCAGGTATGTCTTTAACATTAAAGGTGTTAAATGTTTTTGTAGAATGGGAGGTATAAGGAGAAGTGTTTGCTCACTTTTGTCTTGTAGGGAGGTGAAGGAATGTATGGTTTATTATTCATGTATGAAGTGTTGATTGCTTATGAATTGTCATGCCTGCATCTCCTACATTGCACTACACTTTAGCACACACAACAACGCCGCCGGACTCAGGGCCGCATAGGATTACTTAGGATGGTGTTGAGGTGGATACCACTCCGACTACAAGCATGTAGTACGAGTCGCCCATCTCAACCCCGAAATTTCTTTCTTGATGTTAGAGGTCCCCACCCCAGTCTGCGCGAGCATGCGACACGGGTCGGTCCTTTGACGAAGCCGGAGTTATGGGTAACACGACCTAGCCACGAGCATGTTGGTTCAGTCCGTGATCCCATGGCTCCATTTTGGGCTGTATAGAGTAGAAATCGAACTACATTACATGTGCATCTCTATGTGATTGGAAAAAAAGCATGAGACAAAGGTCGGCACCCATTGTAAGTATCATTTCCTTTTTTTGCTCATTTTGTATTACATTTTCATTTTGAAATTTGCGGAAATCAATCAAATGCCATTGGTGATGCAAGCTTATGATTGAAAAATTAGCAATCACTTTTGACAAGTGAGCATTTGAATGCAAGTTCTAAACATTTTTTATTTATCTCTATTGAACACATGGTTTTGTTTAAATTTCTAGTTATGGGCTCAAAATCATTTCAAAAAAAAAAAAAAAAAAAGAAAAAAAAAACTTTCAAGTTGTGAGTTTATATTGGGGCACAAAAATTGAAATTGTATTTTTATCAATTTTTCTCATTCTCACATTTTGGGACTATAATGCAAATCATTGTGTACAAATTCCTCAAAATATAAATCACTTCATTTTTTAGGAGTAAAATCACAAATCAATCTTTCAAAATCAATGACACTTTTGCATACGAAACTTTTGGAATAAAGGTGGACATTCGATTGATGGCCGTGATTGATTATTTTAATGATGCCTTTTCTTATAATAAAATCCTGGCGAAATACTAAAACCCCGTAATAATGATTATGGGGCATGTACCGTCATCTGGATTTTATTGCAAGAAGCGATCCCATTGAGATATCATTTTTTCTCATTCACGTACTAACATTGTCATCTTTTTGCAGGTTTTGCGTGGTGGTCCTTGACATTAGGGCAGGAGTTGATTTTTACCATTATCTATACAAGAGTTTATTGTATTTTATCAGTCTTTATTCTTGTTAAGAACCATGTTTTTCTTTTTTGAGTTTTGATTGCGAATCCAATTGTTGCTTTTGTAAATCGTGCAACTCAAATTTTTAATGATGGAATTCAATTTCATGAAAATCATCATTTAAAAAAGAAGAAGATAAAAACAAAAACAAAAAAGAGCAAATTCAAAAGTGTTTTAAGTGAACCTATACGTTTACCTTCCAAAATGAATTTCAAGACAACATTGCTTAATGCCCTCTCTTCACGTAGTCGTTTTCTTGGGCTCATTGAACTCGAAGAGCAAGCATGCGTTGAGGGTCGGCACCAATTTTTCATAGAGGCGAAACGAAGTTGAATTCCATTCTGAGATGTTTTGTTATTCGCAAATGCCTTAGATGCCAAAATAACCCATCGATCTCGTTCACTTTACATGATGAGACAAATAAAAGGAGTTGTCAAATATCCAAAATGGCAAATTCAAAGGAAGAGTAAACTGTATCGATTTCAATTATTCATTTCGATACCGTTTCGACATGATTTTCTTTTCATTGTCAAGGAGACATCAAGAGTACCAAGTTTTGTAATGTTTCAGCAAATGCGATGGAGCATTATTAAGTCCTTGTTCATCTTAAACAAAGAAGGATTCAAACGAAACGGATGCGCAATATTATTCCTTCCTCCATGAGAGATACATTGGGATGTTGATCACTCGACTTTGTAAAGGATGTAACTCGTTCCTAAACTTGATTTCTCTTCGCATAGAAAATGACATATCATTTTCTTTGGTACAGGACTAGACTGAACGGAACAAAGGTTTGCCATATAAGGAGTGGGAGAACAACATTTGATTTGGAGAAAAATCTCTCATTCACCCATCAATGAAGTGTGCTGGAACAACATTGCCAAATTCATCAAAAAGGATGTATCGTTCCTCATTTGAATCTAACTAAGAATGGAGATAACTTGTTTCATCTCTCATTCTTACAGGGTGATATATAAAAAAAGTTGCACCTTAACTATAGGAGCAACGGCTTCCACCAAGGAATCGGAAGACATCAAGCACTTAAAGGCGAATGCAAGGGAATGGTATTGTCGAGTTACCAAACATCCACGAATGTGAATCCAAGAGATGTTAGTGCCCAAAAGATGAAAGCGAATGAAGGGTAATAATGTATCGTTTCCAACATTTCATTCCCTAAAGATTTTTGCACTAACATATTCTTTCACATTCTTTACGGGGTTACGGGTCACTATGCCGCAGGTAAGTACCCTTCTTCTCAAAATTTTTTTTTTTTTTTTTTTTTTCATAAAAAAAAAAAAAATTGAGAATTTCCATTACAAAAAAAAAAAAAAAAAAAAAAAAAACCTTTTGCGCTATCCTAGAGACACAAAAAAAATGAAATGAATAATTGAGAAAAAAATTACAAACCTTTTGAGCATCCTTTTATCCCAAAATTGTTTTCTCGTTTTGTGAATTATTCATTTTGAATCAAATTTCCCTATGGAGATTGATCTATTCGATGATCTCGATAGAGTGAGATGGAGACGTTAACCATGCCAAACAAGAAGTACTTAGGATGAAGAAAGGCAAGCTCATTTCCAAACACGTCTTTCAAACACTTTTGAGAGTTGAGTGTCCTTCAAACACTTTTGAGAGTTGAGTGAAAAATAACCTTCTCTTAGGACGAAGGATCCATTCGCATTGAGCATGAAAATCGAAATGATAAAGGCATTTCCTTCACCAATCCCAAACGCCAAGCTGACATCTTGTTACCCTTTTGAGCCGAATAAAGATGATCCTTCAAAGTACCCCTATTGAGAATGACCCTACATTAGGGCAACATAGGAGGTTATTGTCGTGTTGTAAAGCGAAATGTTGAGAAAGATTCTATTACTTTCACTTGCATCAATCTTCTGGTGATAGCTTCAAATGAATTCTCATTAGATCTCGACTTATCCCAAAGTGAAGAAGAGCATTTCATTCTCTACCTAAACACTGATACCCATTGCTTTAACCAATTTGGGCATGATTATTCATTTCTAAACCCCGAGCGGTGATCATCTCCCTTCATTGGGGCAAGTCATAAGAATTGACCAAATACAATTGACATTCACGAGAAAATGTGAAAAGTATCTCGAAAGTCATAAGAGCTCCAAGAGTCCAAAGAGCAAAAAGTTCTACAAACTAGGGGCATGAAAAAGCAGTGTGCCTGGTAAAAGCAAGGCCAATGCCCGTTAAGAAAAAATAGAAGCCAAAAGTTGCATCTTATGTGAAAAAATTATCAAGGTCCAAGTGCTTGTGCAAAAAAAAAAAAAAAAAAAATCATCACAAGAGCAAAGGACATTAGAGAAAGGAGCAAAGCTCCCATGCATAAAAGATTAGTTAAGGGACTTTCGAGATGCGTTGTATTTCAAAAGCAAAATGATTTGGAAATGTCAAGTGACCTGGTCATGATGTCATGATGATCACCAACTCTTAAAAACCCTCTTGAAAATTTTAAGCCTTTCAAGCCTCTCCTAAGCCAACATTACAACCCTCTTCCGAAGTCTCTTCTGATTGGGATGGTTTGAGTGAAAATGAAATGCCACCAATAAGCTACTGCTTGAAGGAGTGGAAGTAATTCTGTCTTGTCTCATCTTCCAAGCTCTCAACTTGTAAAGCTGTTGAAGATAGTGACAAATGTTCCTTTATTGGCCTCAAAGCAATAATTTCTTTGTGTAAGCCCTAACCGACCCTATATTGCGGTCCTTTCAAAAGATCCTTTTGATTGATTAGATTGTGCTCATTGCGAATGTTTCGGAAGCCTTCGACGTAGGTTATGTGAGATACCTTCAGCAACCAATTATCTCCCACATGAATGGATGGGATCAAGTAGCCATTTTATTGAGAGTGCGTGAGAAACCCTTTCTGACTAAGAAGCTTTAGTTTGGCATGCTTAATGAACATTTTTCTCGAGTCGTAGCCGTTACGATAAGAACTTGTCTCCTAGAGAATTTGATGATTAATGATATATCCATGAGCAAGATGACAATTTTGCGTCACATGAGGTTGACGAACATCGAATGTTTTCTAAAGCAAATCGGACTTAGCTTGATTATTTTGTTCAACTATTGCTGCAACTTGCCAATACATCTCTTGATGACGTCTCTAATGACATTTGCTTAAGTTGAGTTTGACACGATTCATCAGTGAAGCCATGCAGTTTTCTAAGGGGTTAGCGAGTGCTTCCCTAAAAACCAAAGGTTCATGGTCAGCCTTAAACCATGCCATCTCAAAAGGTTTATGGTTAACCTTAAACCATGTCATTTCCAAGATTGGTGGGTTCATCCGTAAACCATACTTGTCTGCCTCTTAATCGAAATCCGTTCGTACACGGTGAGACTATCATTCGATTGAAACCCGTTCGTACACGGTGAAATCTACCTCTCAGTCGAAACCCGTTCGTACACGGTGAGACTATTATACCCAATTAAAGCTCGCTTTTACACGATGAGACCTCAGTCATTCCCCTTCTTCTCATGACCCGGAGAGCTTTGTATCCTGGAGTCTTCCTCACTTCTTATGACCCGGAGAGCTTTGTATCCTGGAGTCTTCCTCACTTCTTATGACCCGGAGAGCCTTGTATCCTGGAGTCTTCCTCACTTCTTATGACCCGGAGAGCCTTGTATCCTGGAGTCTTCCTCACTTCTTATGACCCGGAGAGCCTTGTATCCTGGAGTCTTCATCGCTTATTATGACCCGGAGAGCCTTGTATCCTGGAGTCTTCCCCACTTCTTATGACCCGAGAGCTTTGTATCCCGGAGTCTTCATCGCTTATTATGACCCGGAGAGCTTTGTATCCTGGAGTCTTCATCGCTTATTATGACCCGGAGAGCTTTGTATCCCGGAGTCTTCCCCATTTCTTATGACCCGGAGAGCCTTGTATCCCGAGTCTTCCTCACTTCTTATGACCCGAGAGCTTTGTATCCTGGAGTCTTCCTCACTTCTTATGACCCGAGAGCTTTGTATCCCGGAGTCTTTCTCACTTCTTATGACCAGGAGAGCCTTGTATCCTGGAGTCTTCCTCACTTCTTATGACCTGGAGAGCCTTGTATCCTGGAGTCTTCCTCACTTCTTATGACCCGGAGAGCCTTGTATCCTGGAGTCTTCATCGCTTATTATGACCCGGAGAGCCTTGTATCCTGGAGTCTTCCCCACTTCTTATGACCCGGAGAGCTTTGTATCCTGGAGTCTTCATCACTTATTATGACCCGGAGAGCTTTGTATCCTGGAGTCTTCATCGCTTATTATGACCCGGAGAGCCTTGTATCCTCTGGAGTCTTCCCCACTTCTTATGACCCGAGAGCCTTGTATCCTGGAGTCTTCCTCACTTCTTATGACCCGAGAGCCTTGTATCCCGGAGTCTTCCCCACTTCTTATGACCCGAGAGCTTTGTATCCTAGAGTCTTCATCACTTATTATGACCCGGAGAGCTTTGTATCCTGGAGTCTTCATCGCTTATTATGACCCGGAGAGCCTTGTATCCTGGAGTCTTCCCCACTTCTTATGACCCGGAGAGCTTTGTATCCTGGAGTCTTCATCACTTATTATGACCCGAGAGCTTTGTATCCCGGAGTCTTCATCACTTATTATGACCCTGAGAGCCTTGTATCCTGGAGTCTTCATCGCTTATTATGACCCGAGAGCTTTGTATCCTGGAGTCTTCCCCATTTCTTATGACCCGGAGAGCCTTGTATCCTGGAGTCTTCCCTACTTCTTATGACCTGGAGAGCTTTGTATCATGGAGTCTTCCCCATTTCTTATGACCCGGAGAGCCTTGTATCCTAGAGTCTTCATCACTTATTATGACCCGGAGAGCCTTGTATCCCGGAGTCTTCCCCTACTTCTTATGACCCGGAGAGCCTTGTATCCCGGAGTCTTACATCCTTCTTATGACCCGAGAGCCTTGTATCCTAGAGTCTTACATCCTTCTTATGACTCGGTGGGCTTTTTGCAGCCCGAACTCTTTCTTCACCTTATTGACAAGATGCACTTCCATAATTATGAGTCATTTCCGTCGACCTGATACGTGCCTATGCACCTAGGGTCTTTCTATCGTCAAAATAATTTAGGTGTCTTCTATCTTTGAATGCAACCTCTTCGAGCCCCCATTCAAAGAGGGGCAGCTGTTGACACCTAATTTTTCCCATTTTTCATTTAGGATTTAATTGTCTACAAATTAGGAATTAGTTGTTTAAGAAAAATGATAAAAAAAAAACAAAAAAAAAAAAAGAACAACAAAGCAAACAAAAGATAAAAAAGAAAACAAAAAAACAACAAAAAAATAGAAAAAAAGAGACATGGAAGGGGCCGGCCGACCTTGCCTTGGCCCGGCCCATGCCGCTTTCTCTTCCTCTCGTGCGTGAAACCCTAGCAGAGGAGGAGGGGTTCGAAGGAAGCAGCAGGAGAGGAGAGGAAGGGGGAGGGAGCTCGACAGAGAGAGGGGGGGGGGAGGAAAACGAAGAAAAACTAGAGAAGAAAAAGGTGGGAACAGAGAGAGTTCAAGAGAGGAAGGAGCGGCGCCGAGTTGCCCAATCGAGGCCGTCCCCCGCCGTCTTCTCCGGAACCCAAATCTGAGGAAACGGAGGGGAGGAGGGCAACGGCGGCGCTGCCCAACGCCATCCGAGCCGCTGTCCTCCTCGCCGCCCCAACCCGACGCCGCTCGACCAACCGAGACCGCCATTGTCTTCCCCGAAACCCAGATCTGGAGAAGCCGAGGAGCGCTCGCCGCCAAAGCCACCTGCAAGTATGCCCTTTCTCCTCGACGCCGAGCGGCCGTTCTGCCACCTCGAGCGACGCCCACACCTTCGCGCCGTTGCTGCCGGCGCACGGACGTCCGCAAGTCGCGCAGCGCTCGAGCCACCGCCGCGCCTCCGCCCGTGACGACCTGCTGCGCTCTGCTCGCGAACCGATAGCACCCGCCGCCGCTGTCTCCGACGTCACCCGAGCCTCCTCGCGCCACCGCCACTCCACCCGAGTCGGCCACCGTCCCGCCCCGCCGGAGTTCCTCCTCGCGCCGCAAGCTCGCGCCACCGTGCCTGCGAACTCGCGTCGCCGTCCTTGCCGCCGCCGCCGCCCGCCCGCAACAACCCACCGTGCTCGCTTGTAGCTCGACGCCGCTGCCCCGACGCGCAGATCCCTCCGGCCGCCGCGTCTCGCCTCGGCCGCGCGCCGCCGCTCTCCGCAGCTTCCGCCCACCGCACCGCCGCCCCGTCAAGCCCGCCGCCGCCGTTGTCGGCGCGCCGCCAAAGAAACCCTCGGTTTCGGCCAAAACGGGCCGGGCACGGGTCGCGAACCGGGTAGGGTTTCTATCCACGTGGGCCTGTCGTAGTGGGCCATCTTAGCCTTTGGGTTTGGGCTAGCTTAGGTAGTGGGCTTCTTTTTTAAATAGAAAGTATTAGATCGATTGGGCCCGCTAGTTGGGCCCAATCCAAGCAAGGTAAGGCCCTACCAAGTCGGGCCTTGCTTCCAAGCGGCGTTGGCCGGCCCCATTTGGACCGAATCCGGTCCGGTCTCCGACCGGACCCGATCCGCGTTGACCGGGTCGGCCGAACCCGACCCGGTTCACCTTTATAATAAAAAATTAATTTAAAATTCTAAAAATATTTTCTTTAAACAAATTAAAATTTTAAAAATTAATTAAAACAATTTCGAAAATCCAAAAATTTTAAAAATTAGAAATTAGTTATATTTCTTTTCTTTTTTTCTTTTTTTTTTTAAAAATTAAAAAATTAAAAAAATTAAAAATTTCGAAAATCCAAAAATGATGGGGTTTGATTAGGACTTGCCATGTATTGCCATTTTAGCGTTATTAGACCTTTATGTGCTCGTATATTGATTATGTTAAATGTTTAATTTGCATATCTAATTATGTTTGATTGCATGTGTTTAATTTTATGGCAATTAGGATCTTGATAGTTATGATTATTACTTTAATGATTGCGCACCCGCATGATCACCTCATATGTTAGTGGATAAGTATAAAATCAATTCAAACTGCTTCGTCAAAAATCATTTTGTTAAAATGAACAAGATTAGGTACCGAAAGGGCATTAATTGGTTAATTAGTGTAATCAAGTCCCCGAATCTAGATTCTCTGTTGCGTAGGAAGTGATGTACACTCCCATACCTCACTTGGTTTCTAGCCGACCCCAATAGGCTAGTGGCGACTCCTTTTGTGCAAAAATTATAAAAAATATCCCAATGTCACGCGGGGTATGGGCTTGGGAGAGCCCACGCCTGATCTTGGGCCTTAGGCCCGTCCTTTAGGCAATACCCCTAAACTTGTTCCCTCCCCCCGAGGGTAGGTCGCGACAGACACCATGTGAAATAGTGTGGTTACGTGGATTGCTTCGAGATCTTGGAGTGCAGTTTGAAGGACCAACCAAATTATTTTGTGATAACGATGCAGCCCTGAAGCTTGCCTCAAACCCGATAGTCCATGAGAAAACGAAACACATAGAAGTAGATTGCCATTTTACACGAGAGAAGATCCAACAAGGGATAATCGAAACACTGGGGATCCGAATGTAAGAACAGCAAAATGGACATATTCACCAAGCCATTATGTCAAAGCCAGCACATGTATCTTCTGAGCAAGCTAGGCGTCTTGGACATCTACAAGCCACCAGTTTGAGGGGAAGTGTTGGAAGATACACAGCATCACTCAAGATCATTCAATATCGGATCCAATTGGATTCCAATTCTAATTCCAATTATAAAATATTTACTTACCTTTCTTGTACACACATTGTATTATATACATACAGGACAATGTACATTGAATATGCAATGAATACAAAGTGAAAATTCCCATCTTCTCTATTTGACTACGTTCTACCCAAATTCTTTCAATTCTTTCAGATATATCTAAGACAATGAAATAATTATATTCTACTCAGAAATCACTATCAACTTATGACATACGAAAATTTGGAAAAAAAAAAAGTTACGGGAAATAATAAAGCTTTGGCATTGAAAACTAAAGTGAAGATAAATTGGTCGGTTTTTTCACTGTAACAAAAATGATTGGTTGAATGTCGAAACAAACTAAAATGTTTGCAATAGGAATTTTTCATTTTTTTTTTTTTTTTTGGGGTCGAAGTTTGCAATAGGAATACGATAGGTGGCCTTTTCACCAATTATTTTCGTAAAACTTCAGATCGCTCATATATTGAAAATAATGATAATAATACTAATGATATCTACGCAGAGTGATCAGTCTTGAAATAGAACGAAAATAAGAAATAAATGAGTAAAGTGAAGGAAGTGATTTAGTGAGGGTGAAAATTATTGGATTTTATAAAAATCTTTCTGTAAGTGCAAGTTGCAAGGCAGTACTGGAAAAGCATACTATTGAAAAGCAGATACTATCATGACACCTAGGGGATGCCGCATTTTGACACTTTTTCGTTCTACATGTCCATATTCCACGTCAATCTTCTTCGATAATGCTGCTGAACAAAAGTGTCATTTGAGTGGATACAGTGTAAAGAAAGCGTCCTTAGCATCATATCTCATAACGATATAAAGAAGAAACGGTGCAATGTAGGGATTCATAAAGCTTCAACCTTAAATGAATGGTGGTTCACGGAAGGACTAATTTGAGCAAATATATAGTTTAGGGATCATGTTAGCCCAAAAAAAAAAAAAAAGACAACATTGAGCATATTGGAAAAGTACAAGGATTGGCAATTCCATCTGTTGGTGGCTAACAATACAACTTAGAGAGGGATGAATAGGTTGTTTTTGAAATTGACTATCTTTCGTAGAAATTTAAAATAATGATCAAATCAACATAATGTTTAGGAAATTCATGAAGCAACTATGTGCAAATATGAGTAAACAGACGAAAACAATTGCACATAAAGAACTGTAGTGGTTCGGCTTTATCCATAAGCCTACGTCTACTCTTTAGACTAACAGCTTCAAGACGGGCTGCATTACACTAATAATTTACTTAGAAAGTTAAAATTGGCTTGCACTTATCCTTTACAAGATAGATATCTCTATTAGGACTCAATTGTAGCTCTTATTCTTGTACACTTAATCCTCTGCACAATTATTAAACAGCACAAATATGAAAACGGTACAATAGAGAGCATACGGCTAAGAGAAACAGTAGGAAATAAGCTTCTTGGTCTTTTTTAAGCAGCACTCTCTCTCTTATGGCTTCTGAAGTCTTCCAATTTATAGTTGCCTTCAATTTGTCTGTTGAAGATGGATTGGATAAGCGGATAGCAATTGGGGAGTTTCTGTTGACTGTTCATGGATGGAACTGCTCGTACAGTTCTTTTCCTTGAACCTTTGTAGACTACCCAAAAATAGCAATTACTGCAGTCTTCTCGCTGCAGACCTGTCAAACTACCTAACTGCTCTGCTACATGTTTTATCAAGATTCTTCCACTGTGCGAATCCAAAACCACGACGGCTACTTAGCTGATCCAACGAACATTATCAGATGTACTTGGTTGTTACAGCACCATCTACCCAATCTTTACAGCTTCAACACAAACATTATCAACTGTTGATCTTTTAGGTTTATTGATACCATTTGTCATATCATGACATTTTGCGAACTTCTTTCCAATGAATCATATCATAGATATTGTGCAATCCTTTGGTCCAAACATTTGGATGCACCATAGTAAATATTATATTAAGGATAGTTGAATATCATCAAAATTATATGAAGATATTTCTCCAACACCATTATCCCTAAACTTTTCACACAAGCTTTATTAAGAGAGTTTTCTAAAGGATCTATTACATACTTGGGGTGTATTGTTTAACTTAATGATTTTTCACATGTTTACTAACTACACATTATTTAATCAAATCTAATTCTCTTTTGATATGTTCCTAAAATATTCGATACTCCTCCCACCATATCGAGGGGAATAGCTTCCTTAAGAAAGTAATCTACAAGCCCCAAAATCTATTTCCTTTTCCACCTGTACTATCTTTTCTAATGTGACGTAACTCTAAAAAAGAATAGCATCGTGCAAAAAGTTTAATTTTCACCATGGACCCCTTGACGCTAACGCAAGTATCGATTCTTTCATTTAATGGGCGTGGAACGCAACAGGACACCTATATTCAATTTGATTTGCATGGCCACGTGGTCCAATTACAAAGAGAACTAAGAAAATATCGTCAAAGTCCACAGGAAGATTATTCTTGCCAACTTAGAGGAAAGGATTGTTCCAGTGGTCTTCAATGGTAATGCTAGTTCTGAATTTCTGACTAAAATTTGTACTGAGGCGTTTGAAGTTTTGATACTTGAATTTCATTGATTTGGGTACCAAGACTTGTAAAATCCAAGCATTTGAATCATTTAATGACTTCCTCATGTTTTAATTGGATGAAAAATCCAATGTCGTTTTTTTTCTTTAAATTCTTTTTTCCAATCCTCCGCAGCCGTTAACGTTGGGACAGAGTTTCCTCGAACAAAAAACGGTATAGTTTCTTGGCGCCACGTCAGACAAAATAATTTGAAAAATGAAAAATGAAAAATAGAAGCAATGAAAAGAACAAAATTAAAAAGTCAAAGGGGATTGCGGTGGGGGTAGGGGAAGGGGTGGCACTATTGCTTCCCTTCACAAGTGAGGACCGATGAGGATTGCCTAGGTCTTTCCAATGGTGGCTGGCCTTGCCATGTCACCATCCATGCCAGTTGATGAGGGCTTGCTCGCCCTCACCGGATCTGGTCAAGGCTAGGGTGGTGCCACAACTGCCACCATAGAGCGGGGGTGGGTCGACCCTCAAGACCCCGTCCTCAATGACTTTTGAAGGCTCAATGCTCCAATCGTTCATTATTACTTTGTTGCCTCAACTTGCGCCATTGGATCTAGCGTGACCTCTGTAGAAATTGCTCGTGAGGACCGGCCCACCATCGATTGACATTGACAACCATGACGCCACCACCGTGCAAGCGAGGGCAAGCAGATGAGATTTGCAAATCTTATATAAATCGAGATTTATCAACATTTGTTCTAGGCAAACAATTCTTCTACAATAATTGAGATGGTGACATAATTGGTTTGTAAGATTTAACTTAATATACAATGTCATCTTTGAAATTTTAATTTGTCTAATGCGATCCCTAAACTTTTTGCAAATGTTTAATATAGTCCATAAATTATATGAAAATATTTGATTTTTTTGGTAACTTGAATTAACGGATAGACAACATTGAACATATTTATACAGTTCATGGACTAAATCGAATATGTATAAAAGTTTAAGAATCACATTGAACAAATTAAAAATTTAGAAATGACATTGCACATTAGACTAAAATTCAGAAACCACGTTAAACAAATTAAAAGTTTAGGATGATATTGCACATTGAGCCAAAATATAGAGATCATTTGTGTCATTTTTCATGAAAAATTTAACTATCATAAACTAAGGAAAAGAGGTCCTTGTCCTCATCGTGTGGAACATGACCTACTACTTATCTTTAGGAATAATTTGAAATATAGTTCTACTATAAATGATATTAAGTTCCTTTAAGGGTTGTGAGTGGTTAATTATATAACTTGTGTGCATAAAACTTTTGATTCTACCTGCTCCTGTGAGTCATCAATTTCCATTTTAATATATATATATATATATATATATATATATATATATTTGCGTCAAAATAGGGAGAATCTTTCAATTTTTACTTTCACTTATCTGTCCAAAGCCAAGAAGTTGAGCTTCATGAGGGAATGAATTGTTATGATTAATACAATGAAAAATTTTAAACTAGTATATATGTGATAAATTTACTTCAAATTAATTTTTTATCACCAAAAACCTCAAAGTAGTACAAATTTACCCAAAACTATTTTTTTTTTTTTACCATAAAAACCCCAAACTAATATATTTATAACTAGGAGTATGCAAAAAAAAAAAAAAAATAGGGAATCGCCCAGAACCGGATTGGACCTACCCGAAATATGGTTCTTGGTTCCAATGTATTAGAATCGGTGGGTGTTAGTCCGATTTTTGGTTCTAGGTGTAGAGCCGCCCATCCACATCGACTAGTAATAAATTTATATTTAATTTTTAAGAAAAGTTTCCTACCAAAAAATAATTTAAGAAAATGAAAATACTAAAACCCTTAATTTGGAGCTCAACACCCATTAACTAAGTGTTTGTCTCGTCCCATTCTTACCTCGTCTAAGCCGTCTCACTTTCTTTCACTCACAGCCTCTACTTTCAAACTCAACACCCATCAACTCATAGCCTCAACTCTCAACTTTTAATATGAGTTTAATCTTTTTACTAATATTACAACTAAGAATATAGAAGTTCTTTGTTTTTTGCTTTACTTTAGCTTGCTGGAAAATGTCACACGAAGTGGGTGAAGTTTGGAGGGATTGGTTCCATGGACCCACCCAGGATCCAGACCGGGATGGTGGTCCGGTTCTCGGGAGGATCCATGGAATCAACAAGTGATTTCCAATTCCAATTTTTAAGAATCGGTCCTTAATAGGCGATTCCTAGTTCTAGGGTGGGAACCACCCACTCAAACCATACTTACCCTTATTTGTGACAAGTATACAATCTGTTAGTTTTCGTTAAGTTGGATTAATACTACAAAAAATCACAAATTAATATATTTATGACAAATGGATGGTAAAATTTCAAATTGGTATATTTGTCAATTGTCATGTGTTATTGAACTTAACAATTTGACAATAAAATTTAACGGAAATTAACGAAAGATAAATTTATCACAAATATACTAACTTGGGATTTATTTTAGGTAAATTTATCTTATATGTACTGATTTAGGATTTTGTGGTATCAACCTTAAATGTCAAGAAGTCCCTTACCAAAAATAAAATAAAATACCTTACCAAAAAAACCTTATATGTCAAGAAGTCATGTTGGGCTCTAAGGATGCCTTGGAGGTGCTGACACATTGCCCTGTCTACTAATGGCACCTGTAATTGTTTATTTTATTTTTTTTTTCACTTTCTTTCACATTTCAAAAGTCAACCTCATATCACAGAAAAATATAAGAAAAAAAAAAAAAAACATGATTCGAAGAAAATTAATAATCAACTGGTGCGTATAGTTTTTCGCCTTTTATCTACTTTCTTTCCCACTTGATAAGTTAATATATTCAGAATAAAAATCATAACCTGGATTGAAAAAAATTTATAACTAAACAAGTTGAACGTATGATAGATTTTGTTTTATATTTTTGTCTTCATAAATTATAGTTCGCATGAGAAAAGGTCAATATTAAGAGATTTTTTTCGGTAACTTCTCATCAAGAGATAGATCTAGAAGGAACGAAGAAACAATTATGCTCTACTCAGAAATCGATTCAACTTATAGTGTACGAATATGTACCAAAGAAATCACAGGAAATAAACATGGTTCAATATAGAAAAATAAAGCAAAGATAATGGTGTGTTCTTTTCGTAGAAAATGAGTGATTTGAAAAATAATTTTTGAAAAACGATTGCTTATATCATTTTAAAAGATTGGTTAATACAAAGTGTTTTCATCATAAAGAACAATCCATGCCCAACTATTTTCATGGGTGATGAAAAAGTTTTCCATTCATTTATTTTTGTAAGCAATAAAAGTTATTACTTTTCAAAAATACCTTCCAAATCACTAATTTTCCACAAAATAAATCCACCTAAAATGATTTGGTTTTTTCCACTGTAACAAAAGAGATTTGTTCAACATGGAAACAAACTCAAATGTTTGTCACAGGATTTGATTGGTGTTCCTAAAATAAATCAATAACGACTAGTGATCACTCTTGGAATAGAACGAGAATTCAAAAATAATTATAGGCTAATACCACCAAAATTCTAAATTGGCATATTTGTGTGACACATACTCTATATTAATTTTTGTGTCACAAAAAGCTTCTAAAATGATACATCATTGCCACATTTACTTCAAACTAATTTTGATATCATAAAAATTCCAAACTAGTTTATCCAAGCTACATTTACCCCAAACTGATATCTTTGCTGTCTAAGTTGCATTTACTCCAAACTAATTTTTGTATCATAAAAATTCTAAACCAAAACACCCACATTACATTTATCACAAACTAATATACTTGTGTCCCATTTACCTGAAATTATGGTAAATCTAGGATTTTTGGGGATAAATGTGAGATGAGTGTGCCGGTTTGATGGGCGTATCAATTTAGGATTTTTTATGACATGAAAATTATGTTGGGTAATTGTAGTATTGTTGCACCAGTTATGGATAAATATTACACGTGAGTATCATTTCGGAAGTTTTTGTGATATGGAAATTATTTGAGATTGTTGGTGATATTAAGTCAATGCTTAATAAAGCGAAGGAAGTGATAAAGTGAGGGTGAAAGATGATGCATTTTAGGAAGATCTTCGGCAAGTGCAAGTTACATAGCTGTTTTAGGAAAAGGATACTTTCGAAAAGCAAGACACTATTATGGCACCTATAGCCCTAGATGATACCCCATCGAGCATCTAACACTTCTTTTTTTATTCTCCATATCCATATTCCTCGTCAATCTTCTTCAATAAAGGCTCATTTGAGTGGATACAATATAATGAAAGTATCCTTAGCATCATAAATCATTTCTATCTATCTAAAGAAGAAACAGTGTAACAATGGAATTCATAAAATTTCAACCTTAAAAGTTGTGGTTAACGGAAGCACTAATTTGAGCTATAAAAGCAAAAAAAAAAAGAGCATAAAAATGATATTGAACAAATTAAAAGAATACAGTCATGGGTGGCGATTCCATTATTCATAAATTTTTTGCACAAGCATTATTAAGAGAGTTTTCTAGAGGGTTTTTTTATATAGTCGGGGCATATTACTTTCTGTTCTTCTCCCACTGTAGTAAAAGCAATAATGATCCTTATAAGAAAGTGTCTACAAGCCCCAAAATCTATTCCCCTCTCCTCCTGCACTATCTTTTCTGACGGGACATAACTCTCAAAGATTAGCATTATGTAAAAAGTTAATTCGCATAATGGACGCCTTGACACTAACGCAAGAATCGATTCTTTCATCTAATGGGCATGGAAAGCAAGAAGTTGCCCATCTTCACCTTGATTTATGTGGCCACGTGTTCCAATCACAAAGAGACCTAAGAAAATATCGTTCAGGTCTACATCGGGGTTATCCTGCCAGAGGGTAGCCTTGGACAAGAGGCGAGTGTTAAAGAAGTAGATTGCCTCGTTGAAGATTTCCTATATATAAAGCACAAGTGGTTCATCCTTCAGGGCAAGAGAAAAACTAAAAGCTTGTTTAAGTGCAAGGGCTTGTGCTTGAGGAGGAGAAACGCATAAGGTAAGAACCCACACCACTCACGAGTAATCATAGAGAGGCTCGTTCTTTTCCTGAGATAATTTGCTTTTGACAACTCCAGGCTGAGGCGTGAAGGTAATCCTCCAATTGTATTGCCTTTCGAGATTTGGACACAACTTGGATCTGCTCAAAGGTAGTTTTCCTTTTTCAAACTCAAAGTGCATGACAGCAATTTCATCTCTGCGTTGCTCCTCTAATCCACTACAATTGACAGGAAAAAAAAAAAACAACGTTTGATTTTCACTCATTTCAGAACACCTATCATCCTTTGAAGCATGCAAATATTACATGGGATATTCATAGGTGACTTTTTTCGACATTACCATCACATATATTTCTTATTTTTCATTAAAAAAACTTGTAAATGATTTTCTTAGTACCATTTAAAATCTTGTTTAAAATGATTTAGACACAACGAAGAACGGACTTTCATCATTAAGTGTCCATAACGCTGAGATAAAGCCTGCTAGCAACTGACCTTCTCTCATGTGCAAACTTGAATGAAGCCGTACAAAGAATGTTTGTAGAAACGGCGGAACAAGATGAAAATAAAAGATTGCAAGAAAAGTGTAAAGTAAATTGCGAGAAAAATAGATTGATGTTATGAAAAATGGAGATAAAACATAGGTTATAAATTTGCTTGATTGTGGAAAGAGAGAGCTTTAGAATCCTAAAACACTGGTATTTATAGAGCTAACACTAATCATTTAAGAAAAAAGAAACACATCATGAGCTTTTCCTAGTAACTTGCCCCAGCTTCTCTGTACATGTGCCCATTTTGTTGTTTCTAGGTTCGCCAATTCTTTTTCCCACTTCTATAATAATCACCCTTTAAAACATTGGACGTTGGTACGAGAATGCTTTTGCCAACTACAAGCCATTCTCATTTGATAAATTCTTCACTTGGGCTGCCCGGCCAAGATAATAAGGGCATCTCTAAAGCCACAACTTCTTTATGCTTCTTGGCCAAATTCATCAACTTAATCAATTCTTTGAGGCTACAAAACAACGCACGATCAAAGTGAGGTCAATAATATCAATAATATTACTGAAAGAATAGAAATTAAGAAAAATTGATAAGATAGTAATAGAACTAAGAAGGTATCTAAGAAAAGGAAGCACGATCAAGTAAAAAAGAAAAAGTCCTAAGTAAGGTCAAATAACAAAAGTTGGATACTCATTTTGTATTTGTAAATGGTTTACTAATGCGAAAAATGATGAATAGAAAATATTTAAAAAACCACCTTAGATTTCGATCAATCACTTACTTTTATAAGTTGAGGACACCATTTCCTACAATTATATCTTTGTTAAATATTTTCTACATGAACTAACACTTTGAATATACTCTTTAAAACCCTTTGAATATACTTAACGAGTCTCTAATGTTTGTTGGTTGACCTTTTCATTATTGAAGCCTTTTTCCTTCTTAGGTAATTTGTGTTTATTCTTTTCTAAGATATCTTATTTAATTTTATCAAAGTGGCTATATTTACCAAATTTTAACCAATTTTTATAGTTCAATATTATTACTATTATGTATTATTTGTATTTTGGTTAATTTAGTTTTCTTCCATGTTCTATACTTTAGTTTTACAGCAAGGGTAAAAAGAGAGATTTCCTTCAAAACATGGGATGAAAACAATATTTTTACCTTAAAAAATCATGTGCATTGCACATGCTAACAGAGATTATAACGGAGAGTTAATGATTGTAAGTTCGTGGGGTGTTATGTAACAATTGAAAGCTTGGGAGTAAAAACAAGTACTACCCTCAATGTTCAGGACGGTTTTATGTGCTATCCTCTTTTGCTACAAACTAGCGTATCTTGCTTACCAACTACTAAAAAGAAAGGTCCTTTTAGGGAATCGAAACCCTTTGGCACTCCTCTTTTTAAATGGAGAACTTGCTTATTTGTGAGCAAATTTACTTTGCTCCTGTGAACTAGGGCAAGGTGGTCCTAGAAATGCTTGTTTTTGCTTTTCTTATATTGGGAACTTATCACAATTCAGTCTAACTTGTCCGAATTGCAGATTCAACTTAGCTAGGTCAAGGGACCACCTTTCTTTTTTTATAATTTCTTTCTATTTTGAAGAAATGGTTTTTAATTGGCCGTAACGATACCCAATTTTACTATTTTTTACTCAATTTTGTTGGCAGATTTTTTGACATAGACCTGATAACGATGTCATTTTTTTGACTGCAAGATAGTTAATACAGTTAATTCCTCCTTGGTTTAAATAATAATTTCCCATACTATAACATATATATGTGCTCTTGAGGATGCGCCTGTTTCAAGAAAAAGTAGCGATTTGGAAAATATTTTCTAAAATTTGATTGTTTATATTGTTTAGAAAAATTAGTTAAACGAAAAATTTTTCATTATCAACGGTAATCTGTGCATCAATATTTTCGTTGGCGATATATAAAATTCTTTGACTAATTTTTATAAGTGACATAAACAATCATTTTTAAAAAAATAAATAAACTATTACTTTTTTGTAAAATAAATGCACTCGAGTCAAACAAGACTTTCCCCAAGCATCAGACCGAGCCTCTAGTAACGTGTCAATTCACTCGACTTCAAAAATGTTAATCATGATCATCCGGTTCTTCTAGGGCTAAAATAATCGATCGACATAATTCCTCCATTTTGGCCTATGAAAGCATTTAGACTTAAAAGATCCGTAAGGTAAACTAATAATTAAACCATTTTCACTCACGCAAAAGTTTCGACCAAATTACTCGAACACATGATTTTCAAATGGGACAAGAATTACGTGCTTGGTCGGCTTACCCCACCAAAAAGAATTTCCCAATAACTCATCAGCTTTTCGAAGTCACGGGCCGCATAAAAACTTTTTCCATAAATTACCCAATTAACTTCGCGCTCGCTTTCACAAACTCGCTCATTGTGTCGGCATTCTCAATGGATTATCACTTTGCTCGTCTTTTCTTTTCATACATCGAGTGATTATCTCTGTTCTTCGTTCAGTTTCCTTCGCAACCATTTCCTTAAGCAAATACAAAGAGGAGAGAACAACAAGAGGAACAAAAGAGTGGGCAAAAGCGAATTTCTAGAATTTACAGAAGAAATTATGGCTGAGGCATGTGCTACCTCCGGTGCAAATAATCTTGCATCAAAACTTGGTGAGTACCTGATTGCTCACATTGGACGTCAATTTGAGTATGTGCTGTGTTACAAGAGCTATGTCAAAGAACTCAAAAATGGAGTCGAGAAGCTGGAGACTATGAGAGGAAGGGTGCAACGATTGGTTGACGAAGCTAAGTATGATGGAAAACCTATACACGCAGATATTAAGAATTGGCTGGGAAGTGTGGAGAATAAGGCTAAGGAAGCAGAAAACCTGTTAAAACAAGGTGAAACTGCAAATATTTCTTGCTTCCGTGGGTGGCTTCCCAACCCTGTGGTGCGCCATCCAATTGGCAGAAAGTTGAAGAAGATGACTCGACTCATTCAGGAACTCCATAATGAAAGCTCAAAAAACATCTTCCAGAAGGTGTACCATGAGAATACTCCAATAGGAATTGTCACTGCTATCACTTCCGGTGCAAGATCGGTTGACAACAAAGAAGACATCCTGGAGTCTCGGGCTTTGATCATAGATGATGTAATGAAGGCTATAGTTGATGACAAGGTTTGTGTGATTGGGGTGCATGGACCAGGTGGGGTTGGCAAGTCCAAGCTTTTGGATGACATCGAAAGGCGAATTAAGGAAGAAAGAAAATTTGATGTGGTTGCCAAGGCAAATGTATCACGAAATCCAGATATAAAAAGAATTCAAGGAGAAATTGCATATGCTTTGGGTTTGAAGCTAATGAATGAGGAAACTGCTCGTGGGAGAGCAGATATGTTATATAAGAGGATAGAAAGTGATTCTAACAAAAACATTCTCATAATTTTAGATAATTTGTGGAAGAAGTTAGACTTGAACGAAGTTGGAATCCCTTGTGGGTACGATAATAAAGTAAGAGGCTGCAAGCTATTACTAACGTCTAGATACCGAGATGTTTTATGCATTGACATGGGCTCTGATCAAGAATTCCAACTCAATATATTAAAAGATCGAGAAGCACGAAGACTTTTTGAAAGTATAGTGGGAGACAAAGTTAGGGATCCTGAGTTTAAACACTCGGTAGATGGAGTGGTCAAGAATTGTGATGGCTTGCCACTTTTGATTGTTTCATTGGCAAAAAGGTTGAAGCACGGAGATTTGCCTGCATGGAGGAATGCCTTAGCCAAGATAGAAGGGTCGGACATAAAATCAATAGTGGAATTAAATTACAATGACTTAAAAGATGACAAGATTAGATTATTGTTCCTAGTTTGTGCTCTAATTTGTGGAATAATTGACATTAGTGATGCTCTTGTCTACTGCATGGGTTTGGGTTTATATAAAGAATTCGGCAACACCATTGAAAATGCTAGAGATAGGTTGATGCTGGATCTACATAACCTACAAGACTCTTCTTTGTTACTAGACAGTGATGACATGGAAATATTCAGAATGCATGACATATATGTTGACGTGGCCATCTCTATTGCCTCCACGACAGAATGGAGAACTTTTGTTTGGAGGAAGGATTATGGGTTTAAAGAATGGTCAAATAATGAGCTTAGAAAATGCACCATGATATCCTTCTTTAGTGTTGGCATTGATGAGCTTCCTGAAAAATTGGATTGCCCAAACTTGAGGGTGCTTGTACTTCAACACAACCGGTCTCTCAAAATTCCCGAGTCATTTTTTGAATCTACAAAGAAGCTCCAAGTCTTGGACTTCACTGGCTTATCTTTCACCTGTCTACCTGCGTCGATTGGGTTCCTTGAAAACCTCAAGTCATTATGTCTTTATTGGTGCCATCTAGAGGATGTGACAGTTCTTAAAAAGCTAAAAGGATTGCAGTTCCTAATTTTAAAGGGATCTACAATCACTTGGCTACCCAAAGAAATAGGTGAACTAACAGAACTGAGATATTTGGACTTGACAATGTGCACTAGGCTCAACGTTATCGAACCTGGCGTGCTCGGAAGCTTGGTTTATTTAGAAGAACTGTACATGGAAGACAGTTTTGATCATTGGGAGGCCGAGGATGAATCTCCACGAAGTAATGCCAGCCTAGTTGAGTTGATGAACATGAAAAAATTGACCACTTTGTACATCGCCATTCCTCACTTTGCCATTCTCTCGAGAGACCTCCCATTTGGGAAATTGAACAAGCATAAAATCCAAATTGGAGACGTTTGGGATTGGTCAGATGAATACAAAGTATCCAGAACTTTAAAGCTCAAGCTGAATTCTAGCAATCTTCTTCATGAAGAGTGGTTGCGGAGTTGTTTGCAGATAACAGAGGATCTCCACTTGGATGGATTGCAATATGGCAGCGATAGCATTCACAATTTGTGCATTGAAGGTTTTCAAGAATTGAAGCATCTTCACGTACGAAATAGCCCCTCGATTGCATATGTTGTTCACTCCATACCGAATGTCCAGTGCATTACATTTACGAGGTTGGAATCACTTTTTCTCGAGAATTTGGGACACTTGGAGAAGATTTGTCGTGGCTATCTTGCCCCAGAATCCTTCAGCAACTTAAAGACTGTGAAAGTGGATAACTGCGGTGAAATCAAACATTTGTTTCCTTCAACCTTGACGAGAGTATTCTTGCAGCTCAAAGAGATTGAGATAAAGACATGCCACTTGATGCAGCACATTATTGTAGATTCTGAGGCAGATGAAGTCGAAGATGAAATAGATGATGATCCCAAAGTGAAGTCATGCGATTTGCAGGTACTGACATTACAAAATTTACCAAGGATGACAAGCTTCTGGAAAACCATGGACCATTCAATTGTTTTCTTCAATGGGCAACAGGTAAATTCATGCTTTCTAAAATAGTCATGGTTTTCTCCATCCGAACCATCCTAATTGATCTACAAACATGGACTTTAACTTCATTTGAATATATTAGCCATATAAATATACTTGGTTGGGTTAGCTCATTACTCAATTACAGGTACCAACGATAACGAAATGTAACGAAAGTCAAATTAATAACATCATCAAAGTTTCCGACTTTTATAGCCTTTTTTTCAGTTTTTTCCTTTACCTTTCAAAGGCATTAGTTGAAGTCCCACACATTTTTTTTTGGAAAAAAAAAATTGACTTGTTAGAACATTTACTTCGTAGATATAGTATCCAACAGTTTTGTGGAATTTTACGAAGTAATATGCATTTTTCAACCAAATGACACAAAATTTTAGTAATAGTTCGCTGTATAAGAAAGTCTCAACAAAATGACACAAAATTTCAATGATATTTGTATCGTTTACTACTTTGTGTTGAAAAGTAATGATTTTATTCGAATGTGATTACATAAGTATTTGATTAAAAAACACATCAAAGTATTGACTTAGAGTTATATCAATTTATTTTTTATATGTGAAACTAATTGATGAGTACTGATATGATACTTTTCCCATTTTGAAGTAAATGAAATTTACTTTATATATAGAGTAATAGCACGTAGAAAAATTGGATAGATAATTTTTTTTGAGCTTTTGTTTTCCAGAATAAATGAGAGAAATGATTATTTAATTTTTCAAAACGGAATTGCTATAAATGTGAATGAATAAAAACATTTATATAGTAGTTAACTACACCTCACTTTATTTGTGTTTTGTTCTCAACATAGTTAAAGAAGCACCATATGATGTATATATTTAAAAAAAATTCTAAAGTCTATCGTTTCTTAATAATAAAATTATACATGTATATGCATACGTTTATGGATACATTCAAAACTTGTTGAAAGTATATACTACCTATATAATTTGCATGACTATATAGAATTCTATTATATCCTCTTGATTAAAGGGAAAAAAAGTACTAGAAAAAACTTTCGATGGTGGATTTTAACATAAAGACTATGTCACAAATAACATCTAGATTAATGAATTATAAAAGTTAATTGTCCAGTGTCTGTCTCAAGTACATGAATATTAAAGTAATCGAGACGATTACGTTGCATCTTTTTTCAATTGTAAAATGGACCTTTATGGAAATGCGGTTCTACACAAAGTTCCGTCATATGAACTTTTTATACAAATCTCCATTGATGGAACTATTATGTGACTACGAAATGAAAAATCTAATATAATATTCGCTAGGCCAATTTGTTTGTTACACTCGGTACATTAATGAGATAGTGCAATAGTCAAACTTTTTTTTTTCTAATTTATGTAAACTATGGACCTTTTGTGGTGATCAAAACTATCACAAATCTTCCTTCTAACCACTTTTCTAATATTACTAGTAAAATTTATGTGTCTTGCACATGCTTAAATTCTTTTTGTGTAACATATTGCTTGAAAGTATCAATTAGAAACACATCTAGCATTCATTTGTGCACTGTCACTTGGATTTAACAAGTTCTGTAACTATTCTGTTAGTATAAAAAAACAAAAACCAAAAATGGAAATCCTTTCTTAAAATAATTTATATAATTATGTTGATCATGTCACCCAAACCGCAAAGTTATTTACTAAATTAAGTAATTCTTTTTCTTGGCTACTTGACTAAAATTTTCCATGTAAATTAACCTTTTTTTACAAAGAAAGATCATCTTAGATCCTTATATAGATAAAATTAAATCCTTCGTTGAAATTGGCTTTGATGTCCATATGATGATGTTATGACTAGTTCATGGACCATATAGTTATGAATCCTTTTCTTTTCTTTTCTTTTCTTTTCTTCTCTTTTCTTTTTTTTTTTTACTTTGGCCAATGTGGCACGATTCCACATCACATCCATACTAGAACTTCAGCCCGTGCTATGCAAGGGGACAACAAAATCTTTCAACGACTTTAGTATGTCTCATAATTTTATAATAAAAGAAAAATTACTTCCAATCTTCTGATAAGAGAATTTGTTTTAAAATACTTTGGGAAAAAATGCCACACTGAAATTTCACCTGCAAATCAACTAGAAGAATAGTTTTATCTATTTGTCAGTTTAGTTTATCATTATTTGATAGTTTTTATCATTATATTGTCTTTTAATATCACTAAACCGCTTTTTCTTCCATTAGCTTTGAATTTATTTTATCAAATAATGTGGATTTTTTTTTCCCACGCAACTCGTGTTCATGATTTTTAGTTATAAGCACTGTCATGCCATTACGTGGGGTCATCCACGCCTCGCAGTTAAAAATGCATATGCCTTTATAACGTTGTTCTCCTGGCTTTGAAAGGTTTCAATGCCCCGATTGGAGTCCTTGACACTATCGGAACTTCCCAAATTGAAAGAGATATGGAGCTCTCAATTATCCTCAAATATGTGCAACCTTAAATTTCTACAAGTAAAGGAGTGCTTGTCCCTCTTAAGCATCATCCCATCAAGTCTACTAATAAAGCTACAAAATTTGGAAGCCATAACTATTGAAAGATGTCAGTTAATACGAGAAGTATTCAACCTTGAAGGATTAGCAACCAGAGGGGATGACAAGATTCTATCGCGATTGACCAAATTAACCTTGAGTGACTTGCCAAGTTTGAGATGTATATGGAACAAGAATCCAAGAAGAGCATTGTGTTTCCAAAACTTAAGGGCACTGAAGGTGCAAAACTGTGAGAACCTGAGGTTTCTTTTTACTTCTTCCATGGCTAAAGCACTCAAGCAAATAAAAGAAATAGAAATAGCAAGTTGTAAACAGATGGAGGAAATTATGAATATGCAAGAAGAAGAATCAGAGGAAGCTACAACCACCAACATTGTAGAGTTCCCTCTATTAACCTCTCTGTCTCTTGACGAATTGCCTAATCTCAAGACGTTCTTTTCTGGAAAGTATTGTGTTCACTGTCCATCTCTAACAAAACTAAGAATATCTGGATGCCCCAAAATGATGACATTCTTTTCATTGGAAGGACAGCAGCAATCGATGACAGCTACTACAGGTTCACAAGAAACATTTGGTCATATCAATTATGACTTGTCCTTGCTGGCCTTCTTCAATCAAAATGTGCGTACCTATCTCTGGATTTTTCTATTTTATGTTTATTATAGACATTGTTCTCGGTAATTTTAGTCTCATTGCCAATGAAGCAGTTGAAAACTCTTATCCGTCAGCATGTCCCGCAAAGCCTCTTGATAATCCATTCATTTGTTTTTTTTTTTTTTTTACAACGGTATAGACTTGGGTAGCCAACTTAATTGTTGAGAATACATTAACATATTTGAGCATGTTCGAGCATCTAAATCAGGACTTCTAGGAGTTCATTGTCGAGAAACTAACATATAGTCCTCGCATACAGGTTTTTTTTCCGAGCTTGGAGGAGCTAACGCTTTTGTCCTTGTGCGGGTTGAGGAGGATATGGAGCAGTGATCTCCCTGAAGAATCATTCAGCAGACTAGCATCCATCACGGTCGGAGATTGTGAAAACCTGGCTCACATTTTTCCAACGACTTTAATAGAGATGTTCAAGAGCCTGAAAACGATTGAGGTCTTCAAGTGTGCCTCTTTGGAAGCATTAGTGGAACATGTTGCTGTTGATCCTAAGAAAAGGCAAAAAAGTTTAGTCCTCTTAGTAAAAGAAGTGAAGTTGTGGCACCTGTCGAGGCTGAATGCGCTTGTGAGAAGTAGCATCAAAGCAACGTTGAGTCTTCCTAGTCTGACCAATCTTAGCTTGCGTACTTGCCACGGTTTGAGATATCTCTTCACAGATGACACAGCCAGGACACTTGAAAAACTTGAGATGCTAGATGTTTCTGATTGTGATAACATGCAAGAAGTAGTTGCTGTGGAAGAAGGTGAAGAGCAGAAGTTGAAGGCAGTGAATTTCTCTCATTTACGTACATTGAAGCTTTGTTTCCTTAAAAGCTTGATTAGTATCAGCCCAAGAAGTTGTGCATGTGAGTTTCCCTCCTTGAAAGAGTTTACAGTTGAAGAGTGTAAAGCAGTGGTGGTGATTGTAGGAGATGCCAGTTGTAAAAAACTGAAGGACAACATTCCAACGCAGCAACCGCTTTTGCTAGTCGAAAAGGTTTGCACTTGTTCTTCTTTAATGGCATATCTAGTTTCTTGTCCATGATAGTTTGAGCTAGAAAATGTAAGGGTCTGTGGGGTTGACTTCTGCTAAATTATCGTTTTATTTTACAATTCTTTGACTTTCAAAAATCTCAAAGCTACTTTTTTCGGTATAGATTAATTGACACGTAAATCAATACTTTTTTCATAAGTCTCCAAGACTTAATGTGCTTTTCTTTCAATTTTAAAGTGCATATGGTATTCTTTCCTATCCATTCTATCAATAATCTTTATTCCGTGATTTTGCTTATTTCTGAAATTAAAGTTCTCCGAAAGATTTGGCGTTGATGAATTTAAATGAAAAATAACAGGTTGAGTTTCCTAATATGGAGTCAATGAAGATCTCGCACATGGATAACGTGGAGAAGATATGGATTGATGAGCTTGTTTCAAATGCTTTTAGGAATCTCAAGACATTAATAGTGGAGCATTGTGAGAAACTTTCATCTATATTTTCATCTGAAACTATTCTGGCAAGATTTCGAAACCTAGAGAAGTTAGTTGTGACCGGATGTGATTCCTTAGAAGTGGTATTTCACATCCAAGAGTTAAATATGAGCGAAGCTCATCTTGCAAGCACTTTCCAATTAAGAGAACTAAATCTGGAACGACTTCCAAAAATGAAGCACGTGTGGAGTGGACATCCTCGTGGGACTATTACATTTGAATACTTACAATGCTTGCATGTTGACAAGTGTGAGAGTCTCCAAAGTTTATTTCCAAGTTCAGTGGCAAAAAGTATGGCACAGCTCGAAGAACTTGTAATATGTGATGGTGGGGTGGAGGAAATTATAGCGGAGGAAGACAGAGAAGTAGGGACGAGCGCAAGTGATCTTTTTTTCCAGGATTGACCAACCTCAAAATGGATGAGTTGTGAGAGTTGAGGAGCTTCTTAAAGAATAGTCACACTTCACATTGGCCACTCTTGAAGAAATTGCAAGTGAGACACTGCAACAATATGAGGTCATTCTCGTTTGCTTGTGAAATCTAGAGCTGCCAAGGTATTGTTTCCAACATGAACCGACCTGCACTCTTTCCTTTTGAAAAGGTAAAATTCTTAATTATCGCTCTCTACCTTTGTCTTCATTGGCTTATGTGCATATCTCTCACTTCTTGTTATTTCGGTTGACATTGAAATTGCCAGACATTTCTAGAAAAAGTACCAAAAAAGTCATAAACCTATTACATTGGTATCAATTCAGTCCTAAACATTTTAATATTGGTACAAATTCAGTCCATCTGATCAATTTTGGTCAGTCGGTGCTGACGTGGACGTTGGCCCGTGGGCGACGCTAACGTAGCAATTTTTAT
Source organism: Eucalyptus grandis (assembly GCF_016545825.1). Taxonomy (NCBI): domain Eukaryota; kingdom Viridiplantae; phylum Streptophyta; class Magnoliopsida; order Myrtales; family Myrtaceae; genus Eucalyptus; species Eucalyptus grandis. The sequence goes on from NC_052613.1 coordinate 35,650,039, forward strand.
GATTTTTAATATTTTTTCGAATTTTTTATTTATTTATTTATTTTTCTTTTATTTCTCCTTTCTTTTCTCCCTTCTTCCTCTTCCTCCTAGGATTGTTCCAGCCACTGGGCGAGGGCCGCGAAGCCCTCGCCTGCCGCTGGCAAGGCTCGTGGCCCTTGCTCGGCCTCTCTCAAGGCCGCAAGTGAGGCGGCTTCACCTAGATCTAGGCGAGGCTAGCCTCACCCGCGGCCGGCGAGGCCATGGCGGCCATCGCCAAGGCTAAGGCAAGGGCCGCTAAGCCCTCGCCAGCCACCGGCCGAGGTCGCAACCCTTGCTCGGCCTCGCCAAGGTTGTGGGCGAGGCGGCTTAGCCTAGATCTCGGCGTGGCCAACCTCGCCCGCAGCTAGCGATGGCCACCGGCAAGGCCCGGGCGAGGGCCGTGTTGGCCTCCCCAGCCATGGGCAAGGCCGCCTTCGCCCGCAGCAAGGCTAGGGCCAAGCTAGCCTCGCCCAAATCCGGCTAAGCCGCCTCACCGCGACCCTAGTCGAGGCCGAACGAGGGTTGCGACCCTCGCCAAAGGCCAGCCTAGCGAGGGCTTAACAACCATCGCCTCCACCCTAGCAATGGCCGCCATGGCCTCGCCAGCCATAGGCGAGGCCGCCTCGCCCGCGACAAGGCTAGGGCGAGGCTGCCTCGCCCGAGATCCAAGCGAAGCCACCTCGCCGACAACCCTAGGAGAGGCCGGGCAAGGGTGAGGCTCGCCGGCCACCGCTGGAACAATCCAAGGAGGAAGAGGAAGAACGGAGAAAAGGAAAAAGAAAAGAAAAAAATTAATATAAAATTCGAAAAAAATTTAAAAAAATCATAAAAATTGCCATGTCAACATCTCGGCCACCAACCGACGTTGCCGACCGGCTAAAATTGGCCGAATGAACTGAATTAGTACCAATATTAAAAGGTTTATGACTGAATTGGTCCAATTGAAAAGTTTATGATTGAATTGGTATCAATGCAATAGATTTAGGATTTTTTTGGTACTTTTCCCGACATGTCTTGCTTATTAATACTCACCCAGCCACACTTAAAATTGTTCACGAATATTAAGATGGATCATATTTAAATTTTTTCCAGCTCATTTTCTTTGTAATATATTATAGTGATCCCACTTGTTGCGTTGAAAATAAATACTCTTTATTGGATTAACTTGCATATGTAATCGTGCTTCTGATTATTTGTTCTCATCTTATCTAGTCCATCATGCTAGCGGAGTGTCTAATGGCAGGAATTTTCCAATTCAAGTTGACATTCCTCATTTGCCAAAATTAAAAAAAAAAATTAGAATCATATTTGGCAGATTGCTAGCGTTTCATGGCTCTAAAAACATAACAGAGTTCTACGCCAATAAATCCTGAACATAGTTAGTAACTGTTAAATACCGCAAGTAACTTGCTTACCCGTCACGTATTAGTAACTTATCAACTAGTTTTGACAATTAACAACGTTAGTTTAAGCTTAAAAAATTACCAGCTCGTTTAATAATCTACCAATATTCACTTTTGAGGCTTACCAATGCCTTGAAAGCTACTGACTTTTTATAAAAAATTACCAACCTTAATTTGATTGATGTCTTAATATATACCAACTTTTGTTACTTACCAACTCTTTATCTTGTTAGGTTTTGAAAAGCACAAAGATATTTCCAAAATTCCCAAATAATTTAATAATATACCAGCATTTATTCTTGCGGCTTACCAAAGCCTTTATGATAACTAACATTTATTTGAGATTACCAACCTTGATTCAATTGACACACCAACATTTGTCCCACTAAGATACAAACTGATTTTAGTCACTTGCCAACTTTTTATCTTGTTAGATTTTTAAAAGTACCAATATTTCTTTATCTTGTTATTGTGCTCACCAATTTTTAAAATTACTAACTTTTTTCATACCAGCAGATTACTAACTGATTTAAGTCACCTACCAACTTTTAATCTTGTTAGGTTTTGAAAAGACCATTTTTTTCATTATACTTTCTAAACTACGAACTTCTTTAACAATCAAGCACTACGTATACTTGTGGCTAACCAACACCCTTTGAAATTACAATATTTAATCTAAATTTAATAACCTAAATTTTATTGATATTTTGTGACAGTCCAAGGAAGGGGAGGGGTTCTCTCTAGTCCCACATCGCTTAGGGGGGAGTCATGGGCTAGTTTATAAGACTTGGGGTCCCTTTAACCTGTATAACACGTTTCACGTACGCTTCTGCTATACTAAAAACAAAGCCGTGAGGGAGGACGGGCCGGTGGGCCATGCCTCCAAAGCGGACAATATTATGGCTTAGGAGAGGGCAGGCTAGTGGGCCGCACCTCTTCTGCATAACGCGTTTTAAAGTCGTGAGGACTCAGTACACACGGCCACAGCGAAGACGATGTGCTCTTAAGGGCTGGAGAGTGTGACAGCCCAAGGAAGGGGAGGGGTCCTCTCTAGTCCCACATCGCTTAGGGGGAGTCCTGGCCACAGAGAGGACGCTGTGCTCTTAAGGGCTGGAGAGTGTGACAGCCCAAGGAAGGGGAGGGGTCCTCTCTAGTCCCACATCGCTTAGGGGGGAGTCCTAGGCTAGTTTATAAGGCTTTGGATCCCTTTAACCTGTATAACGCGTTTCATGTACGCTTCTGCTATGCTGAAAACAAAGCCGTGAGGGAGGACGGGTCGGTGAGCCGTGCCTCCAAAGCGGACAATATTATGGCTTAGGAGGGGCGGGCTAGTGGGCCGCGCCTCTACCCCTGCATAACGCATTTTAAAGCCGTGAGGACTTAGTCTCCAAAGCGGACAATATTACACAGTGGGGCCCGAGTCGTTACATATTTTAAATTAAGAGAGGAGCTGATTTTAGTGACCGACCAACTTTTTGTAAGTTTTGAAAAGTACCAATATTTTCTTTATAGTTTCAAGATCACCAACTACTTTAATGATCTACCAACGTATATTGCATTAGCTTATTAAAACGTTTGAAGTTGCTAACAGTTATCTAAAATTATTAACCTTAATTTGATAATGTATATGAGCGATATACCAATACGGAACTAAGTTTCATGTTTAATGCCACAAAACGCGAGAAACGTATGACTATTTGGGGTTATATACTTCTGGTTTGTTTCCTAGCTTATTTGACACTTCATTTTGCTGTTGTAAGAACGAACAATCTATTTTAATCATTTGCATTTTTTCCATTAAATTCGTGTAATATAATCTATTTCTTGTCTTTTCGCTTTTTTTGCCCACATCACCTCAATTAATTTTTTTTTCTTTTACAAGTATACTAGAAATTTTTTTTTTTTTTGGTAAAGAAGTATACTAGAAATATTGGGCGCTAAAACTTTCAAAAAATGTAATTAAATCTTAAAATGTATTAAAACCGATGCAATCAAATCCTTTCATTAACTACGTCCAGCTTGGCTAAAGGAAAATACTAATATGACTTCTTCTTTTTATCCTACATGGCGTTGATGTGGTTAAAACGACATCGTTTTGATCTATATATGATTTTCAATACAAATTTATATGATATATATATATATAATAAGCTAACTTTAAAAGAAACATTGAAAAAAGGGAAAAACTGGGCCATCACCATCCCCTACCACTGGCGGCCCTCAGCATGATCTAGGCAAGGACTTGCAAACCTTCACATGTGGTCAGTGAGGGTTGCCGGCCACTAATTGGGGCCTCAAGCGCACCCCTTCAACCAAGCCCCCAAAAAAAAAAAAAACTGATGGTGATTATGGTTTTCTTAATTTAACTTATTTTTAATTTAATTTAAATACAATTCGGATTAAAAGTCAAATTTAGACCAAAACAACATCATTTTTGCTTTATACTTCATGTCTTAGCCATGTTATCACTACGCAAAAAGAAAATAATAAATAAATAAAAAAAGAAACAGCCATGTCAACATTTTCCATGATCCAAGCTTGACAAAATTAATAGAAGGACTTTATTGCACTAAGTTGATAAGTTTAAGGATTGAATTGCACTTTTTGAAAGTTTAAATACTCAATTGCACTTTTATGATAAGTTTTATAATATTTAGTGCACTTATCTTCTTTTTCTTTTTCTTTTTTTTTTGGCCAAGGAGAATCCATGCGCTACTTATTATATGTGGTAAAATAAATATGAAAGTTACAGCTTATATAACAGAGTGCAACATATTGATACATCTTACTATTGAAAGACATCTACTGACTCTACAAGTAACACAATTTGGTAGAACAAATAACTTGTGTTGTTAAGTTTTTTTTCTATGAACTTGTTGAAATCCATATCTATTTATTTTGCCGCTTGGATATGATTAGTTGACAATTGAAATAATTGAAGTATCAATTTTTTTTTTGTTGACTAATAACTTTCTTTATCCAATTTGCTGAACATGTTTTGACTGAATTGGGCACACCAATAACAACAAACATCCCTTTTATAATGGTCTCAAGGCTTGCTAGATACAGACTTTTTGTGGCCTAATCAAACAAATTCCCACAGGTCGCTCCACAATTGGAAAAATTGAGATTAGCGAGGGAGGATGTTGTCATGATGCCGCAGCATTACATCTTTGGCAAACTCCGAGAGCTGATTGTGGGATGCTACCATGATGAAAATGTTGCATTTCCTTCCAACTTCCTTCTCCAGAGATTCCCAAAATTGGAATTGCTTGCTGTAGTCTGTAGTTCCTTTGAGGAGATATTTCCAGAAGATGTGTTTGGACATGGTGGAGCGAGTCTGAAGGCACTTGGAAATTTGAGGCGAATTCAGCTGAATAAACTATGTAATCTAAGACGAGTTTGGAAAGATGGATCCTTGATGGCTAAAATTCTCAAACAGATTGAACATTTGTTAGTTTGGCAGTGCCCTAGTTTATCAAACATATTTCCATCTCCAAGTTCATTCCGAAGCTTGATGGAATTACAAGTAGAGGATTGTGCTGGTCTAGTTTATATGGGGACTTGCTCAGCAGTGAAAAGTCTGGTACGCCTTAGTCGGCTAATCCTGGTAAACTGTGGTTCAATGGAAGATGTGGTGACAAATGATGGAAAAA